>NC_040099.1:29056124-29367645 GCF_003369695.1 Bos indicus x Bos taurus
GGGTTAGCACACTGCCATCCCTTTTCCATGCTGTTTTCAAAAACCTTCCTGGCCAGATGCCTCACAGTGGTAAGCTACAGACAACGTATGTTCTGAACTGGCCGATATCCATTCCCTACTGGGCACTCAGTATTTTTAATATGGACTTGATTTGCATGTGAATTTTTATTTGCTACCCTGATCACTTCACATAAATGAACATCATATTTTATGTAATTCATTTTAATATTCATTCTTCCTGAGTAATTACGTTTATCACATTTGGTTTAAGAGGTATGGAAAGCTACCCAATGATAAAGTAGCAAAGATTTGTATGCCAAGTACGTGTTACTGGTGTACAAAAGCAAACAAACAAACAAAAAACAGAAACCAAAACCTAAGATACTAAGTGGTGAATATGCCAGAGTTCTACCAACTGGCCCAATCTACGAGTATCTGTTTTTGTAAGTAAAGTTATATTGGAACACAGCTTTGCACCATGTCCATAGTTTACATACTGTCTATGGCTACTAATACACAGCAGCAGCAGAGTTGAAGGATTGGGTTAGCAGAAAAGTTCACTCTGGGTTTTCCCATAAAATAGTACTGAAAAATCTGAACAAACTTTTTGGCCAACCCAATATTTTGACAGACACTCTATGGCCCCCAAAGCCTCAGATACTTACTGTTAAGTCCTTACAGAAAAAGCTGATCTCTGCTATAGACTTTTTCCATTAATAAAGTTTTCATTCACTTTTTTGTCCAAAGGTTGACTACTGTGTAAGTTAGCACAGGAAATGTATATAATCCACCTAAGTCCCTCAGTTAGATCCGAGAGAGCCAGGATTTGAATCTAGATTCTCTGGTTTTAGAATCCATTTTTTAAAGTCACAACATGAAGCTCCCTTTTCTGTATTGATTTTATGTTTACATTTATCTTAAAGGAAATTCCAAACCGATGTGACATAAACAAGTGAAGGACTTGGTTGCTCTGTCGCCATATTCCCAACCAAATATTGCCATTACTTCATTACCTATTTTTAGATTTCCTCCAAGCTAGAATAATAGGTCCTGCTAAGGTAGAATGACTTTGACCTTATCAGGGTGATGGCATTTTTGTTTTTTGTAAAGTTGGGACTTGGGGTAAAAATATTACTGAAGATGCATTTGGAGGTTACACTTTTTGTCTCCCAAGATACATGGTGCTTGAAAGGGTTAAGAAAATATGTCCATGTATTTAGGGCTGTCACTGAATGACATGGAAAGAATGGGAAATTATAGAATAAAAATTAATCTCAAATTTCTGAAGAAGCATCATCTTTCTGAAGCCCCTTTTGACAGTGAAAATGAAAGTTGTTCAGTCGTGTCTGACTCTTTGCGACCCCATGGAATTCTCCAGGCCAGAATACTGGAGTGGGTAGCCTTCCCTTCTCCAGGGGATCTTCCCAACCCAAGGATCGAACCAAGGTCTCCCACATTGCAGGCAGATTCTTCACCAGCTGAGCTACAAGGGAAGCCCAAGAATAGTGGAGTGGGTAGCCTTTCCCTTCTCCAGGGGATCTTCCCAACCCAGGAATTAGACTGGGGTCTCCTGCATTGCAGAAGGATTCTTTACCAACTGAGCTCTGAGGGAAGCCCTCAACTCTGCTGGAAATGCTCTGGGTAGCCATATCCTCGTTTTTTTCAGCAGCACCTCTTTCACAGCTTCACTTTCCATATTTTTGTAACAGTTTTACCCATAGAGTTTATATATATATATATATATATATATATATATATATATATATATATAATTTTGGCTGTGTCCCTCAACGGGTGGGATCTTTATTCCCCAAAACGCACCCCCTGCGTTGGAAATGCAGTCTTAACCACTGGACCACCAGGCAGAGTAGTATGAACAGTAAACCAAGGAAGCAGAAGCAATGAATGTGTTTAATGGAGGCTCACCTCCCTCCATTGTGGGGAGTGGAAAATTGGTTCTCCAGTGAGACAAACGTGGATGAAAACTGAGAATGGAGAACCTTCATCTGTATATTAAGTCTCCAAGTTATTTTATTTCTGTTAGGTTTATCAGGTAAACCAGAAAAGATATTAGCAATTTTTTTGGTTTTGGGGACTTTCATAATCCATAGAATCAACTTAGTTTTCCACAGCAGTTCACCTGTGTAGATAGTTACCATCATAACCATATCTCACTGGGGAAGAAAATCAGGTTGTAATGTAATTTACATAAAGTTGCAAGGGCATCTGACTTACCTCTCAGCAGCTGTATGGTAATGTGTTGACGCCTTATTGCTATTTTATTCAGTTATTTTTAATGCCAGGAGCTATATAGGGTAAGGTGGTAATGTTCTCCTTTGCTGTCTCCCATTCCTTTTTGAGAGTTTCTTGCCTGTGCCATGGTCAGCTCTTTCCCGGGTAACTTTTTTTTCCCTTGAGAATTTTGTTCATTTACTTTCATGTTAGTATTTTTATTTCTCTGTCTTGAAACATTCAAAATGTTTACCTTACGAGTTATCCATTTCAAATATAGCAAACCAACAAGGACCTACTGTATAGCGCAGCAAACTCTGCTCAACATTATGTGGCAGCCTGGATGGGAGCGGAGAATGGATACATATCTGTGTATTGAGTCCCTTTGCTGTCCACTTGAGATACTCGCAACGTTGTTAATCACCTATATACTCCAGTACAAAATGAAAAGTTTAATTAAAAAAAATGTTTATATATTTAGGAATTTGAAAATTTCCTTGCTCTTACTACTGTAAAAGGAATATTTCCACTTGAACTGCCCCTTGCCTGGGATGTAGCAAAACTGGCTCTTGTGTTCCACCCCCGGTTCTCACCCATGGAGGCTGAAAATGGACCGGGAGCTTTGAGCCCTCTCCCTGTGCCTCACGTGCCAGACTGTTGGAGACAAGTGAAGACTCAGTTCTGACTAAAAGTCAGTGAGGCTTCAGCCAGCTATGCACAGACCAGAGTCCTAGGTCCCCATGCCTTCTTAGCATGATTACCTTGAACTTCCCTTCTGGCTCTTAAAGCGCCTCGTGTCCCCCTGCTCAGCAGACTCTTCTATTCATTTCCTCACTGGCCCAGACGACAAGATACAGCTTTTTATTTTTGTGTAGTCTAGTTGATTTACAATGTTGTGTTTAATTTCTCCTATATAGTAAAGTGACTCACATATATGTTCTTTTTCATATTCTTTTCCATGGTGGTTTATTGTGGGATATTGAATATGGTTGCCTGTCTACACAGTAGGACCTTGTGGTTTATCTGTCCTGTAGAGAGTGGTTTGCATCTGCTAATCCTGAACTCCTCGCCCCTTCCTCCCCCACCCTGCCCCCTTGGCCACCACAAGTCTCTTCTCTGTATCTGAAGATACAGCTTTTGTATTTGTTACTTTGATTGTTCTGCTGGTCTCTGTTTGCCTCTTCCACACTGTCTGAGTCTGTGACCTTGGGCAAATCATTAACCTCTCCAAGTTACGGGAATCAATGGGATAGAACGGCAGGGTTTTGCTTGGAGTGTCTGAGGAATCCCATGAGGAGGCACCTAAGGTAACTCCTGACCGATGATGGGCACCAACAAAAGCTGATTTCCTTCTTTCACACTCTCAGAGCTGAAAATGGCATCAGGTACCCAGTAGGCTCCCTTAAGATACTTGTGAAATGGAAAAGGAGTATTTCCATCACTCTTTAAAACACGTAATTGCACAAGTCTGTAGTTTTTGCCAGTCATGGGACTTTCTGAAATTTCTGCCTGGGACTCCAGAATTTCTTATCCTAAAACACCATTTTACTCTATTTAAACATAACCAAATGCCTTAAGGTTGATTCCTGGTATTCTTTTCTGAACCAATTATAAATCATTTCAAGTCAGGGGAATTTAATAAGAAAAGGCAGAACCAGAGTTTAAGCTGCTAACTTCTTACTGACTCTCCCAGAATTGTATCACCTTTAAGATATTTTAAATCTTAGACCCAAACAAAATCTTTCAGTTACTTGCAATGTTAATATTTAAAAACCCTAATTCCATGCCTACTTTTCATGGGTGTAGGTGCTTAGTTGCCCAGTTGTGTCCATCTCTTTGTGACCCCATGGACTGTTGCCCACCAGGCTCCTCTGTCCATGGGGATTCTCCAGGCCAGAATATTGGAATGGGTTGCCATGCCCTCCTCCAATGTATCTTTCCAGCCCAGGAATCAAACCCAGGTCTCTCAATATTGCAAGTGGATTCTTTACCATCTGAGCCACCAGGGAAGCCCATGAATACTGGAGTGGGTAGCCTGTTCCTTCTCCAGGGAATCTTCCCAACCCAGGAATCAAACCAGGGTCTCCTGCATTTGCAGGCAGATTCTTTACCAGCTGAGCTACCAGGGAAGCCCCTACTTCTCATGATCATTGACAAATAACACATTCCAAACATTATTTAAGATTTTCTGTGGCCTTCTTTTGAAAGTTGGATTTATCAGGGAAAGTTGATGTTAAAAAGGTTGACAATCATCAGAGAATTTTCAGACTCACTTTTTCTCTAGAGAATCGTAGGAACCAAACAAAGATTTCTGGGGCTGTGTCTTTATAATCTTCAGAAGTAAGTCCGTGAACCCAATGACCTTGAGAATGTTTCCAGTCTCCACAATTCTCTTTATAATTTTCATCCTTCATGTTGTAATTTGTGTGTGTAAGTAAAGCATCATGAGATTATGCAGATGTATAATTTAAGAGGCTCACATAGACCGACCCCTTGTCAAAAGGCTTAAAATTATCAGGTCAGGACTCTGCCATATAGCACAGATGGATATGGACAGAAAATCACATCCCTGTGTCCTGAGGACACTTCTGCCCACTTCATACCACCGTCAGATTTTTATATCCTGTATTTGAAATCGACAAGGCAAACCATCACAAAGAAAAGTTAAGCTGCATGTTCTAAACCAGATTCTAGTTTCCTGTAAATCAGTGGTTTTGTGCCTCTTTTTTTGATGTCAGTGTATCTGAGGAACAATGTACGTTTGCATCATGCGGGATGGTACTCACCGTGGCAATAAGTCCCTGCAGTGGGCCCCCGGGTCTTTCTCTTCCTTCCCCTGATAAATTACTGCCATGGCATGTCATGCGATCCAAAGCACCTTTCTTGAATTGGTTGCTCTTGTGCACACTCAGCTTGAATATCATCCCTGAGACTTTCATTCAACACTTATTTATTTATTTATTAATTTTTGGCTGCACTGAGTCTTTGTTGCTGTACATGGGCTTTCTCTAGTTGGGGAGACCAGGGGCTGTTCTTCCTTGCAGTGGCGTCTCTTGATACAGACCACAGGCTCTAGGCCCTCGGACTTCAGTAGTTGTAATTTGTGGGCTCAGAAGTTGGGGCACACGGGCTTAGTTGCTCCACGGCATGTGGGATCTTCCTGGACCGGGGATTGAACCTGTGTCCCCTGCATTGGCAGGAGGGTTCTTATCTGCTGAAATTCTCAACACGTTTTTAATAAGCACTTTCTGTGGGCCTGACACATTAACCACAGACATCTTGAAACTACCTGCTCTGGTTCTTAGGAGAGTAAGAAAGGGCTGTCGAAAGATAAGAATCTATAAATGAACATGCTGTTGTATGTATACACTAATAAGTGAAACAGACCAGGTAGACAGGCTGTCCTTGTCCAAAGAAGCTAGATGCTCTCAGCTGTAACAAATAGCTGTGTCAGAAGTGAAGCCTGGTTTTATGCCAGATCTTCCTGTTTTCAGATAAAATATCCCAACATCTATAGGTTGACAACTTATTAAAAAACTTTTTCTGCACTGTCGACCAAACATAATGGATTTCTGTTCGTTACTTTGGTATGGTGGGAGCTACATAAGAAATGAGGGTGGACAAGTTCTTTCCACATAAGAAATAGCACAGGCAAATCTCACTGCCTCTCATGTCTTCAGTTATGCCCCAGAAATCACTCTGTATTCTTACATGGAATGTTCATGATATACTGAGGACTGTCAAGAAATATGTCACCAGGTTAATGGCAACCCACTCCTGTATTCTTGCCTAGAGAATTCCGTGGACAGAGGAGCCTGGTGGGCTACAGTCCATGGAGTCACAGAGAGTCAGACATGATTGAGTGACTAACTCTAAAGACGGTCCTTAAGCATAAGATTCAATTACTTAATTTCATGTAATTGAGACCTCTAATAAAGCATTTTACACTCTCAGTGTAAAAATATTTATTAACTGTCATCATCCATATACTTATAGTCTGTTTTCCCCTTTCTACAAAAAGCTTCCATCAGAAGACACGCTTACTCACAGTTACCCCCTCTATTAAGCTTGGTAGTTATGTAATTAAACATGGCATGGAAAACCATGCCTCTTCACATGCAAGCATTCAGAATTCTCTAAATGAATCCCTCTTTCTATTTTGTGAAAAGCATTTTAACATTTCAAAGGTTTTCGCATCTGTGTCGTCGTATCATTGTCTGCCTCTGCTTTCAGATAGTCTATAAATAACTCATGCGTTCTATAAAATTTTAAATGGAGGCACATGTGTGCAAGATCAAGGTGCGTTTTCACTCAAGGTTTGTATGGATGCTTTGAAATATGCTCCCCTGACAGGAGACTGCATCCGCACACCTTTGCTCACAATGTGGATTCCCCCAGAACAGTCTTTTCTCCTGAACCCACGTGTCATTCAAGGTGCAAATCTGATGTGTTCTTTCCTTTTCTGAGCATTTTATATTTGGCACTGTACCGAGTTTACATCCCACGCTGATTTGTCCTACTCTATATACCTGCCTCCCATGTCACCTTGTCCATCCCTCAGAGAGGAGCTTTTTCTGAGTGCCTTCACTCATTAGCTTAGCTGAAGCCCTTGGTAAGGACTTGTTTAGGGGAGGGTAGTCTAGAATGAAGGCATCTCAACAGAGTTCAGTTTTATTTTTTTTTAATATATTTTTTAGATTATTTTTATGTGGACCATTTTTAAAGTCTTTAGTGAATTTGTTACAGTATTGCTTCTGCTTTATGTTTTGGGTTTTTGGGGCCCTGAGGCATGTGGGATGTTAGCTTTCCGACCAGGAATTGAACCCGCACCCCCTTCATTGAAAGGCAGAGTCTTAAGTACTGGACCATGAGGGAAGTTCCTAGTGTTTGGTTTTAGAGCAACATTTTGAAATCAGACACACCTAGTTTTGATGCTCATGTCAATAGGATAGCGGCTGTGTGACCTTGTACATGTTACTCAACATTCCTGAGTCTGTTTCTTTATCTCAAATTATGATAATGAAAAGACACTTATAGGAGGCTGGTGTAGCGCCTGGTACAGAATGGGATGAATATCAGTGACCCTTCCCCTCTTATCTCCTCTGTTGTTTTAATCATTCCTCATATCCCTGCCCCTCCTCCCTCATCCATCCCAACCTTGTAGCTGGGACAAGAGCTAGGCTTTGGAGTCTTAATCTGTTTGAAGTCCTAGCATATCTCTGTGTCTTATTAGATCTGGAGCCTTTGACAAATGACTTGAGTGATTTAGACTCAGTTTCCTCAATTCTTAAAAGAGGATAATAAAACTCAGCGTCACGCAGTGTTGTTCAGAGTATGAATGAGCGAACATATGTAAAGGATCCTGAGCATTGCCAGAGCATGGTAAATATTCAAGCGTTGAATGAATCAAAACCACTACCAGATCAGATCAGATCAGATCAGTCGCTCAGTCGTGTCCGACTCTTTGCAACCCCTATAGAGATACTGTAAACAGTTTTGAGGTGGTTTTAGACAGAGATGAAGCCTGAACTAAAAAGAGGACCATAAAATCTGTACTTTCTGTAAATATCAACAGTGAATTAGATAATTTTGGTTAAGCTAGGGATGTGATGTTTCTTATTAGCAGAATTTAGAGGTTTGAAAAATATAAAGTATTTGCCCAAACCTAAAATTTTGATGCATTTCCACATTATACTTAGTGTCTTTGTACATTGCTGTTCAGCTGGCTAATGCTAAAGCTAAAAATAGTTAAAGGTCCAACCAGTGCCCAGGGCATCCTTCTTCCCAAGTTCTTCTCTGCCTCTTGAAGTGGACAGGCTGTATTTCAAAGACATGCCCCCAGAACTGCTCTGGAAGAGAATACACACTCCCTAGCCTCATACCTCTGAGCCAGAGGTTGACAAACTTTTTCTGTAAAGGGCTGAATGTAAGTCTTCAGGGCCTATATATAGTCTCAGTAGGATATTCTTCTTGTTCATTGTTACCACTGTTTTAAATAATCCTTTAAAAATGTCAAAGCCATTCTTTAAGAAAAAAGGGCACAGATCAGACTGGCCCCACCGATAATAGTGTGCAGACTCTAGGCACTGAGGGGGCTTCCCAGGTGGCGCTAGTAGTAAAGAACCTGCCTGCCAATGCAGGAGACACAGGAGACGTGGGTTAATCCCTGGGTTGGGAAGAGCCCCTGGAGGAGGAAATGGCAACCTACTCCAGTATTCTTGCCTGAAGAATTCCATGGACAGAGGAGCCCTGCAGACTATAGTCCCCCAGGTCGCAATGAGTCAGATGCGACTGAGCATGCGCACACTTCCTACAGATGTTTGAAGAGAAGCGTGGTCTTGAAACCTTGATGAACTAACTGCTGCTGCTAAGTTGCTTCAGTCGTGTCCAACTCTGTGCGACCCCATAGACGGAGGCCCACCAGGCTCCCCCGTCCCTGGGATTCTCCAGGCAAGAACACTGGAGTGGGTTGCCATTTCTTTCTCCAATGCATGAAAGGGAAAAGTGAAAGTGAAGTCGCTCAGTCGTGTCCAACTCTTAGCGACCCCATGGACTGCAGCCCACCAGACTCCTCCATCCATGGAATTTTAAAGCTTTCCTTTAAGTAAAGGAAAATACAGTTACAACAATTTTTTTTTTTTTTTAGTATTAAATCAATATAATATTGTAGTGGAGGGAAAAGTTTTCTCTACCCTCCTAGTGTCCCTGGCTGGGTCTGAAAATTAAACCAACAAAGACAGATTAACAGGAGAAGAACAGACACATTTGATGGAACTTTTGCCTTCACATGAGAATCTCCACAGAGAATGCAGGCCCTGGAAGAAGCGACCAGAGCTGGGAGTGTTTATACCCTGTAGACAAAGAAACAGTAACTTTGTAGACAATTGATAAGACAAAGGTCTTGGGCTTAGAGTAGTAAATGGTGAAGAAGTAACTAGGAAAATAGGGTTAGTTTGAGAAAGTTTGCCATTTAAAAAATATTAATAATGTCATTTGCAGCGGCATGGATTGCCGTATTGAGTGAAGTAAGTCAGAGAAAGACAAATGTGGTTATATCACTTATATATGGAACATTAAAAAAGAGCACAAATGAACTTGTCAGCAAGACAGATATAGAGTTACAAATGCAGAAAACAAACCTGTGACCCTCAGCCGGTAAGAGTAGGGAGGGATAAATTAGGAGATTGGAGTTTACATATACACACTACTATATATAAAGTAGATAACTAATAAGGACCTACTCTATAGCACAGGGGAGTCTGCTCAACACTCTCTAATGACCTATGTGAGAAAATAATCTAAAAGAGTGGATATATGTATATGTATAACTGATTCATTTTGCTGTACAGCATAAACCAATACAACATTGTGAATGAACTATACTCCAATAAAATTTTTTTTTAAAATAATAGCATTTTTTATAACCAAATACACCCAAATATGACTGTTACATTATAAAATTATAAATGAGATCATTTTCTGTTTATAATTTTTAATTTTCTGAGTTTTATATCATAAACACATAATTTTACTATCATAAAAAAGGAAGTTTCTTTGTACAGAGTTCTCGGTCCCAAATGCTAATCTCTGGTGGTGAGGAGGGTTCCCTCCTCCTGGTTCAAGGAGAGGGGAGCCTTTCACATCAGAATTTTGTGACCTGTTTCAGAGAAGAAGGGTGAGATGGGGAGAGTCAGAGTGACTTTCCTGTTTTGGCTGTTTTTTAAAAGAGTGCTTGAGCTTCAGATATTTAATATGCCACGTTGCCATACCTGAGGGCAGCCTGTTCTGAACCCCATCAACATTTAATGAGCACTTTTGCTTTTGTGGTACTACCGTATTTTCTAGTCGATTTTTTAGTCATTTTGTAGCGGGACCTCCTCTCACTGCTGTTTCCCATTGGAAGCTGATGAGGAACATAGGAAAGCAGATGGCGCACAGACTGTCGAAATGAAAAACACAGAAGAAAGAGCTGCGTGAAAGCAATATTTAATCATAACATGAAAAGCTCGTGGTGGCAACTTTTCCATTATGTTAAATTTCATTCATTTCTGTGCATTCTGGGTATGCGTTTAAAAACAGAGGTTGTAAGTTTCCATCCTCATGCCCATCTCCTATGGGGTTTTGGCCTTGTCTCTTGCAGGACTACGATTTGAGCCAGCTCCAGCAGCCTGATACGGTAGAGCCAGATGCCATCAAGCCAGTTGGAATCCGACGGTTGGATGAGAGGCCCATCCATGCGGAGCCCCAGTACCCGGTTCGATCTGCAGCCCCACACCCAGGGGACATCGGGGACTTCATTAATGAGGTGCCGAGAGAGATTCGCTTTCTTTAAAAGGGTGTTTATTGGATGCTAACGGTACTATTGAGGCTTCCCAGGTGGCTCAGTGGTAAAGAATTCAGCTGCCAGTGCGGGAGATGCAGGTTCAGTCCTGGATCGGAAAGATCCCCTGGAGGAGGAAATGGCAACCCACTCCAGTATCCTTGCCTGGAAAATCCCATGGACAGAAGAGACTGATGGGCTACAGTCCATGGGTTCGCAAAGAATTGGACACAACTGCGCAACTAAACAACAGAAGTACTATGGAGACGACAATTTGATGAGAATATAGCTATGTAGTTCATTAAAATACAGCTCTTTTTTTTAATGTTATTTTTGTGCAAAAGCCAATGTGACTTCAGTAACAGAGAACAGATGAGATGGCTCTGATCAGCCCTAAAGAGATCTGTCAACTAATATTCTGTTTTTGTAAATCACAGCCTTATATGTTACCAGTATTAGTCACACTCTCTCCCAAGGATTTTTCCCATGATTACAAGTAATCAATAGGCTAAAGATATTATGTTCTGTGTTTAAGTCACTCAGTCATGTCCAACTCTTTGTAATTCCATGGACTGTAGGCTGCCAGGCTCCTCGGTCCTTGGGGATTCTTCAGGCAAGAATACTGGAGTGGGTTGCCATGCCCTCCTCCAGGGGATCTTCCAAACCCAGTGATCGAACCCAAGTCTCTCGCATTGCAGGCAGATTCTTTACCGACTGAGCTACCAGGGAGGCTCAAGAATACTGGAGTGGGTAGCCTATCCTTTCTCCAGGGGATCTTCCTGACTCAGGAATTGAACTGAGGTCTCCTGCATTGCAGGTGGATTCTTTACCAGATGAGCTACCAGGAAAGCCCCAATGATATTATAGTGTATTCTAATTTCATTTATTAGCACTAATACTTGCAATAATAGTTCACTTTCATTTCCCTCACACTGTACCCTTTGAATCCCACAAATGAAGAGAATTCAGTGACTACCCAGGTGACTCAGTGGTAAAGAACCCACCTGCCAAGTGAGAAGACATAAGAGACACGGATTTGATCCCTGGGTTGGGAAGAACCCCTGGAGGAGGGCATGGCAACCCACTCCAGTGTTCTTGCCTGGAGAATCCCATGGACAGAGGAGCTATATTTCTTAAGGTCACTAAGAGTAAGACACAACTGAAGCAACTTAGCATACATGCACCCAATGACTAGAGAGTTCCATCAAATAAGATTAGCAGGAAGAACAGCTAAATTAAATATTATGTAAGTGATTTAAATACTTGTCTAGTTGAGGAGTTTTAAGAGCTTCTGCAAGAGGCACGCTAATTCTCTGTTGAATATAACAGATAATGATTTCCACTGTCAAAATTATTATGGCATTCTTTTATTTCATTACTGACCAAGAGTTCTGCTACATTTAATCCTGAAGTTTTGAAGTCAAATGATTTAATACTGCTTCTTTTGATCATGTCTACAGTTTTACTGCAATTCTTCTTTGGAATTTTTATTGTTAGTTTAAGAGAATGATACATATTGATATTGATTGTGACTATATGACAAGACTCATGTTCTCTGGCCGTGCCCTGGCATTCAGAAACAGCAAGACCAGGATTGGTCCCAGTGCCTTTCACAGTGGAAAGCATCTGTTGTATATTACTGCCTTCACTCCTGTGCTGATAAGATTCATTTCCTGAAAATGAAAGGGTTAGTCACTCAGTCATGTCCAACTCTTTGCAACCCTATGGACTGTAGCCCACCAGGCTCCTCTGTCCATGGGAGTCTCCAGGCCAGAATACTGGAGTGGGTTGCCATTCCCTCCTCCAGGGGATCTTCCTGACTCAGGGATCAAACTCAGGTCTCCATATTGCAGGCAGAATTTTTTTTTTTTTTTTTTACCATCTTAGCCACCAGGGAAGCCTCATTTCCTAGGCTTCCATGAAACAGTCATATATTACATCTACATAATCAATCTACCTTAGGTTTTTAGATCCTCTTATAGTTTGTAGGAAAAGTTTTGAAACACAATTAGCTAATCTGTCTTTACAAATATTCATTACTATCTATTCCTAAAGTACATATGCTTCCTAAAAAATATGCTTTTTGAACATATCTATTCAATTCTGTTAAATAGCTAATAGGTTAATTTGTAGTAGACATGATTTAAAAGCTGACAGAAGGCAAAAACAAAGCCTAGGTAACTCCTTTATATGTAAAAATATGTCCTGACTTTTCCAGATTATTTATACAATAGGCTTGGTTAGGGGAATTAGCAGGAGTATACACACACACACACACACACACATATATAACTAGATATTTTTGAATATGTAAGCATGCTTGATGAGTTTACTTCTAATTTAGCTTTCATCCTTATTATTAATTCCTGTGGTTGTTGGACTTTCATAAAGCAAGAATTCTGGCTTCAGTGAAATTCAACTAATACTCACCTGAGGGTTTCCCTGAAGTATCACTGTTCTGTGGGACTCTTCCATTCTGTCGGGACACTCCTCTTTTCTCAAGAGAAAGTTCAAGCACTAAGGGTCATTTCTAAGGCTGTTTGTAATCTGTCCTGCCCTCCTTTCCATCCATATTCCCTTCTTGTGCTGTAGCCCCACCAAACTATTTGTAATCCCTCACAAGCATCACAGACTTAACTATAAATTAACTTTTCCACCTGAGCGACTGAACAACAACAACTTTTACAACAGCAACAGCTTTTGCAAAGCTCTTCCTTCTTAACTGTCAGGAGATACCCATTTAGCCTTCAGATGCAGCTCAAATATCCTCTTCTCTCTGAAGCTGTTATGATACCTCTGTGAAGGGTTATTATTAATACCAGGACACTCCCTGGGTCATAGCCCTCACGTGGGATATAGCTGTTGGTATTTCTCTCTCCTGTGTCAGCATGTCCACTCTCTGGGATGAGGGTTATTTCCTGACCTTCGTTGTGTAACCTGAGCATCTACTGTGTTGAGCAGCTCCTAGATTCCGTCGTTTCAAGTTCAAGGACTGGGACAGGTGTGGGGCATGCGTCATTTATTTATTTACTTTTGGCTGTGCTGGTTCTTCGTTGCCCTGCGGCTTTTCTTCAGTTGCAGCGAGTAGGGGCTACTCTAGTGCGGAGCGAGAGCTGCTCATTTCAGTGGCTTCTCTCGTTGTGGAGCTCGGGCTCTAGGGCACTTGGGCTTCAGTAGTTGCAGCGCATGGGCTTAGTTGCCCCACAGCACGTGGAAATCTTCCCAGACCAGGGATCGAACCTGTGTCCCCTGCATTGGCCGGCGGATTCTTAGCCACTGAACCCCCAGGGAAGTCCCCGTTTTTGAAAAAATATGACTGGACTTCCTTCAGTAAAGAGAGGAGAGTATTTAGGTAATAAGGTTCAGTTACCCAACCGTTCTAATGGCACAGTAGGAAGAGGTACACAGTAGGAATTTCCATGTGGAAATCTCCTTTCTCAGGTACACAGTTTCAAAAGCGGCTGGAGATTATAACAAACGTGTGAATACCTAAATGAAAAAGTTTGTTCCGAACAACTGACTTTGCACATCAACTTCTGAAATACAGCCCATTCATAATTTGAAAGTTGTCTGCCTTTGTTAGAAATGGCTCATTTGGCAGTCGTCTTGAGCTTGGTTGAGGATCATTCATTCAGCAGATAACTGCCATATAGCTACTGTGTACATCCACTGCCTGTGACACATGGATAAGACAATAGAGGGCGAGGCTCTCGGTGTGAGTTCCCCAAGTTGCTCCTAGCATGATCTCCATACCAGGCAAACATTCCAGTATCTGAACTCTCCCCGTTGGATGCCCCCGTTGGATCTGGTTCTTAACTCGGCGATCCAGCTGCCTCTCAGGCCCCTCCCCCACCTGCATTCTACAGGCAGGCAACAGAGACCTCTACTTGTAGTTCCTTATCTCAGCTTGTAATTCCATGCCAGCGCCAGGCCCCACACTGTTTTTCCTGCCTGGAACACCCTTTCCTCTTTTTCTAAATATTAGTTGCCCGTGAAGGGTCAGGCACACAGAGTAAGGATGGGCGCCGTCCAGCGGCATCCGCTTGTACCTGCAACTCACCTCCCTCCATTACTCCTATCCAAGCATCCCTTCTCATAACCTCAGGGCCCTCCGGTGGTCCAGAGGAGGGAATGTGCATCCCTGGGGGACCTTTGTGGGCAAACTGGTTTGGTGAGTACATGAATGGACAAGAGGACCGCGTTTGGAAATCATTCCCCAAATGACTGCTAAATCCTCAAAACTGGATGTGATTGTAAGACACAGAAATGTGGAGGAGAGGAGAAAGGGGAACCCTGAGTCTGTACCTAGAAATGCCCTACTTTTGGACACAGAAAGAAGAAAGTCTAAGGCGTTTAAGGGCTCACAGAAAACAACTACAAAGTGGGTCCAGGGGTGTGACGATCAGTTCTGTGAGAAAGTTCAGTGGAATCAAACTGTTAAAAGACCCAAATCAGAGATAAGATTCAAACTCACTGTGTAGACTTGTTTGGTATCTTTCTATAACTAGACTGATAAAAATAAATACAGGTAAAGTTTTGAGTTGAAGGCACCTATAACTACATTTAAAATGCAAACAGATTTCTTTATATCTAGGTTTTATTTGATTTAGCATAGTACTGAATGTTCCAAAGGAAGAAGAATATAGTGGAGATTATAATTGGAGTGTTTTTATAGATGTAAAGAATAGGTAAGCTCATGAGAACAGTTTCTACTTTGTTTATTTAAATAATGAATCTCAAAAATGATAACATTTCTAGACTAGTAGATAACGTAAAATAAATCACACATTTTGAATTTCAAGCACAGAATTTCATCCTGTTTTGAGACTTCTAAATAAGATCTTCGGAGGGTGAAAAGTTGAAACTAAAAGTAATTTAATCTCAGGCCAACAGTAGATATTAGCATACCTCCAATAACTATATTAATCCTGTGTATTTCTTTATCTCAGAAATATAAAAACCAAGGGCATATTTCTGTTAAAAGACCAACTTTCAGTCAATATTATTTTAAAATGTATGGAAGGCACTCCTGGAATAACGTATTTAAAACTACCAAAGTTTAAAATATTTGCCTTTTTTCTCCAGTAATTAAATTTAATATATTCTTTTGTGTTGAAGTTCAAATCCAGGTGCCTCATTTAACAGCTCTGTTACCTTGTACAAGGTTAGGGTCCTTGGATGCAATCACTTAGATTTCTAGTTTCCTTATTTATGAAACAGGGATAATAATAGACCCTTCTTTTAAGATTGAAATAATACAGTCCACATAAAGTGCTTAGTATAGTGACTGTAAAATCTCTTAATTACTGTCAGTATCATATTATCATTACAGCTGCTATTCAGGAGTAAAAACTTTGTACTGCCCTTTAATTGTAAATAAAACAAGTAAAATACTCTAGTTCCAAAAAAAAAAAAAAAAAAAGCTGAAGTAAAGTGAATTCTCCAGAAAAGGATATAGTAATGTTGGCACTCATAAGTCACAGAATTTCACTTTCACGCGATCATGATATACTTTTATATTTGCAGATATTTTAAAACTAAATCCTGGCTTCTTCTGAAAGGTATAAATATAAACATGAGCAAGGTGCCAATGTGAGCAAACTAAGCCCAGGACAATAGTACAAATTACCATCTAGAATAGCTGTTGGATGTCAAGCAGTGTGTGCAGCATCTGAAATGAGTACAGAACCACCTCAGCAGAAAGGGATGTCATGATCCAGTACAACCAAAGTATGGCGATAGAAATAAAGAGGACCAGAGAGACCACAGGAACTACTCTCAGTCACGGTTTGGGGAAGAATTCCAGGAAACAGAAGTGACATTTTTAATGGCCTTTAAACAGATGGATAGATGGATGGAAATTAATCAAATGAAAAAAAATATGACATAGGACATTTTAAACAAAGGGAATCACGTTTCAGCTAGCAGGAAATGAATATGTAAATAACATGGAGATACTCCAAAAGTAAGATGTTTTTAGGTTTGAGGGGATTTTGCTGAATAATTTAGTGAATAATTCAGTTATGGTTGCTGGAATTGAGAAGAGTTGCAAGGGAAAGGTGAAATGACTGCTTCTTGAAGGGTTTTGACTATATACTATAGGTTACCCTAACATCCAGCTTCAGGCATTTAAGTAACGCCTCCTAGTCTTTTCCATGTCTGCAAACAGCTTTTATGATGCATTTAAATATTTTATCAATTTTAACTTCTTTTAAATAAAAATAATTGTTTTAAAATGCCTGTGCACCGTTTAAGGAAATGGCAACCCACTCCAGTATTCTTGCCTGGAGAATCCCATGGGCAGAGGAGCCTGGAGGGTTATAGTCCTTGGGGTCGCAAAGAGTCCCACACGACTGAGCAACTAACACACACACGCACCATTTAAAAATCATCTTGCATACCCCCAGGGGGACTCCTCCCTTATTTTGGAAGCATTGCTACAGGGGATAGCAGTCAGAAAGTTTTACTTGGGGTTGGGGGTGTGACATCAAATAATGTCTGAGAGAGGAACCAACAGTAGTTGGCAAGATAGAGTCCTGGGGACATGGAAACCCGCTAAAGAAGCTTTTGCCATGGTCCAGGCAGGATGTTCCCTGGAGATCTTCCGTGGTGGCTCAGACAGTAAAGAATTTGCCTGCAGTGCAGGAAACCTGGGTTCCATCCCTGGGTCAGGAAGATCCCCTGCAGAAGGAAATGGCAACCCACTTCAGTATTCTTGCCTGGAGAACTCCATGGACAGAGGAGCCTGGTGGGCTACAGTCCATGGAGTTGCAAAGAGTTGGACACGACTGAACAACTAACACTTTGAAGCAGGGTGTAATGATGACCTGAACTGAGGCAGTAGATTTGAGACAGTAGGGGGACTGACTGTTAGGGACTGACTCTTGGGTTTTATATTCCTAATGTGTTCCTTCACACAAGAATGTGAATGTTTATGGTCCCTGTAAAGCATGCCTCCACCATAAAACATGGGATCAGAAGTCTATAAATACAAGCTCAGCAAGAATTCAGCCAGAGCTGCAGCTTTGATATGACAGAGGTAGCTTACTGCAGAAACTAGTTCAGATTTATCCAGAGTTCAAGATCTGCCTCTCCAGGAAAGGTGAAACAAACACATCCTCTTATAGATGTAGTCAGACCCAATAGGGAGAGAGAAACACAGTTTTTTTTGTAAATTTGGCAAAAGTGTGTCAGCCATGTGAAATGGTGTCCACACCAACAAATAAAGGAATCCCAGGGACTTCCCTGGTGGTACAGTAGATGAGAATCCGCCTGCCAACGCAAAGGACTTGGGTTTCATTCCTGCCCTCGGAAGATTCTATGTCCTGTGGAGCAACTAAGCCTGTGTGTCACAGCTACTGAACCCAAGCGCCTGTGCTCTGCAACAAGAGAAGCCTCCACAATGAGAAACCTGTGCCCTGCAACAAAGAGTAGCCCCTACTCAGCACAACTAGAGAAAACCCACACAGCAACAAAGACCCAGCACAGCCAAAAATAAATTAAAAAAAAAAAAGGAATTCCATAAGGAAAAACCAGAGCTTCTGTGCCCCCACCACTCCGGATTTATCTGTGTGTTCGCTTTGGTTGCCTGCCTGTCAAGATCAGTTTCTAGGGACTTGACTATGATCTTTTTAGAATTACCAAAATAGTACCCGGAATTTATATAATGCCTTACCCAGAAAAGTCATGTTTTATTCTCGGATAAAAATCGGTGCTCACCAAGTGGCAGGGACTTAAAGTACTTAACCTTCAGCCCAGAAAGATGGCTTGCCTAAGAATTCTTGAAAAGTTCAGTGGGATTTGCCCTTTTGTAATCAGAAGAACCTGAGACAGCGTTTGATGTTTTGGCTAGTAGTGACCTCTCATGGGTTTTATAGCCTTAACCTCTTTTTTTAATGTAGAAATAAAACATAGATTCAGCAACTATCAGAATGATCAGAAAGCCACGGTAGGAGTTAAAAAATTTTAAGAAATATTTTTGATGAATCTAAAAACTGTCATAGATAGTGAAGTAAGTCAGAAAGAGAAAAACAAATCCCATATATTAATGCATATATGTGAAATATAGAAAAGTGATGATGAACCTATTTGCAAAGCAGAAAATAGAGACACAGACATAGAGAACAAACATGCATACCAAGCGGGAAATGGGGTGGGATGGATTGGGAGTTTAGGATTGACACATATACACTGCTGTGCTGTGCTCAGTCACGTCTGACTCTTTTCGACCCCATGGACTGTAGCCTGCCAAGCTCCTCTGTTCATCGAATTTTCCAGGCAAGAATACTGGAGTGATTGCCATTTCCTACTTAAAGGGATCTTCCTGACCCAGGGATCGAACCTGCGTCTCTTGCATCGGCAGGCAGCTTCTTTACTGCTGGTGCCACCTTCGTAAGCACAAAACAGATAACTGATGAGAATTGACTGTATAGCACAGGGAACTCTAGTTAGTGTTCTGTGGTGATCTAGATGAGAAGAAGATCCAAAACAGAGGGGATATATGTATACTTAGAGCTGATTCGCTTTGCTGTACAGCAGAAACTAATACAACATTGTAGAGTTCCAATAGAAAAAAAGGGGAAATACTTTTGAAACTCTTGATGGTGAGTATAGGACTAGATTATCACCAGTGTTATATCTGTTTTGATATAACAAATTAAAGAGCCTCTTGATGAAAGAGAAAGAGGAGAGTGAAACAGTTGGCTTAAAGCTCAACATTCAGAAAACTAAGATCATGGCATCTGGTCCCAACACTTCATGGAAAATAGATGGGGAAACAGTGGAAACAGTGGCAGACTTTATTTTTGGGGGGTCCAAAATCACTGCATATGGTGACTGCAGTCATGAAATTAAAAGATGCTTGCTCCTTGGATGAAAACTATGACCAACCTACTATAAAGCATATTAAAAAGTAGAGACATTACTTTCCCAACAAAGGTCCGTCTAGTAAGCTATGGTTTTTCCAGTAGTCATGTATTGATGGGAGAGTTGGACCATAAAGAAAGCTGAGTGCTAAAGAATTGATGATTTTGAACTGTGGTTTTGGAAAATACTCTTGAGAGTCTCTGGGACTGCAAGGAGATCAAACCAGTCAATCCTAAAGGAAATCTACCGTGAATATTCATTGGAAGGATTGATGCTGAAGCTGAAACTCCAGTACTTTGGCCACCTGATGAGAAGAACTGATTCATTGGAGAAAACCCTGATGCTGGGAAAGCTTGAGGGCAGGAGAATAAGGGTTACGACAGAGGATGAGATGGTTGGACAGCATCACCGACTCTATGGACATGAGTTTGTGCTATCTCTTGGAGCTGGTGATGGACTGGGAAGCCTGGCGTGCTGCAGTCCATGGGGTTGCAAAGAGTCAGACACGACTGAGGAACTGAACTAAACTATTTTGAGGATATCAATTAGGTGTTGTTGACATTTAATGAAAGTCTCAGGCCTTTTAACACCCCAGTGAAAACCAGGCAGCTTCCAGTAATTATTCTAAGTCACAAGAACATAGGCCATGGCTTTCATCCGGAATCCAGGCACACGTGACGCCACACCATTGTCGCTTTCCAGTTCATCTTAGGCTTCACCTTTCTGTATTTCCAGTTTTGTGTTGATACCATGATCCACATGTCTTCTGTGTTTCAGGATCCAGGCAGAAGGAAAACTCGCCTCTGGTGCAGACCCTTCTTCTGGCAGGCAGAGGGAAAAGATGAGGGCCTGATGGAGCATTAGGCTCTTCTGGTCTCCACACTTCTGTTTCTGTTCATTGGCCAGGGCCAGTCGGGTGGCCAAGCCTGACCGTGGGTTGGGGAAGTCAGCTGGCTCCAGGGTGGCCCTTGTGGTGCTGTGGACATGTGATCCACCCATGGGGAGAGGATGGTGAATCACTGAGGACGGTAACACAATCTGCCACAAAAAAAAAATCAGGAATTTTGAGAAATTGGAGTTTCCCAACTCAGGCTTAACAGAATTGTCCTTTAGCTTATTCTGTAAATATAGTCAAGAAAATCCTATCTAAAATTATTTATGTATTATATATGGATGTGGTTGGAGGAAGACTTACTTTATTTTACACAGGCATGTCTGGCTTATAGTGTACTTGAGAAGACAAAAAGTGGTATTTAACTAAAGGTTAGGATTGTTGGGGAGACAGACTCGGGCGTGAGGAAGTGTTAGTATGTACTTTTTTCAAATTTTTGGTTGAAGTCAAACAGCTGCCATTTTGTTTCTTAAAACCCTTGTTGTTTTTGTTTAATCTCTTAAGTCTTGTCCAACTCTGCAACCCCATGGACTGCAACATGCCAGGCTCCCCTCTTCTTCACTATCTCCTAGAGTTTGCTCAAATTCTTGTCCATTGAGTTGGTGATACTATCTAACCATCTCAATCTCTGCTGTCCCCTTCTCCTTTTGCCTTCGATCATTCCCTTAAAGCATGTCTCCACATTTATTTTTCTTTTTTCAAATTTCAAAGCAAGAATTTTTTTTAATCTAAACTTAAATTTTAAAAAAAAATTCACTAACATTCCTGAGCTGTAACAAGTGCCAGATCCTGTGGGGAGATACCCTTGGGTCACCTTTATTTTATTTGCACCTCATAATGATTGTATTACTGTGATTACAGTTGCAGATTAGGAAATAGGGCTGGTGCAACTGAGCCAAAACTTGTACTGTGCAGAGCTGAGGTGTCACCCCAGTGTCTGACCTCTTAACACTACACATACTGACCATAATTTTCATGCTCTTTTTCCTCTTCCTCCTATTAAAAAACAAAAAAAAACATATTAGGTATTTATGAAACATATGTAGATTGGAAGGATTGATCTAAAGATAGACAGTTCATCACATCTTGGACAAGAGGAGCCACAATGAGCCCACCAAAATTTAAAAAAGCAGAGTTGTGGGGAGAGAGAGTGACTGTTTAGAGACTAACTGTGGTTTATCTTGGACTGGTAGAATGGAAATGGGAAAAAAAGTAAATAAATACTTCAGTTCAGTTCAGTCGCTCAGTCGTGTCCAACTCTTTGCGATCTCATGAATCTCAGCACGCCAGGCCTCCCTGTCCAGCACCAACTCCTGGAGTTCACTCAGACTCATGTCCATTAGTATGTGGCAAATAGACATACATTAAATTCTTAAGGTTTTATATAGTAATTATGAATTAGCTGCAGATACATGCTGCTGCTGCTAAGTCACTTCAGTCATGCCCAACTCTGTGCAGCCCCATAAATGGCACCCCACCAGGGTCCTCCGTCCATGGGATTTTCCAGGCAAGAGTACTGGAATGGGGTGCCATTGCCTTCTCCATACAGATACATGAGTTATATATAAAAAAGCATCTTTGTGCAAGAGTTAAGTTTATTGATAGTCATTTCACTGGTTCTTATTTTTTCAGTTAATTTTAAGAGCCCTGTATGTGTGTGTGTGTGTGTGTGTGTATATATGTATATATATATATATATATAGATAGATAGATAGATAGATAATTTTAGATTTTTGGGTTCCACTTCCCCAATATTTATACTGTGTATTGATATTGGATCATGACTTTTCTAGAGTCTGTGGATGGTAGAAGTCACTCTGTTCTTTATTAACTTAGTGACTAACTTTCCTTGTATATAATCACATCTGGCCTGTCTTTGTTCTTCCTTTGATACCTTCCAAATTTATGTCAGACAGAATGCCACTTCTTCCTTGAACACCCAGCTCTCCGAGCCAATCAGTATTTGTTTTTAGCATCCTGATGATTTTTGCCTAAATTTCATAGTCTTGTTACTTATTTATCATTTGTGTCATACTGTAGTAATGCCTGTTACTAGGTTGTAAATTATAGAGGGCAGGGATGCCATGGCACTCATTTCTATGTCTCTTTTTGCCCTGCATATAATTTCCACTAAACCAGTTCGTTGTCAAAATCCTATGACTCTGACTCTACATAGATCAGGGTCCACATAGCACATGATTTCATAACCTTCCATGTTGTTTCATGTCACTCACTCCACGTGTGATAATTCAAAAACTAGTCCTGTCCAATGCAGGGTTATACTCATGTATTACCAAACTTCATTTAAGATCCTCCCTTTCTAGCTTCAGGCTGTTGGTGGTTCAGTTCTGTCACCTGTGAACTGCCTTCTCCAGTTAACCCCGTCCCATGGTATGTCTCAGCCTCACTGAGCTAGATTCCTTACAGTTCTTTGCAGAGGAAACACATCCATTGATTTTTGTCTAACTTTCAAGCATGGTGATAACCCCAGTTTCTCTGGGTTGTGCATGTGGTGGAATGCAGGTGGAAACTTAAAAACAGGTGTTTGATGCCGCGGGACCACTAGCGTCTGCTTGTGGATTCGCTCACTATAACCCTCTTTTCATCCTTTCCGTGTCTTCCAACTGCAGGGCCTTAAAGCTGCTGACAACGATCCCACCGCTCCGCCCTACGACTCCCTCTTAGTCTTTGACTATGAAGGCAGTGGCTCCACGGCCGGGTCCTTGAGCTCCCTTAATTCCTCCAGTAGTGGAGGTGAGCAGGACTATGACTATCTGAACGACTGGGGGCCCCGCTTCAAGAAACTCGCTGACATGTACGGTGGAGGTGATGACTGAACTTCAGGGTGAACTTGGTTTTTGGACAAGTACAAACAATTGCAACTGATATTCCCAAAAAGCATTCAGAAGCTAGGCTTTAACTTTGTAGTCTACTAGCACAGTGCTTGCTGGAGGCTTTGGCAGAGGCTGCAAACCAATTTGGGCTCAGAGGGAATATCGGTGATCCAATACTGTTTGGAAAACACTGAGCTCAGTTACACTTGAATTTTACAGTACAGAAGCACTGGGATTTTATGTGCCTTTTTGTACCTTTTTCAGATTGGAATTAGTTTTATGTTTAAGGCTTTAATGGTACTGATTTCTGAAATGATAAGTAAAAGACAAAATATTTTGTGGTGGGAGCAGTAAGTTAAACCATGATATGCTTCGACACGCTTTTGTTACATCGCATTTGCTTTTATTAAAAATATGGAATTAAACAGACAAACCAACCACTCATGGAGCAATTTTATTACCTTGGGGGCTGAGACCATGAGATTGGAAAATGTACATTATTTCTAGTTTTAGACTTTAGTTTCTTGTTTTGTTTTTTTTTCCACTAAAATCTTAAAACTTACGCAGCTGGTTGCAAATAAAGGGAGTTTTCATATCACCAATTTGTAGCAAAATTGAATTTTTTCATAAACTAGAATGTTAGACACATTTTGGTCTTAATCCATGTACACTTTTTTATTTACTGTATTTTTTCCACTTCACTGTAAAAATGGTATGTGTACATAATGTTTTATTGGCATAGTCTATGGAGAAGTGCAGAAACTTCAGAACATGTGTATGTATTATTTGGACTATGGATTCAGGTTTTTTGCATGTTTATATCTTTCGTTATGGATAAAGTATTTACAAAACAAAGTGACATTTGATTCAATTGTTGAGCTGTAGTTAGAATACTCAATTTTTAATTTTTTAATTTTTTTTTATTTTTTATTTTCTCTTTTTGTTTGGGGAGGGAGAAAAGTTCTTAGCACAAATGTTTTACATAATTTGTACCAAAAAAAACAAAAAAAAAGGAAAGACAAGAAATGAAAGGGGTGACCTGACACTGGTGGTACTACTGCAGTGTGTGTTTTTAAAAAAAAATGAAAAAAAAAAAGCTTTTAAACTGGAGAGACTTCTGACAACAGCTTTGCCTCTGTATTGTGTACCAGAATATAAATGATACACCTCTGACCCCAGCGTTCTGAATAAAATGCTAATTTTGGATCTGGTGACTGGTTTGAACTTTTTTCTTTTCTACTTGAGATGCTTTGAATGTTGCAAAAATCCCAGGTCCTGGAGTTGCATTGAGAACTGCAGTACAAAAGTATGAATTGGTTATTGCGCTGTTCACCATCAAAAAGCCCTTAGCGTGGCAGCCAGCCGTGTCCGGTGAGCAGTGGAGAAAACTTGATCATACAACGAAAACGTCAAGCCACCCAGGAATCGACTGCACTGAAGATGGTATATGAAAATCACATCAGTGAACTCTGTGTAATTCTTAACAGCATTTGAGCTTTTATTCCCTTCTGCTCCTGTCTGTAGTTGGCGCTGACTCTAACAGGCTTTTCCCACTAGAGCAGGGGTCCCCAACCTCCAGGCCACAGACCTATATCTGTATTTACAGCCACTCCCTATCACTCACATTACTATCTGAACTCCCTGCCTCCTGTCAGATTACAGTAGCATCATAGATATTATGTGTGTGAATCATTCCGAAACTATCTAGTTCCATTCTGTGAAAAAATTGTCTTTGATAGAATCGATCCCTGGTGTCAAAAAGGTTGGGGACCACTGCACTAGAGCACCCACAGCAGGAAAACCTCACCAAAAAGGGATAGACTTGGCCCTGGAAAGTGCAGTGGATGCTGGGAATTCCCAGGCAATCCATCAAAGCCATTGTTTGATGTATCTAGTGAAATACACGTGGGCTTGACTTCTGTTCATTAACTGGACCAATTTTTTCCCTAACTTTCTTAAAGAGGTATAATGGACAAATAAAATTTTGTATATTTGAAGCATACGATGTGATGACTTGTATGTATACGTTATGAAATGATTTCCACAGTCATGCCATTTACCACGTGTATCACCTCACATAGTTAGACTTTGTGTCTGCATGTATGTGGTGAGAACACTTAAAATCTACTCCACGAAGTTCAGGCACACGGTACAGCGTTAGCTGATGTGGTCACAGAGGACAGAAAAGCAAAATCACCTTATTCAATTTTGTAAAACAGTGCACACTGTGGTTCATAAATGAATTTTGAGAATCTTGGAAAATCCTCACTGCTTTTTCCTATATTCCTTATGATCATTATCACATTACATTTACTTACATTGTACACTTTGGAAAAAACTTAATACAGTATACGTCTTCTAACTCCATGTGGTATTTCGCTTTAATTTCATACTAGAGAGTGAAATTTACTTTTCTATCGATTTGCTCTGTAAGCAATATTTTCTTCTCACTTTTCTAATCTTTAAATGCCAGAGCTTATCTCTGGAATTTCATAATGAAACTTAGTGAATTTGCTGATTGGAATAGTCTTTTTAAAATGGGTCTTAAGACTGCACCTCTGTACTACTGTTTGTTCAAGTAAAAACTGTCTTTTTAAATTCAAATATCTCAACATTTAAAATTCATAGCACTCAGGTAACAAACACTTCCAATTATTGTCTTAGGATCGAAGTTCAGTGGCCGACTATTTCTAACACAGGAGCTTCCCTGACGATTCAGTGATAACCCATTTGCCAATTCAGGAGACTCGGGTTTGATTCCTGGATCAGAAAGATCCCCTGGAGAAGGAAATGGCAACCCACTCCAGTATTCTTGCCTGGGAAATCCCATGGATAGAGGCGCCTGGGGGGCCACAGTGCATGGGGTCACAAAGAGTCGGACACAACTGATCGACTGAACGTGCACATACATCTCTAACACAGGGAAACCTCGTTTTATGCCTTTTATGCCCTTTTATGCCTTATTGGGCTTCACAGGTGCTGCCTTTTTTTAGCAAATTGAACATTTGTGGCAACCCTGCGTGAAGCACATCTCTCGTGCCATTTTTACACCATTTGTTCAGTCTTGTTTCTTTTTTTTTAATCTCTTTTTTAAATTTTTTTTTATTTTTTAACTTTACAATATTGTATTGGTTTTGCCATATATCAAAATGAATCCGCCACAGATATACATGTGTTCCCCATCCTGAACCCTCCTCCATCCTCCCTCCCCATACCATCCCTCTGGGTCGTCCCAGTGCACCAGCCCCAAGCATCCAATCAGGTTTTGGTGGTGATTCAGTCGCTCAGTCATGTCCAACTCTGTGACCCCATGGACTGCAGCATGCCAGGCTTCACTGTCCTTCACCATCTCCTGGAGTTTGCTTAAACTGATGTCCACTGAGTCAAGTTTACACATTTTGGTAATTTCTGCAACATTTTAAACTGCACCAGCAAAAATGATTATCACTCACTGAAGGCTAGATGATGGTTAGCAATTTTTAACAATAAAGTACTTTTTAATTAAAGTATGTGCACATTTTAGACATAATGCTATTGCATACTTAATACAGTATAGTATAACCATAACTATATGTCTCAAAATTTTGTGACTGACTATTGTGATATTCACTTTATTATAGTGGTCTGTAACCAAATTTGCAATGTACTAATTTTTAGCACTAATAGTAAGCATTTTATATATTCACAATGAGTCAATGTAAACACAGTTGTTTTCAAAACTTCTGTATTTTGCTGGAGTGAAATGCATGACTAGGTTTCCTTTGTGGGGAAAAAAAAATGGGAACCAGAAATTAGAAGCCCCCTGCTCTGATACAGGAGGAACTTCTGTTTAGCTGTTTATTAATGATATGTAATTTATAGTCTTTTCCAAAAAAGCATTTTTACACACAGATTTCCATAAAGAATTTATTTTGTTTTGTTTTCATGAAAGTGGGGTGATACATTATGTATTTTCTGTAACTTGTCTTTTTCACTAGGAGTGAATCTTGGAAGTTTTTTCATATTAGTGTATATATCTACCTCATCCTTTTTAATTGCTATGTAGTATTCCTTAATATGGCCATAGAGTGTAACCATTTCCTAAGGAACTGGTTGTTTCCGATTTTTTTGCTACGGTAGAAAATGCTACAATCGGTTAATAGCCTTGTGCATGTTTCTCTGCCTGGGAGTATTCTCTAAATGAGATGTTTGGAGATGGAATTGCTAGATTAAAGAACATGGAGAGTAGTTAATTAAATATGGCTAAAATTGTAAGTGTTTTAATGTTACTCTTAAGTGCCTTTTAGCTAAAAGATGATAAGGCTTTCTAAAAGCCAGCAACTTCCTTCTTTAGCAAAATGATTTTATGCTGCTCAAAATAGTAACCACAGAATGTAAGACAATCTAGCCAAAGATTTTTTTCTTTTTTCTTTGGAAGTTAGCCTTTAAGTTAGGCCACATACTAGTTTCAAATATTCTGTAAAGTGATTGTAACCATGTGATGTAATAAAACCTTGAAAACTATATTTATAAACGTGGTTAATGGAACCCATCCAGAAGCATGTTTTTCTAGGTCGTTTCTAGTGATTTGAGTCACTTCTGCAACATTGCCAATAATAAACTTGCATACAAAGTGCTAGAATCTCTGTGAAATGGGTTATTTTTCATGATAAAAATGTGTGCATTTTAAATTTTAATGAGACATGGCCAAATTGCCCTAATAAATACTACTCCAATTGACTCTCCCAACAACACTGTTATAGAAGTGTATGCATCCTCATCTTCAACAAGCTGAAACATTACACGTGTTTAAAAGTCTTGCCATTATGATAGACAACATAAAATAATCTCATGTAATTAAGACTTTTCTGGTCACTAATGAGATTAGTTGGTGATTTTTTTTTTCTTATGTTTATTAGCCATTTGTGTTTCTTTGAATTGCCCTATGTTTGTTTCCCTATTAAATTAGTTGGCTTTCTCCAGTTGATTAGTAAGGACTTACATGCCTTTTTTTTTCTGGTCTTTTGCCAATCTTGTAAATTTGCCTATGATGTTTTACTGATAAACATTTGTTTTTTGTGATCTACTCTCAGTATTTTCAACTGTAGGTTTTTCAGAGGGTCTTCTCACCTCCAAATTATACAATTACTATCCTCTGTTGTTGTCTTTTTTTTTTTTTTTTTTTGCTTTGCACTTATTTAGCTCTTTAATTCACCTGGAAATTATTTTGTATGAGGTAGAAATATAACTTTTAAAATACTTATAGATACGTGGTCTATTTTCTAAGCACTACTCATTAACCCAATCATAACCAACCTTTGTCTTAAACACAATTCCCATAGAAATGTATGATTGTTTCTAGATCATTTATTCTGTTCCATTGGTCATTTACTTAATTCCTGCACATTACGAGATCTTTATACTAGAATATCATTTCTGACAAGCCATTTCTCCCACTGTTCTTTACTTCTAATAAAAATTTTGTATGTTTATATTTCTTTTGTGCATTAATTTTAGAAAGCTTTGTCAAGTTCTGTAACAATTTTTCCTGGAAATTTTACACAGCTGTGAAGAGTTAATAGCTTCATCTATTATCCCATCTAATATTATAATCTCTTTCACTTTTCAATCATATATACACTTTCATAAAGTTTCATTAGACATTTTATTATAATTTTAACTTCATTAAAACAATCTACTTTTGCAGCATTTATTTCAAGTGATTCTTTTACCACTGTATTGGAAATTTATTCATGTTTATTCATCTATCTTGTTTCTAACCCTCATTTTACTCTTGTATGATTTTCAATAGCTTTTAAATGATTTTCTCAGATTTTTCTGATAATCATTTTTGTATATAATGAGTTTTTTCCTTATTCCAAAATCAATACTTAGTTTATTTCCTGTGTAGTTAGTAGTAATGTAAATTGTATGCTTTAATCATTTTTATAATAGGATGGTTTTGTGTATTTCACCATTATGTATAACAATAAGTATAGATATAGCTAGCTAACTTAGAGATTTTATGAGTGTTCGTGTTGAATTTTATAAAATGCATTTCCTTCATCCATAGAGATAATAAAATATTAATCCATTAATATAGAGAAATATGCCATTAGGTTTTCCAATATTGACTCAAACTTTTGGAATAAACCCTCCTTGATCACTGGTGGCTCAGTGGTAAAGAATCTGCCTGCAATGCAGGAGACACGGGTTTGATCCCTGCGTGAGGAAAATCCCCTGGAGAAGGGAATGGCTACCCACTCCAGTATTGTTGCCTGGAGAATCCCGTGAACAGAGGCGCCTGACGGGCTACAGTCCACTGGGTCGCAAAGAGTAGGACACGACTGAAGCAACTTGGTCATAATGGTATTCTCTTAGTGGACTGATGTATTTGATTTGCTGTGATTTTTACTTAAGACTTAATTACATGAAAATTTTTTGTACTTTTGTATTTTTCCATTATTCTTGTTCAGTATTAGTCCTAAATTTATTCTGGCTGCAAATAAAGAATTAGGAAGACTGCCATTGTTTTGTGCTTTGGAATAATTTACATAAACTTGGGATTATCAACTCACAAAAATTGGTTATATTTCTACAATTTTACCATTGTAAGGACAGGCTTTCCCCAGTAGGACTTGGTGTATTTAGACCTTGTCCTTCTTTTTGACCAATTTTCACAATTCACATCTTCCTGAAGAAGTATCTAACATTTAAAAAATTTATTGATAGAAAGTTCCATATAGCATTTTAAAAATCTATTTCATATCTGAAGTTATGTGTCCTTTTCTTTCTTTTGCTTTTTTTCTTTTTTTCTTCAGCAGAGTAGTTAAAAGTCTATTTTTCTGTTCAGAGACCTAACTTTTTGATTTATTGTTATAGACTATTTATTCACTTCATTATAGCATACACTTTTTTTAAATCCTGTTAAGCTTTATTCTTCAAATACCTAGTGTTTTACTATGTTTAGTATTTGTCAGTTTCTGTAGCATTTTGGATTTCTGTATTTCAGGCCATATTGATGTCTGCTTAAAACTGCTCAATTCTCTAGTTTGGATTTTAGTTTTTATAAGAAATAAAAACTTGCTTGATGACTTTTAGTGCTTTGGGCCCTAAATTCCATTTTGTCTGTCCTTTATATAGCCATACCTGTCTTCTTTTTTCTGCTTTGTTTTTGCATTTGTCTGATTATCACTTGGTCCATCTCTTTACTGCTAAGAATTTTTGAATAATTTTGCCTTTTATATCTTTAAAACAACATATAAATTTAGATTTGTTTTACTGCCTTTTTCAAACAGGCATTATAAACAAGGATTGGCCAAAATATTAGTCTTAATAATGATTTGGTTGTTGCAGTTCTCCATCTTTGGAACCAGTAATCTCCAATCATGTATTTTGGGAGGTAACCTCAGTGAACTTGGCAAGTGAGATAATGCTCCCACTGATAGTTCGCTACTCTTCACAGTGTCTCCAGACTAATAGCATGTGAACTGGTTGACCTCTATGGCATAAAAGCAGTAAAGGCATTAAAAATATAGGTCCATTTCTACTTTTGTTTTTACCTTGCAGTTTTACAGTTGTTGTTTAAATAGTTTTTCATCACTGAGAGAAAAAAATGTATAATTTTTTTATTCAAAGGAAAAAACTGGAAAACTGGAAAAGAAAGCCATACTAACCTGAAGTGTCACTGTCATAGGGAATGCTGGTGAGATAATCAGTTCAGTTCAGTCGTGTCCGACTGTTCAACCCCATGGACTGCAGCACGCCAGGCTTCCCTGTCCATCACCATCTTCCGGAGTTTACTCAAACTCATGTCCATTGAGTCAGTGATGCCAGACGAATATAAAATACCTGATGGGTGTATTTCTACCATGTGCCCAACAACAGACAAAATCTCTTCTTGGAAAGTATCAGTTGATTGACCCCCTTTATGACTGCAGCCATGAAATTAAAAGACACTCCTTGAAAGGAAAGTTATGACCAACCTAGATAGCATATTCAAAAACAGAGACATTACTTTGCCAACAAAGGTCCATATAGTCAAGGCTATGGTTTTTCCAGTGGTCATGTATGGATGTGAGAGTTGGACTGTGAAGAAAGCTGAGTGCCGAAGAATTGATGCTTTTGAACTGTGGTGTTGGAGAAGACTCTTGAGAGTCCCTTGGACTGCAAGGAGATCCAACCAGTCCATTCTAAAGGAAATCAGTCCTGGGTGTTCATTGGAAGGACTGATGCTGAGGCTGAAACTCAAATACTTTGGCCACCTCATGCGAAGAGTTGACTCTGGGAAAGACTGATGCTGGGAGGGATTGGGGGCAGGAGGAGAAGGGGACAACAGAGGATGAGATGGCTGGATGGCATCACCAACTCGATGGACGTGAGTTTGAGTGAACTCCGGGAGATGGTGATGGACAGGGAGGCCTGGCGTGCTGCGATTCATGGGGTCGCAAAGAGTCTGACACGACTGAGCGACTGAACTGAACTGAACTGATGAAGGTATTTGGAGAAAGAAAGCAACAAAACTATTTCTCTTTTTCTTGATGCAGCAAATTCAGTCTTTTATAGTTGCTACTTAGTGATTGATCATGAGCTTTTCTATAAGGTTGGTAATGGAAGTTCATTTATCACCAATTTTCTCTGTTAGCTGGTCTAATTAAAAGCTCTGGGTGGAAGAAGAGATGTTGCTACAGCAGCTGAAATAAATTTGGGGAAGATTATCTGTAGATTTAAAGTAATTCACATTCCCTTATTTTCTCTTAATAACAAATGACTGTGTTGACTATAGGTGCAATTTAAAAGTATGAGAATATATTTACTCTTCATAATTTGCTTTAACAAAATACAAGTCCACATAAGGATTGTGATACTGATTATTTTAAGTGCCTACTCATAGATAGGGAATGAACCAGGGTGAAGTGGGTCTCTTGACTAGAAACATGCTTATGAATCAGAAACATTAAAGGTTACAGATATTTTTGAGATAGTCTAATACCCAATCAATATATATTTTAATATATTGGATTAATTTATTCAATTTTTAAAAGTTTGAACATGACGTTAAGGATAATTCTTAGAAATATTTATGTGTTCAGCAATGCTTTATAAACTTAATTACCAAATGGACACTACTCAGCTTCTACAGTAATTTTTTTTAACATTTTTTCTGAAACTAATGTACTTTGAATAAGAACCTTCAAGTTTAAGAATGTTACCTTTATCTTTTTTTATTATTTACTTATTTATTTTTGGCTCTCCTGGGTCTTTGTGGCTATACTTAGGTTTTCTCTAATTGCAAAGAGCAGAGGCTACTCTGGTTGCAGTGCATGGGCTTCTCATCATAGTGCTTCTCTCTTTTTTTTTTATTTTAATTGGAGGCTAATTACTTTACAATATTGTAGTGTTTTTTTTTTTTTTTTTTACCATACATTGACATGAATCAACCACGGGTGTACATGTGTCCCCCATCCTGAACCCCCCTCCCACCTCCCTCCCCATCCCATTCCTCAGGGTCATCCCAGTGCACTGGCCCTGAGCACCCTGTCTCATGCATCAAACCTGGACTGGTGATCTATTTCACGTATGATAATATACATGTTTCAGTGCTATTCTCAAATCATCCCACCCTGGCCTTCTCCCACCGAGTCCAAAAGACTCTCTTTTGCTGTCTTGCATATCGGGTCATCGTTACCATATTTGTAAATTCCATATATATGTGTTCAGTTCAGTTCAGTCGCTCAGTCGTGTCCGACTCTTTGCGACCCCATGAATTGCAGCACGCCATTAGTATACTGTATTGGTGTTTTTCTTTCTGATTTACTTCACTCTGTATAATAGGCTCCAGTTTCATCCACCTCATTAGAACTGATTCAAATGTATTTTTAACTATCTTTCCCACAAAGGAGAAACTGAAAAAATAAACTATCACATATATATTAACATACAAGATAAAGGTATATGTATAAGTGATAGTTTATTTTTTCAGTTTCTACTTTGTGGGATAGATAGTTGACATAGCACAATTTTAGAGTTTGCTACTTTTTTCCAATAGGGTTTTTGATCATGCGTGGTAAAGACATTTATCATAGTAACATCTGAGTCAGAAGAGATATTGACTGGTTTGAAAGAGAATATCTTCTAGCTTATTTTCATTGTAAATGGCTTCTATATTTGGAAAGCTACTTGAGACTCCATTTTAATAATGTTTTCTTGTTTCATAGGATTATTTTTTACCTTCCTGTTTTAACTCCATCTTGATTGTTAGTATCAATAAAGGCATAAATAACCAGAGACTGAAAGAAACTTCTTCCTTTGCCCCAGGGTTTCTTCATCTTCCAAACTTACTTAATGCTTCCCACCTGGCACACTGGTAAAGCCTCCACCTGTCAATGCAGGAGACACAGGTTTGAGCCCTGTGTTGGGAAAATCCCCTGGAGTAAGAAATGGCAACCCACTCCAGTATAATTGCCTGGAGAATTCCATGAACAGAAGAGCTCGGTGGGTTGTAGTCCGTGGGGTTGCAAAGAGTCAGACATGACTGAGTATGCACATTTTTCACCTGTTTTACTTACTTAGTTCATATCCCTGCCTTGGATCTCTGTGACCTTGAAGTAAGTCAAACTGAATCAATGCCATACCTTCCGAGGTCCCCTGTGAACTTTATAAATTACAGTTTACTTCTGTTTGTTTGGAGAAAATACGGCCTCATAGATTCTATTGAACTAAACCTGTTGCTCAGTTGTACCCATAAAAATATCCACACTCAGCTACATGGATAAACTTTAATCATGCTGAGTTCTTTTTATGTGCAAATACACCACTGTAGTCACTTGCCATATTGGTTCATTTAATCTTTGCAGTGATTACCCTATTTCATTGCTTCTAATAGACTTATCATTTTCCCCCACAATGTAACAATTCTAAGATCAGAAGTATCATGCTGCTGCTGCTGCTAAGTCGCTTCAGTCATGTCCAACTCTGTGCGACCCCATAGACGGCAGCCCACCAGGCTCCCCTGTCCCTGAGATTCTCCAGGCAAGAACACTGGAGTGGGTTGCCATTTCCTTCTCCAATGCATGAAAGTGAAAAGTGAAAGTGAAGTCGCTCAGTCGTGTCCGACTCCTAGCGACCCCATGGACTGCAGCCTACCAGGCCCCTCCATCCATGGCATCTTACAGGCATCATAGACACTTAGTAAATCCCAACCTGGTGGAGCAATGTTGTATTCGTGCTACAGAACTCAGGTTCAGCTGCTCATCACTCAAGAATTTGATACCAAAATACAGGTGTTGGATAAAAGGACAGATAGCTTTATTGAGGAAGCCAGAAACCCTGGGGAGAAGGTGGTCTCATGTTCCAAAGGGCCAACTCATCACTCCCCAGGTTTGCTTGGAGATTATACAGGGAAAAGCAGAAAGGGCTACATGCTGGGGCTACATACATCTCTCCTATTTTCGGAGATAATCATCTCGATAACTCAGTTTCAAGTAGCTGTCATGTCTCGCTTGTGGTTGGAACTTTATCTGAGTCATAAATCTCTAGTCAGCTAGTCCTTCTGGTTCTAACTGGCCTAGGGTCTACATGCTTGTGGTCAGCACACAGTTAAATTATTTCACCTGGTAGGGGGTTTCAGTATCTGCAAAACAGCTTAGCACATAAGGCTCAGAATATTATGTGTGTGGACCTTGAAGAGGAGCCATTGTTCAACAGCTAAATTATTATTTTGTCTTGCTTGACTATTTCCTTTGTTTCTGCATTTTCTCATATCTCTGATTAAATTTATTCCTTGGAACTCAGGGAAGGCCTAGGAGGTAGAGTTTTTGTTATTTTTAAACAAACAAGAGACAGGCAGAGGACATGAGAGGCAGGGGGCGGCGGTGATGAGAGGTAGGATGGGGGTGGAGGGGTAATCTGTCTCAAGAAGGCACCACAGAGTCCTACTCTGTTACAGTTGTATGAAAATGCCCAGTGACACCTTTTGGTAACAATAAGACACTAGCATCAGAATGTCTTGGAGTCTGTAATACACATATTAAGGTATATAAAGATTGAAGGCAGGAGGAGAAGGGGACAGGGGATGACAAAGGATGAAATGGTTGAATGGCATCGCCGACTCAATGGACATGAGTCCATCTCATTGACCAAATGAGATGGTGAAGGACAAGGAAGCCTGGCGTGCCGCAGTCCGTGAGGTCGCAAAGAGTCGGACACAACTTAGCAACTGAAAAACAAGTTCACTTCTATTTTCCCCAGTTTCTTTAGATAAAGAGGCCAAAGCAGAAGTTACATGGTTTGTCCACTAACACTCAGCTAGTAAGCGACAGAGCCAAGATTTAAGCCCAACTGTCTGGCTCCTGAGTTGACTATCTCTATCACTCGGTGGCAGCAGGCAAGAGTGAAAAACCACAGGACTCAGTGAACAAAGGAACAGTAACTCTTGCACACACTTCCTTATATGCTCAGTTCAGTTCAGATCAGTCGCTCAGTCGTGTCCGACTCTTTGTGACCCCATGATTTGCAGCACGCCAGGCCTCCCTGTCCATCACCAACTCCCGGAGTTCACTCAGACTCACGTCCATCGAGTCAGTGATGCCATCCAGCCATCTCATCCTCTGTCGTCCCCTTCTCCTCCTGCCCCCAATCCCTCCCAGCATCAGAGTCTTTTCCAATGAGCCAACTCTTCGCATGACACAGCCAAAGTACTGGAGTTTCAGCTTTAGCATAATTCCTTCCAAAGAAATCCCAGGGCTGATCTCCTTAGGATGACCATTTGAGGATATCAAGACAGTCTAATATATTTAACTTACATATACCTCAGTTAAACTTTTAAATTAGTTCAACCTAAATTTTAAAAATAAATAAAATATTTTACAGGGAAACATACATATCCTATGAAACACTGAGAACATAGGATGTATGTGGGAGGGAGGGGAATCGAAGATTCCAAGATGAAAGGGGAATTTTTTCATTTCATCATTCCTTATACTCACTAGGGGCTTCCCTGGTGGCTCAGACGGTAAAGAATCTGCCTACAATGCAGGAGACCTGGGTTAGATTCCTGGGCCAGGAAGATCCTCTAGAGAAGGGAATACCCACTCCAGTATTCTTGCCTGGAGAATTCCATTAACAGAGGAGGCTGGTGGGCCACAGTCTTCAGGGTCACAAAGAGTGGGACTGAGTGACTAATACTCACTTTTCACTATAATTACTAAGTCCATTTCCCAGACTGTTTACACCAAGACTAGTACACTCCTCGGAGAAGGCAATGGCACCCCACTCTAGTACTCTTGCTTGGAAAATCCCATGGATGGAGGAGCCTGGTGGGCTGCAGTCCATGGGATCTCGAAGAGTCGGACACAACTAAGAGACTTCACCTTCACTTTTCACTCTTATGCACTGGAGAAGGAAATGGAAACCCACTCCAGTGTTTTGCCTGGAGAATCCCATGGACAGAAGAGCCTGGTAGGCTGCTATCTCTGGGGTCGCACAGAGTCGGACCCGACTGAAGCGACTTAGCAGCAGCAGCTACACTCCTAGCATTCTTACTCATTGATCCCTTCCCCAGTCCTAGGCAGACGGCCCTGTTAACCTAGGACTTGCAAAGCTGCTCCACACATCCTTTCACTCACAGCTTTATGAAGGGTCTCACTCATTCATTCATAGGAGACCCGCCTGCCATCTCTGGTCCAAACGTTTCACTTTCTGGTGTAAGCTGAACAATTTTGGAAATCAAAGTAACATTTCCAAAGCTCTGGGGGAACATTTAGTCTGCCAGCAGAAACTCATTTTCTGCTCAACTAAGATGAATCTTTTATTCTGTTCCTTTACCCAACATAGCTGGTTTGTTTTTCCAGTAGACTTAAGGGTCTGGTCGGCCAGGACACTGCAACAACCTCAGGTGCCTTAGGGGGAAACTAAGCTTTCTCAGAAGGCACAGGTCAACATGATCCTCCCTGAGTTCAGAGCCTGCCTCTGTTCTTTAATGACTGCATATCCTCTGATAGTTTGCTTGGTCACTCAGTGTCCTTGTCTATAAAATAGAGGTACATCACAGGGCTGTTGGGAGAACAATGCCTGTGAGCTGGATCATAGAAGTGCTCCATAGAAGTTAGCTGTTTTTATCTGCTGTCATTAAGACACGGTCATCTTTATCTCCGGGCTTCCCTTGTAGCTCAGTTGGTAAAGAATGTTCCTGCAGTGCAGGAGACCCAGGTTCGATCCCTGAGTTGGGAAGATCCCCTGGAGAAGAAAATGGCAACCCACTCCAGTATTCTCGCCTGGAGAATCCCATGAACAGAGGAGCCTGGCAGGCTACAGTCTTGTGGTCGCAAGAGTCCGACACGACATAGCAACTAAAGAGAGAGAAAGAGATCTTTATCTACATACCCATATGTTCTCTTGTAATTTACAAAAGAAGAAATGCTTTCACTCTCAGAAAGCTTTTTCCTTTAAATTTCAATGGCATCTCTTATTTTTTCCCAAAGATTATTACCCAGGTTCAGTCGGAGCTTTCATAAGAAAGTTTCAGATTCTATAACACATGTTCTTTTCACCTTTTCATTGTGTGCTTACCTTGATGAAAGATTTAATTTTACCTCTTTAAATTGAAGAAAATCTCAGTGTTAGCTTTCTACAGTTTATGTTTTAAACTCTGTTATCTTTATTAAGAGCAGCATTAAATATGTTTTATATAATGTATTTGGGTCTAATAGTCAAGTTTATTGAAGCAAAATAGTCCATGATTCCAGGCCCCAGTGACCAGACTGCTTCAACACCTGTCAACACCGTTTCCTTAATCACCAAGACTAAGAACATCCAAGTACACCCAGGAAACTTGGAACTACAGAAATTCTAAAAATTGATTAAATTGCCTGGAAATGATAGATCCTAAAGAGATCAAACTTTATTACTTTGGAGATTTTCCTTGTGGACTTCAGCATAAAAAATTCAGATTTAATAACTCAGCTATGTGAGCAGAATCATCTGTTTTAGCTTGGCTCACCTAATTCTAAATCCACTTTGTAATATTTTCGTTCTTAATGGTACCATTCCTCTTAAGCCCTTTGACTGCATATATAGAAATCTTTCAAAAATTAGGTCATCATGCAACATTAAACCTTAATAACTGGATGTACAGGGCATAGAAGCAAATACATCAAATTGCTTTTTGTTAATCGTGATTACATTCTATACAAGAACTTAATGCCAGTATCACCCAGTTTATTAAATCATTCGGCACAACTGGAGAATGTCAAATGAGATAATTGATGGGAAGATATTTTATAAACTGTAAAGGGCAATATAAATGTTAGGTCTCAAATATTAAATTCATAACTTGGAAAAGTGAACAACACATGTATCTTCAAAAAGACACCACTTAAATTGAAGTCTTAAAAATATGTCTCTCATGTAACAAAAGCTAATATCTGGTTATCCTAGAATTTACTGATGTCACAACCCAGAGAGGACAGAGATAAAGCTATTAGCTTTTTTCTTTTGTTTCAGCATTTGTTTGCTCTATAATTTTTATTTTTCTTAAATAATTTGTTGTAACTACAAACTTCTTAATGGTGGGATAAAATAATTAAATGGTGTGACAAAATAATCCCTTGTCTTTTGATGCATGGTGTCTTCTACTATTTTTTGCCTGTTAAGTTGATTCTTCTGTTGTCAAATCATAATTCTAACATGTCTACACTAATTCTTTACCTGAGCCAAAGAGACTGAAATCACTTATGGGTTTCAGGGTGAAAAAAGCGTGATTCCTCAAATGAGCATTAAATAAAACTATTCCCCAAATCAAATACAAGAACTCCAAAGAGATAGTAAGTGTTGCTTTAATAAGGAAGGGCAGCCAGGAAGACAGACTTGATGGAGACTGATCGAGTCATTGGCCAGGAGTTCCTGAACTGACCTACACACCAGAATCACTAGAAATATTTTCAAAATACTAATGCCTGGCTCCCATCACAGAGTACCCAAGGCCGCAGTCTGAGCAAATAAACCTACCCTGCAGAGTCACTCAAGCAAAGAACCAGTCCGGGTTTGCCTAAATGTATTGCTGGGGTCCCTTCTGACTTGACAGAGTTGATAACTACTTAGAGAAATGATTAATTAAGAACACGTCCCAGGATGAGTTCCAAAGAAAGGGGATTCTGAGATGATTGGCATGCTGAAAGTTTATCAGGGAAGGCTTTGGGGATTGATGTGTGTGAAAAAGAAGTGAAAGAAACAGATGAGGCATAAAGAGATGATGAGCTGCCATGTATACTCAAGGAAGACCTCAGCTGAAGTGTCAGGCTGTTATAAAGGTACAGCATTTCTTCAGAGCTGTTCCAAAATGAGGCAAGGACACTGGATCTCTGCAGTCCTAAGTTGACCAATCAGAGGATACATGACCCCTTGATGGTTTTTGACCTAGAGTAATTGGGCACTCTTTGGTGGAGGCAGTCTTGAAAGAAGGCTGTCAGTAAGACTGTCTGCCAGCAACTTTCTCAGCTACTGGAGAAGGACATTCTTCATTTGTCTAGAAAGTTCTGGGAGGCACATCATAATGAATGCTTATTAATTTTTTTTTAACTTCAGTACCTTTGCCATTTTATTATGTGGTCTAGTAAAAATAAAATTAAGCCACTTGGTATAAAAATTCCTCTTACAGGAAATGAGGCTTTGTGTAGGAACATAACTTCTTGAGGTTGAGACTGAGTACAAAAGAGATGAATAAAGAAAATCACATTTGAAACCCAAAGAAAGGAGACTGGTGGTGGAGGGGGTGAAAGTGAAAGTCGCTTGGTTGTGTCCTTCTCTTTGCGACCCCACAGACTACTCGTCCATGGAATTCTCCAGGCCAGAATACTGGAGTGGGTAGCCTTTCCCTTCTGCCGGGGATCATCCTAACCCAGGTATCAAACCCAGGTCTCCCGAATTACACGTGGATTCTTTACCAGCTGAGGGTAGAGGGGGTTGGAAGAGCATAAGGGTAAAGATTAGAGAATATATATGATTAAATAGCACTGGTAAAAAAGATTATTATCAAGGATATTTGATATTCAATTTGTTATAGTGTGTAAACCACCCCCTCCATTTCCACCATAAAATACATGTAGGAGACTTAGGGGTTTGCTTTTTTTTTTTTTTTGGCCTCATTGTGTGTTTCCGGTATTTTGTGTTTCCCGTATTTTTTGGAAATCAGTTATAGATACAACAGAAATGTTGATACAGTGGGAGGGTGACATCTTGACACAGAAGTAATGGAGCTGTTGCACGTGTGCTAAGTCGCTTCAGTCGTGTCCGACTCTTTGTGCCCCCATAGACTGTAGGCTCCTCTGTCCTTGGGATTCTCCAGGCAAAAATACAAGAGTGGGTTGCCAAGCCCTCCTCCAGGGGATCTTCTGGATCCAGGGATCAAACACACGTCTCTTGTCTCTTACGTCTCCTGCATTGCAGTCGGGTTCTTTACCACTACCTCTGCCTGAGAAGCCCTTAAAGATACTGAAACACCAGGAGACATCTCAAATGGCTCTTATTTTGATTACTTCCAGCATTTGTCCATGGCAAGTAGTACATAGATGCAAGGGCTTAGGTAGTTGCTTTGGTGGCTGCAAGAAACAGGAAATTCACTAGGTCCTACTGTGTGCATGCTCAGTTGTGTCCAACTCTTTGCAACCCCATGGACTATAGCTTGCCAGGCTCTACATCCATAGAATTTTCCAGGCAAGAATACTGGAGTGGGTTGCCATTTCCTCCTCCAGGGGATCTTCTTGACCCAGGGATTGAATCCTAACTTGTTGTTGTTCAGCCACCTAGTCATGTCTGACTCATTGTGACCTCATGGACTGTAGCTCACCAGGCCTCTCGGTCCCTCACCACCTCCCAAAGTATGCCCATGTTCATGTCCACTGCATCAGTGATGCCATCCAGCTATCTCATCCTCCAATGCTCTCTTCTCCTTCTGCCCTCTATCATCTGATGCAAACAATTGACTCATAGGAAAAGATCTTGATGCTTGGAAAGATTGAGGGGAAAGATTGAACCCTACTGTACAGTCAAATTGGGAGGAGAGAGTGTCTAAGAAAAAAAAGTGGTGGGAAATGCAGGATTCATTCCGAAATACACACTGAAAGGGTCATCTGATCCAGAAGGCCCACAAACATCCTCCTAACAAAGAGGTAAGTTCTTTGTGTAAACCTCTAGGGATGTATTTCTATGATTTAAAGGAGTTCCTTCTATCCAGATTGTAAATACTATGCCCCCTGAATTTTTTAATTCCTTGTTAAAAATGGTTTTGCTTTCCTTCAAATATCCTAATTTAGTTGATAAAATATGCACATACATGCATGTTAGCAGGGGCTTCCCAGGTGGCACTAGTGGTAAAAGACCCACCTGCCAATGCAGGAGACATAAGAGACACGGGTTCATTCCTTGGGTGGGGAAGATCCCCTGGAGGAGGACAAGGCAACCCACTCCAGCATTCCTGCCTGGAGAATCCCATGGACAGAGGAGCCTGGCAGGCTACAGTCCACAGGGTCGCAAAGAGTCAGACACGACTGAAGCAACTTAGCATGCACATACATGTTAGTAGACCAATTGATTGGTAAGCATGCCTTAAATTCTGTTAGATTATACATACAGAAGTTTAGATATGATATTGTACCATACTGTTCAATGCTGCATAGGGAGCTAATTAAAAACAAATTCTTAGAGGTTTGGTTCCTCAAGATAAAAGAAATATTCAGACAGTAATAGAGTACAGTTTGTTAGAGTAAAGAAGTATAGTAGATAATTAATTCTTACTAGACATTAGTCTCATCTTCCAGAGCAAATCTGAAACTGACATTAATCTCAGAGATTTGAAAAAAAATGTTTGCAGTTAGAAAAAATAACCCAAGTTTTATTCATCTTATTTTTCTCTTCCAACTTTGTTATCATCTTAGAAACATAGGTGTCAGATGTAAGAATTATCCATTATAAAATTTATTAAGATATGTGAGAACAGTCATGATCAACAACTGTTACTGTATAGGTGAATTGCCTACCCAATTAATGTATCCCATGTGTGGTATTCAAAATGTTTGCCTATATTTTTAAAGAAAGTAAAACTAATTTACTTTAAAAATATTTTTAAGAAAGTAAAAAATAACTTTCAAAATTAATTTGCTAGCTGCAATTCATTTACAGCAGGTGCTTTTTTGGCTTGACTATCTGGATTATATGTATTTTTTGATTACCTTAAGTACCAAGCTATTTAATTTAGATCAAGAAAGCTTAAAATGTAGTTTCACATCTTTAACTCCTTCTAATCCTACCATTGTGTTGTGCACACTATAGGTTTTCTAACAATTAGTGAATGGAATTTTGAGAAAAAAAGTTAGACCAAGTGACTGAGAATGTAGGCTATTTTCATGTCATCCAGTGGTACACATCAATGATTTATTGAATAAAACACTAAAAAGGCATATTAAAAATAAAAAAATATAAATTATCCTAATGTCATAGTAGCAATAACATAGTCATTTGTGTCACACATATCCTACACTTATTGATGTGCTTGAAATACATTATTTTCCTTTAAAAGTACCCAAACATTAATCCTTCTTACAGCTGAGTAAACTTACTGTTCAAAAAAAATAAATAAATAAACAAGTTATCTAAAATCACATTGTGGATTACATAATTTGGAGGAAAATTCATGCATGTTTAATTCTAAAATCCAATCCTTTTAACTACCACACATTCTTTTAAATAAATTTTCATTTTCATTGTAATAAATATTCATAAAACTGGTTTTATCTCCAATAAAGCAAAATTTCAGGCTTCACTTGTAAATTGTACATGTTCTGGTAAGAAGTCAACCTTTTAATATATTTGAAAGTTGACCTTATAATTGTAATGCCGCTCATGTTCCCAGCAAATAACAGAAGTAATTCAATAGGGGAAAAGAAATAAGAAAGAAAAATATATAATCTGAGAAAGAATGAGTGAGGAATAGATTAGTCTGTTTCTAGAAGGGGTTTGTAAGTAGCCAGAATCATGGAATCAGGGATGTTACAAAGTTTAGTGGAAAGAGAAGGATTTTAGGGCTAAAAGTCCTGAATTATCACTACAGAATTGTCAGTTACTAATGTCATGACCACATATGACCATACAAACTCTGTCGGCGTTGGCATCCTTTTCGCTATTATGGGCATAATAACAATGTCTGTTATATTCTTAATTTAAAATATTATTATGAGTGGCTAGAGAAGGAAATGGTAACCCACTCCAGTATTCTTGCCTGAGAAATCCCATGGGCAGAGAAGCCTGGGGAACTACAGTCCATGGGTTTGCAAAAGAATCAGACATGACTGAGCACACATACCACACCATTAAGAGAGGCAAAAAGAATAGGCATATGAAAACTCATTGTAAAATGTAAATGTATATAAATATTAATTTTGATCTTTTAACCTGACTAGTGATTATCACAGCAGTTGTTCATTATGAATAAGCCTACAAACTGAGTCTATAACTTTGGCTTAGTTTTCCATAGTCAAGCAAAAGAAAAACTGAAAACATTAAACTAAAAGTATCTGACCTTCCCTAGATGATCTATTTTCTGTCAATATTATAGCTGTGTTTATAGTACAGCAGAATAATAAAGTCATTCACATAAATCAAAGAGTTTGGGTTTCAGTGAAGCATTCTTAAAAAGGTTTTGTTAAAATTAACACTTTATCGATGGGAATAGAAAATATTTTTTAATCCTTAAGAGACAAATCTTGTGGTGCAAGAAACCATGAAGCATTAAGGAAACATATTCTGCTTTGTACTTTAACCTGGAAAGATACTTAGTTGTTGAACAACCAATAGATTGAGCCTCTCTGCTGTACAAGCAGGATGCCATTTGTGAAATCTACAAAGTAATTAAGACTTGGGATCTACCCTCCAGCAGTTTCTGTCTCTATAGAGAGAAAAGTCATTTGACTAGCTACTACATGAGGTGGTAAGTGAACAGCAGAAATGGACCTGATTTCCCTTGGAACTATGAAAAAGAATATGTGACTCTGTTTTGGCTTATCTCTTCATCATGGCAATACTTTACCATGAGTGTAGAAGGATAAGTTTCTCAAACCCCAAAGGGAGAAAAAGAATATTCTAGAAGGAAACAACATAATCAAAAACATCAAGGTGAGATTGCAATACATATTTCAGAATGGTCTTGTCATTTGATGGGACTGTAGAATAGAATGGAGTGGCAAGGAAATAGATTTGCTTAAAGTGAGGTCTTGTTCAGATAATGCTCAACCGTGCACAGCATCCTAAAAATTTTAGATTTTTATGCCTTAAGTTATGGAAAGTTGTGATAAAGGGTTAATATCCAAATGCATAAAGAACTCATAAAACTCAATAGCAAAATGCCAAATAATGTGACTACTAAGTGGGCAAAGAAATCAAATAGACATTTTTCCATAGAGCATAGTAAAATGGCCAACAGGAACATGAAAAGGTGTTCAGCATCAGTAATCATCACAGAAATGAAATGTTAGAATGGCTGTTATCAAAAAGGCAAAATAATAAGTGTTGGTGAGTATATGGTGAAAGGAGAACCCTGTGCACTGTTATTGGGAAAGTAAATTGGTACAACCACTGTGAGAAATGGGCTTCCCTGATAGCTCAGTTGGTAAAGAATCTGCCTGCAATGCAGGAGACCCCAGTTCGATTCCTGGGTTGGGAACATCTGCTGGAGGAGGCATAGGTTACCCACTCCAGTATTCTTGGGCTTCCCTTGTGGCTCAGCTAGTAAATAATCTGCCTGCAGTGCGGGAGACCTGGGTTTGATCCCTGGGTTGCGAAGATCCCCGGGAGAAGGGAAAGGCTACCCACTCCAGTATTCTGGCCTGGAGAATTCCATGAACTGTATAATCCATGGGGTCACAAAGAGCTGGACACGACTAAGCAACTATCACTTTCACTTCACTTTCTGTGGAAAACAGTGTATATGTCCAAAGGAAATGAAAACAGAATCTTGAGGAAATAATCTGCACTTGCTTGTTTATTGTAGCATTATACACAATAGTCAAGATATGGAATCAACTTGTGTTCAGCAGCAGATGCATGGATAACAAACATGTAGTGGACTATGATTCAGTCCTGAGAAAGAAGGAAGTTCTGACATTCACAACAACAATGGATGGACCTTGAGGGTGTTATGTGAAGTGAAATGTCAGACAAAGTACGATTTCATGTAGTTGTAGAATCTCAAAAAAAAAAGAATTTGTCAAAAGAATAAAGTGAATGGTAGTTAACAGATGCTGAAGGGCTGGGGAAATAGGAAATGTTGGTCAAAATGTACAAACTTCCACTTATAAGGTGAATAAATCTGGGGCATTTAAAGTACATCATTGTAATTATGATGCTGCAAATTTGGAAAACTCAGCAGTGGCCTCAGGAGTGGAAACAGTCAGTTTTCATTCCAATCCCAAAGAAGGGTAATGCCAAAGAAAGTTCAAACTATCACACAACTGCACTCATCTCACATGCTAGCAAAGTAATGCTCAAAATTCTCCAAGCCAGGCTTCAACAGTACATGAACTGTGAACTTCCAGATGTTTAAGCTGGATCTAGAAAAGGCAGAAGTACCAGAGATCAAATTACCAACATTCACTGGATTTTCAAAAAAGCAAGAGAATTCCAGAAAAACATCTACTTCTCCTTTATTGATTATGCCAAAGCCTTTTACTGTGTAGATCACAAGAAAAAACTGTGGAAAATGCTTCAAGAGATGGGAATACCAGACCACTTTTCCTGCCTCCTGAGAAATCTGTATGCAGGTCAAGAAGCAACAGTTAGAAGCAGACATGGAACAACAGATGTGTGCCAAATTGGGAAAGGAGTATGTCAAGTCTGTATATTGTCACCGTGCTTATTTAACTCATATGCAGAGTACATCATGTGAAATGCCAGGCTGGATGAAGCAGAAGCTGGAATCAAGATTGCCAGGAGAAATACCAATAACCTTAGATACACAGATGACACCACCCTTATGGCAGAAAGTGAAGAAGAACTAAACAACCTCTTGATGAAAGTAAAAGAGGAGAGTGAAAAGGCTGGCTTAAAACTTAACATTCAAAAAATGAAGATCATGGCATCTGGTCCCATCACTTCATGGCAAATAGATGGGAAAACAATGGAAAGAGTAACAGACTTTACTTTGTGGGGCTCCAAAATCACTGCAGATGGTGACTACAGCTATGAAATTAAAAGATGCTTGCTCCTTGAAAGAAAAGCTATGACCAACCTTGACAGTATGCAAAAAAGCAGAGAGATTACTTTGCCAACAAAGGTCTGTCTGGTCAAAGCTATGGTTTTTCCAATAGTCATGTATGGATGTAAGAGTTGGACTATAAAGAAAGCTGAGTGCCGAAGAATTGATGCTTTTGAACTGCAGTGTTGAAGAAGACTCTTGAGAGTCCCTTGGACTGAAAGGAGACCCAACCAATCCATCCTAAAGGAGATCAGTCTTGAGTGTTCACTGGAAGGACTGATGTTGAAGCTGAAACTCCAATACTTTGGCCACCTGATGTGAACAGCTGACTCATTGGAAAAGACCCTGATGCTGGGAAAGGTTGAAGGCGGGAGGAGAAGGAAGTGACAGAGGATGAGATGGTTGGATGGTGTCACCGACCCGATAAACATGAGTTTGAATAATCTCTGGGAGTTGGTGATAAACAGGGAAGCCTGGTGTGCTGCAGTCCATGGGGTTGCAAAGAGGTGGATATGACTGAGCGACTGAACTAAACTGATTGAACTGATGGTAATTATAGTTAATGTATTATATACTAGAAAGTTGCTGAGAGAGTGAATTGTAAGTGTTCTCACTGAAAAAAGGACATGGTAATTATAAGACTTGATGAAGGTATCAGCTAATGCTAACGTGGTAATCATTTTACAATGTATTAATACAAGTGTATCAAATCAACATATTATACAGCTTAAATTTATACAATGTTACGTGTCAATTATATCTTGAAATCTGGAAACTGTTAGATTAAAATAAAATGATTCTCCTAAAGTTCTGTGGCCAATGACCAAATAAAGCACATGTATATAACTATTTCACTGTATTTTCATGTTATTGGATGGTTCAGTCCTTAATATGATTGCTTAATTTAATAATCAATCTATTATGAATATTGTTATATGACCTTTGAAGGGAGATTTCGATTTAGAAAATAACTGATCTTTAGGGCAGGACGGAGATATGCTAAAATTGGAAAGGGTCCCTGAAGGAAAATCCAATAGTATCAGAGAGACAGGAGGCCACTCTGATTCTGGTAGAAAAAGAAATCTATTCCTCCTAGTTGCAGTAATGGAACCTTCTCTAGCTTGAAAGGAAATCTATACATCAAAACGTGAATGGTACTCAGATTGCTCTCAGAATCACGTCCGAAGGCGATGGGGAGTTAACTGACGCAACTTACTGGCTTGCCTATGGACAAAGACACAGACAACAGCATAATCAGACCTAAAACGGAAAGAGGCAGAACCAGGAAAAGAAACAGTCTTTACGATATATATCTGTGTGCGTGTGAGAGCATTAGCATACTTGCAATCAAGAACGAAAAATAGAGCAATCACAATTTTGGAGTATATTTTATCCATTATGTGAAAGTCGCTCAGTCATGTCTGACTCTTTGCAACCCCATGGACTGTAGCCTGCCAGGTTCCTTTGTCCATGGTATTCTCCAGGCCAGAATACTGGAGTGGGTAGCTGTTCCCTTCTCCAGGGGATCTTCCCAACCCAGACATCGAACCCAGGTCTCCCACATTGAAGGCAGAGTCTTCCCTATCTTAGCCACCAGGGAAGCCCATTCATATAAATGAAGAGGATGTAGGTAGGTCTTTCATCTTTCACCCTTTCACAATTGTGAGAAAGATTTAGTGTGTGCTAGCTGACAGTATCTTCTCTGATTTTCACTTACATTATCTCAATGAAATTATTCACATGGAACCCAAATAGGTCAAGCTCTTCAATCAAAGCTACCTAAAATTATTGGCACTTGCTAGTGAATTGTGGCATCAAAGTCAACAAATTCTAGTAAATTCTTACCCAGGTTTGGAAAGACTTAGTTAAAAATAATTTCAAATATCCAAGAAAATATACAGTTTTTGTTGTTTAAATGCCATTGTTGTTTAAATCCCAAACACCTCTAGCTTGCTTCTCCTAAAACATCCCATGACTCAGTCAGTTTCAAAACTCAGTGACTTTGGGCCTCCAGGATGGATTAGAGTTACACAATGTTTAACACCTCAAAGTAGTGTGTTGGGTCTGAAGACAAAACTTTTCTGCTAAGGTAATAAATATCTCTCTCACTCTCTTTACTTCTCTTGCTTCTTTTTCCAGCCTAAGAAATGGAATTACACAAATTCAAATAGATCACTAGTTATGGCAGAAAAATCATAATATTATGATTGATTTAGGTCATGGGAATGGCTAAACAATTATCAGTTGACAATATTCTTTACATTTTTTAGATTTATAGTTGAAAGTGAAAAGGAGCCATTTCCATAAAGACCAGAATGTATGGATTTGCTTTTTTCTAAATTGTTTCTTTTAATTAATTGATTTGGTTGCACAGGTCTTAGCTGTAGTATGCTGGCTCTTAGACCTTCGTTGTAGCCTGTGGTACCTTTTAGTCACGGCCTGCAAACTCTTAGTTGCAGCATGCAGGATCTAGTTCCCTGACAAGGGATTGAACCCAGGCCCCCTGCATTGGAAGCACTGAGTCTTAGCCACTGAACAACCAGGGAAGTCTTTGGATTTACTCTTGAGCAAGGCATTCTTTGATTAAAGGGAAAATTTCCCTTTATCTATCAAGTTGACATTCAGTACAGAGAAAGATATACATTTTTGTGTAAGCAGTCTCTTAATTAACATTATCACAGTTTTCCTTCCTGTTTGATGGTGTATGTTAATAAGAATAGATGAGATTGGAGATTCAGGCTCTCCATTTTCTCTCTAAAAATATCCTGGCCCATGCAGAGCTTTCACCTTTGACCTTGGCTTCATCAACACCATGATCTCAGCAATCCATCTATCATCTCTGCCTTTTGACCTAAGGAATATGACCACATTACACCAGAGAAGAGTGTCACAGTTGACAATTAATATTTTAGAGTTATAACTACATATGAACCTGTGTGCTTGCATTTTCAGCAATATCGTTGTCTCGTGTTATTTTTAAAATTAATTATTTTTTATTGAAGGATAATTGCTTTACAGATTTTTGCTGTTTTCTGTCAAACCTCAACATGAATCAGCCGTAGGTATACGTATATCCCCTCCCTTTTGAACCTCCCTCCCATCTCCCTCCCACTCCACCCCTCTAGGTTGATACAGAGACCCTGTTTGAGTTTCCTAAGCCATACAGAAAATTCCCATTGGCTATCTATTTTACACATGGTAATGTAAGTTTCCATGTTACTCTTTCCATACATCTCATCCTCTCCTCCCCTCTCTCCATGTCCATAAGTCTATACTCTATGTCTGTTTCTCCATTGCTGCTCTGTAAATAGATTTTTCAGAACCATGTCTAGTGCTATTTATTTCTAAAATAAAAAGGGGCAAACATATTATGTGATCTGCTACCAAATATGATTTCAAATGGCAAATGTTAATAATATCTCTGGACAAGAGTAGTAGGATTCAGTAGGCCTGGTTACAAATCAAAGCTAAGTCTAGCTTTCTCTTAAATAAAGCTCTGTATTTATTTGAATGGTATCTGGTTGGTCATTCATAAATACTAAAAATCAGTGAAGAGAACTGCTGCTGCTGCTGCTGCTAAGTCACTTCAGTCGTGTCCAACTCTGTGCGACCCCATAGACGACAGCCCACCAGGCTTCCCCGTCCCTGGGATTCTCCAGGCAAGAACACTGGAGTGGGTTGCCATTTCCTTCTCCAATGCATGAAGTGAAAAGTCAAAGTGAAGTCGCTCAGCCGTGTCCGACTCTTAGCGACCCCATGGACTGCAGCCTACCAGGCTCCTCTGTCCGTGGGGTTTTCCAGGCAAGAGTACTGGAGTGGGGTGCCATTGCCTTCTCCAGAAGAGAGAACTGATTGACCTAATATTCCACTTACCTATGTCTTCTGTGAGTTAAAACCCCATGTAAGTAATTTAAGAGTTAAAATCAAGGCATCTTGTGTTGGTGTCAACTTTCTCCATCATTTACATGTTTTCTAACTGGAGCAGCTATGTCTGTACAAGACAATTCAGTCTTCAAGCCAGAATGAATGAGGCTAATACCTGTTTTCTTCTGAAAACTTGCCATTCATTGCAAGTGAGACTTCAGCTCCATCTTGTTCATCTGTCAGTGGGGCCAATGTATGCTTGAAGTTATTAAAGAGCCACTTTCTATCATATGGGTTGAAAAGCAGAGGGAACTGGCCTTCACTTGGGACTAACCCAGAAACTGTGCAGAGTCAGAAATCAGAGGGGATAGGAAACTCCTTGAGAGAGAAGTCCTTTGCCTCCTTGTCAGACATTCTTTATCACCAGCCCCATTGCCCTCTGTAGGTTCCAAAAGACACTCCTGAATCCTGGTTCTAAATTCGGTAGGTGGGTGGGTGAGTGAGTGCTCAATCATATCCAGCTCTTTACAACCCCATGGACTGTAGCCTGCCAGCTTTCTTGTCCATGGGATTCTCCAGGCAAGAGAATGGAGTGGGTTGCCAGTTACTCCTCCAAGGGATCTTCCCCAACCCAGCGACTGAATGTGTGTCTTCTGCATTGCAGGCGGATTCTTTACCACTGGACCATTAAATTTGACTCATTGCTTAAGACAATTTTGTTTAACCTAAAACCAAAGAAGCCCTAAGAAATATAACTGGTAACCAGGAAGTCTCAAAGGGAAATCAAGGGAGGTTAATTGATTCATAATCTTCAAAGAGTCTAGCTGAAAATTTTCTTGCAAAAGCAAAGTAAACTTCATTTAAATATTTTTCAACATATAATATGTGATATCAATCAACTGTCTTAAAGACATAAGAGAAAAAAATCTCTAATAAACTTGGTCTGTCTACACAATGAGCCCCCCAAATAAATATGCCATTCAAAAAGGGTAAAGCCATATATTATGCTAACAGTTCACCCGGAGACGTGTCATTCTGCATGTGGAATGGTGGCATTTATTACTTAGAATAAGCAGATTAACATGAAATATGAATTTGATTCTGGTTCATTTGGGGAAGACAAGATCCCATTGAACTTGAGACAGAGGTACCATATGGAGATAAGCATGGGTAATGAGAAGAAAACACTGGAAGAAGGCACATTGCCAAATATCGTGAGTGTAAATCTGTTTACCAATGGTGTCCTATATACCTCAAAAGACCTTTACTATTACCCCTGAGTAATAGTTTTCAGGCTACAGCAAGAGTATGAATATATATTAAGAGGGATAAATGATTCAACCAAGATTTATTCTGTTAACTAAGAGAGCCAGAGGCAATTTCATATTTGCATTTTTATTATCACCTCTTAAAATAAGATTACATAAATTCTAAATTATCCAGTTGTTTTTAAAACTTTTTTTTGCATTAAACTTTGAGTTAAAATTTATATTTGAAATAAAATCTATTTGGGGAGAAAAATTATTCTCTCCTATGAAACTTGGTGGAAACTTTAAATTTCTGTTTTTTATAATACTTCTCTAAGGACTATTGACCATGTCATGAACATTTCATTCTCTAAATTCAACACTGGTGTTTTGTTAATGTCTATGTTTTAAAAAATATGAAGTGACTCCATGAGATAAGGTGAGTGAACTGGTTCACACGTCTAGCACAAATGGATCAAAACTCGCCTACCAGAAAATTCAAAGGCATAGAATGTCTTGTCCCTTAAACTATACTAACGGAAGGGTGTTTATATTTTAATATTTTTACATATTCATTAAATGTTATTCATGAAAGAGATGTGTAGTTTTTCAATCAGTGCTAATTCCATTACTTTATGGGGCAACATAGTTTAGAAATTGCACAAACAGAAATCTTGATCTTTTGAACTGGGGTTTGAATATGATAGAAAGAGAGTTTTAAAAAGATACTATCAATTCTTAGATCTCTGCTCCAGGAAATTACATTTCAGCTGCTCACTCACTGTTATTTTTATAAACAAAAAGAAATGGTTATTGCTGGTATAATGATGGGATGCACTTCAGAGACTGATATTATTACACAGTGAATAAGGCACTACATAAATCAGAACTTTAAAAACAGGCAAATTTGACATGTGGCTTCAAGGGCACTTAGGGATGTAGTGCCCTCTCAATGTGAACGCCTAACTTCCATTATTGTTAGTAATATTTTCTCATATAAGTATCTCAGGGAAAGAAACCATTTCCCTTTTATTGGTTGCCATCTCCATGTTTCTGAGTGTGTTGCCAGCTCTTCGCAGGTTGAACTAAATATACTGATTTAAATGTATATTAAATCTCCTCCTAACAAGATGGTGAGCTACTTAAGACTATTATTGGTTTTTAATATTAGAACAAAGATGATGTCAGATATTGAAACATCAGTAAGCTATCATTATTTAATTGTTCTTTGTGTACAGCGTAATACTGCTTTCCTGAGTTTTGGTAAAGAATATCTTATGAGGTTGCAAAAATTTTTTACTGTACTTCTTATAAAAAGTAAACTTCAAACTCTAAGTGCCTGATGACAGAATAAACCAAAATGGAAAGAACCTATCATTGCCACTTGGAAGGTGTTAGGACCTAATGACTCAGTAAAAATGAGATTGGTAGTGCCAGGTCGATCCTTACTGGGTAGCAACTCACATCAATTTCCCTGTTACAGGTTACTAAACATGGAGGACAACCTACTAAAAACAGTAGACTGTTGTAAAGACTGTTGTTCTGTGAACATAAACTGCTTATCACTTCTTATGTGTGAAAATGATTATCTGTTCTAGTCAAAATTAGTATTAGTGACAGGCAGGTATGACAGTTAAAAAGACAAAACGGAAGCTCACTGCAAGGAGATAAGAGCATATTTGTCAAGACTGGACAGTATTTTTAAACATAAAGAAAAATTAAATTTCAGGTAACTTATCATTACTAAAATTATATTCAGTAAAATGTGTAAAAGGCAAACACAGAGTAGTAAAGAAGCAAAGGGTGGGTAAAATAAAGGTACAAGAAATGAGTATAGGGATAGAGATTATACTCTGTATTCACAGAGCAAGTTTTTGGTTACAAGAACAAAGGTCATAAAATATCTTCAGCTTATTCTGTTTCAATTTCCTCAACCAGAAAATAGAGATATTAACAATTATACATATTTCATGGCATTGTTCTGTACATTAAATGAGTTAATATGTATGAAGTACTTTGAACAGTACCTTGAGTATAACAGGGACAGCTCAAGGGATGTTACCTTCTACCCTTTTAATTATTATTACACTATTTCTTGATGAAAAAGAGAGCACTTGGAGAGTGATCACTTTCCAAATGATTTATGCTTTATCTTTACATTAGAAAGAGATAATGTATTATAGACTATCCTAAGGAACATTAAAAAAGTCTATTAAATTGAACAAGTAAATTTAGTGGGTCATAAGATACAGAAGCAATATAAAAAACTCATTGTTATTTTGTATAAGCTAGCAACAAGCAATTGGGAAGTAAAAGTAAAATATAATTATATTTATACTGGTGAGAAAAATGTGAAAGATTTAGATATAAATTTAACACAAGATATTTATGACCTCTATATATAAAAATCTAAAACATAATGAAAACGAAGAGCTACCTACATAGGGAGATATACTATGCTCATGGATTGTAAAATAATATTGTTATGATGCCAGTTTTTAATCAGTTGACCAATAATTATATCAGCAAACTTGGGAGGTCTTAAATACTTGACTTCAAAACTTAATATAAAAATATAATAATCAAGTCAGTGTAGTATTGTTATAGAATAGACCAAAGGAATCAGTGAAACAAAATAGTCCTACAATAATCAACTGATATTCAACAAATTTGCCAAAGCAGTTCCTAATGTGGAAAGGAAAATCTTTTAACTAAGGCGCTAGATCTGGATACCCATATGCAAAAATGTGAACCTTGGCTCCTATCTCACACTATACACAAAAGTTGACTTGAGTTGGATCAAAGATGAAAACATAAATGGTAAAACTATACAGATTCTAAAGGAAAATAGAAGAAAATATTTCTACAACAAGCAGGCATTGACTCCTTCGACACAGAAAGCAACAATCACAAAAGAAAAAACTGATAAATTAGGCTTCATCAAAACTAAAACTTTCTGCTCATCAAAAGACATTATAAAGAAAATAAATAGGCACATTTCAGCCTTGAAGAAAATATTTTCAAAATATTTTGACACAGAAGTTGTACACAAAATATATAACTCTTCAGTCACTTCAGTTCAGTTGCTCAGTCGTGTCAGACTCTTTGTGACCCCATGAATCGCAGCATGCCAGGCCTCCCTGTCCATCACCAACTCCTGGAGTTCACTCAGACTCATGTCCATCGAGTTGGTGATGCCATCCAACAATCTCATCCTCTGTCGTCCCCTTCTCTTCCTGCCCCCAATCCCTCCCAGCATCAGAGTCTTTTCCAATGAGTCAACTCTTCGCATGAGGTGGCCAAAGTACTGGAGTTTCAGCTTTAGCATTAGTCCTTCCAATGAACACCCATGACTGATCTCCTTTAGAATGGACTGGTTGGATCTCCTTGCAGACCAAGGGACTCTCAAGAGTCTTCTCCAACACCACAGTTCAAAAGCATCAATTCTTCGGCACTCAGCTTTCTTCACAGTCCAACTCTCACATTCATACATGACCACTGGAAAAACCATAGCCTTGACTAGACAGAGCTTTGTTGGCAAAGCAATGTCTCTGCTTTTTAATATGCTATCTAGGTTGGTCATAACTTTCCTTCCAAGGAGTAAGTGTCTTTTAATTTCATGGCTGCAATCACCATCTGCAGTAAATGACTCCCAAATCAAAATATCTTGCAGGAAGATCCTCTTTAACAAATCTGAGAAAGCATTAATGACAAGGTAGCTTTCTATTGCTGAACAGTTATAACAGACAATGTCTCATTTTATTCAGTTGTACCTCTATTCAACGAAAATTAAGTTAGGCTCTTGGGAATACAAAAGGGAACAATCCCAATTGCTTCCTAGTGAAGTGAGTGAAAGGAGTGAATGAAATTGAATGAGTCAGACCAGAAAATAGGCAATGACAAAGCACTTTTATAAGCACCAGTATAAAGAGATGTGGAAAATACTGCAGCAACAAATAGGAGGATGAGCACACTCCAGGCTTCAGCAATGGTTAACCCAAGGGAGAAACATCAAAGCTAAGCCTGAAATTCAACAGAAGTTGATAGCGGAAGCATGCATATGTGGCAGAGTGAGGAGGAGACAAGAGATTTCAGATAGATGGAACAAAATGAGGAAAGGTGAGGGGAAAAAAAGACAGAACAGTGGGCAAATTGGAAATAGTTCAGCTTGGAAATTCACACAAGACCTGTTTGCAAGCCTGGTTCTGGGAACACCTAGGTTATTGGATTATGCCAAGGTCGGAAGAAGAGGGCGACAGGAGGATGAAATGGTTGGATGGCATCACTGATTCAATGGACATGAACTTGGGCAAAATCCAGGAGATGGTGAGAGACAGGGAAGCCTCGTGAGCTGCAGTCCGTGGGGTTGCAAAGAGTCGGACACAACTTGGTGACTGCTGCTGCTAAGTCGCATCAGTCGTATCCAACTCTGTGCGACCCCATAGATGGCAGCCCACCAGGTTCCCCTGTCCCTGGGATTCTCCAGGCGAGAACACTGGAGTGGGTTGACTAAACAACAGCAGAAGGTCGGGGTTGTGTTTGTCCTTGCTTGGCTGAGGGAATAAAAGCAGTTCTTGGCTTCCTGGGTGGCTCAGTGGTAAAGAATCCACCTGCCAATTTAGGAGATGCAGGAGACTCGGGTTTGATCCATGAGTCAGGAAGATCTCCTAGAGGAGGAAATGGAAACCCACTCCAGTATCTTGCCTGGAAAATTCCATGGACAGAGGAGCCTGGAGGGCTACAGTCCATGGGGTGGCAAAGAATAGGACACGACTGAGCACAAATGCTTGTGAGGTGTATGAGTGCCACCAGGATCAAGGCAGAGGCTATTTCCTCTAATGTCATCTGCTAGCCATCCTTTAAAAATGCAGTTCAAAATTCATTTCTATGAAGTCTTCTTTCCTTCTCTTCTCTGATAGTGAATTACAATACAGCTACCTTTACAGAGACATCACATTGTATTTTAAGTGTGTTTCCTCACCAAATGAAAAGTGTCAAAGGCAGGAGTGACAGTTCACTCACCTATATTAACAGCTCATAGTAGGAAACCTTGAACACAGTAGGCATTTAGTAATCAAAAGCCGTCCACTCCTGGTTCCAGATACAATGTGTAAGTTACCTATACAGCAACCATGTTCCTCTGACCATTAAGAACAGGCCGACTTTCATGTCTGTGTCTTGTTTCCTCTCAATAAACCATCAAAATCTCCCAGAAACTCCAAATGACATCTTTTACTGCCCTTTCAATGCCTTAATGCCTTTTGCAATTTGAATGAACACAACAATTCTTTGTCTGACCATGGGTACCAATTTTTTCATTCAGAGAATGAGTTCATGAAAGTATATGTCATGTTGTCTGCAAGCATCAGTGCCTAAGAGGCAGAAATTAATTGTGAGAATGTTCTGCTCAATTGATGGCGTGCTGGGGTTGCTCAATACTTATTTAAAATACCAACAAAACTTGTTTCTTTGCTTTGACATTTGAACCAGCTATAGAATGTGGGGCAAGGATTTTGATTCCCATACATCTACATGCCAAAGTTGAAAAATAAGGGACCTCTTTTTCCTTCAGAATTGTTTCATGCCTGTATCAAAATACCAAGTTACCATGGTGATAGCTACTCCTGTAAATAGGGCAACTCTACCCCCCTATAGAAGCAAATGTAACACAAAGGGGAGGAAAAATAAAGCTCTGAAATAGAGGACAAAAGAGCCTGGGGAAAATCCCCACAGTGAAAGAGATAAAGGCTGTTGCAGATAAAAGTCTTGGAAGGTGACAGGCATTCCTTTTCCCTGCTCCTCCTCACAGGCCTGAGGCGAAGGGGTGGGACCTTGAACCCCTGAGTGCATGTTAATGTGTCTACAGTGGTGGCCCACGGAGGTTGTGTTTGTTGAGCACAGGGAAAATAAAGTGTTCATAAAAATAATAACTAACATTCACTGGGGGCCTAATCTGGACCACACTTTAGTGCACAGTCTCATTCAATCCTCATAACAGCTCTGTGAGGTAGATCAAAAGGTTATTTAAGTTCTTAGGCTGGGATTCAAGCTCTCGCACTTAACCTCTTTCCTTACTGCCTGAAAAGTAACGACGAAGAAATATGAAAATTGAAAGAGACTCTGGCCTGATATTTTAGAAAAGAGTGCAGGAGAGAGGAAGCAGAAAAATCAGGATATGACCAACTAACCCAAGCGATCAGCTGCCCTGAGCTCCATGGACCGTTCCCCCACCCCAGCTCGGGGATGACAGCCAGATTGGATTGTGACAATTTGGGTGGAATGGAAGTCAGGAGGAGGTGAGTAGCAAGTTACGGAGGAAAGTTGCAGTCAGGGTAGGAGAGGAAAACTTTCTGCCAACTGACTGAATAGAAACTGAGGTTTATGTGCGTGTGATTAGCTTTTTTGGGTGAAAATATCCCTTCATCCATCCTAACACATCTCTCAGCTGTATGTCTTCCTTCAGTGAACATGTTTTCCATCTCATTTGAATCAAATTTCAACAAGTTGGTAAGTTAGGGGGAACTGGTGACCTGTGGTTTTCATTGTCATCACTCCAACTGCAAACATTCTTGATTTCTGACTTCCTTTAGTTTAGGTTGAGGGCTTGGTAAAGAAAGAAAAGGTATCTTCAGTCTTCTGTGCTTCAATCTGGTCTAGAAGAAGAAATGGAAACCCCGAGCTGCTCCATGGAGGTTGCAGTATCCGTGGAGGTGGCAGTGCTCCACAGGTGTGACAGTGCTGAAGTGGCTTCTAGGGAAGAGCCCTAGCCTCGCAGAAACAGAATAGTTTGGTCAGAGATGTCGGAAAGTCTCCTTCAACACCAGAGCGCAAACTTTAACCGGCCCCCCATGTCATACCAAATTTGTTGAAATGTTAATACCATAATGAATGCAACAAAAAATGAATATTGGTCTGCAAAATAGACTTGCTGGAAGCTTATATATGTTCATTTTAATGAAGGTGCCATTTGTGCAAAATTCACTATCATGCATCACTATGTCTCTCATTTTCCTCCCTGAATCCTACTAACCAGAGTCATCTCCTATTTTATGAACCATTCTGAACTCCACGTAACTTTCTTTGCAAAAATCGAATCCACTGTCAAAGGATTAAGCTTCTCCACTGAGGATTCCCCTGAATGGCTTGTGTGCTCTGAGAGAAATTCTGAGAGGAACTGCAAAGTGTTTTGGCCAGTGCTCAGCATCGTGGTAAATGTGATCTCCAAAGGCAGTGCTTTCTGCTCTGTACTCATACCAACGTGTAAAATTTGGTAGACTTGAAATAAATCAGCCACTTTCCTCATCAGACATACCTATTAGATTGTATGGTCAACAAATTGGAATAATGACATAAACAATGAAGCCAGTATTAAGCAAACCCAGGACTACTGTCTGTATCTTTTTTTTTTTTTGCCACACCCCATGGCATGCAGGATCTTAGTTCCCCAACCAGGGATCAAACTGGGCCCCCTGCATTGGGAGCTCAGATCTTAATCACTGGATCTCCAGGGAAGTCCCCCTGTACCTTTCCTATGAAAGATTTTTATTTTGAGTTTGTTCTATTGCAAAATTATAATGCAAATTTTTGCTTTGGGAAGTTATATCCTTAAGGAGAAAAATTTTATGAAGGAAATTCACACTCACACTTGTTCAAACGCATTTGGGGAAATAAATACATATTTTCCCACTGCAGTTGGACCCAAAGAGTGATTTTAATCAATGATGAAAGTATAAACAATTACTTTGATCAACGATCACTGAGATGTTTCTAAGGACACACAGCACACACACCACTGTAGTTCTCATTGATACTCTGCTGCCTATTTTGTGTGCAAACTACCTAAACTGTGTATATCTTATTCAAACAAAATTGCCAGTTCCTTGAGGGTAAAGCATTACTTACGACAGTGCTAAACACCTGGGGAAGAGTGACGTTTTACATGGAACCAGTCATAATAAGCAAAACTACAAGTCAACAACCAATGCAAGTCATAAATGTGAAATGAATTGTTTTTCTTCATGATTATTTTTCTGCTGATTTAAAAAATATATAAAACATTTTTGGCCTTTTTTTTTTTTTTTACAGTTCTTTGCCATTTGGTATAAAGAAATTTGACTGATAGTAAGACTCACCCCTGGAAAATTTAGCTAGATCAATATTTGTATGAGTTAATTTTATCTTAATTAGGTATCTTGAGACTGACTGCAGGGGGACTTTTTCCAGGATGTGCCAGTAAGTGGTGTCTTCCATTTGCTCTTCTCAAAATTGAATCCAAAGGCAGGTATTCAACTGCTTCCCTTTCTCCACTGATACCATGCTCAGAACTAAACTACGACACTGCCAAGATTTTACTATAGTCAAATGCAAGCCAGCTCACATTAGGGACCTACAGATGGAGGAATAAGCAATCCTAATGCTTTAAGTTGTAATGTCGAAAGGTCTTTTTAGGAGTCTTCTAATTTAATGTGATTCAACTTCAAGTTGCTACAAAAAGTCTGTTTCTAATGTAAACACTGTTTCTGCTAGTATCTCACATAGTCACTTTTATTGAATATATTTCAGTAATTCAAAACAACTATCAACTATATAAAAGGTATAATCCTGTTATAATAAACACTCATGTATTCATGCCCATTCAAGGAACAATAATATTAAAATTATCACTGAACTCCCCTGAGTGTCCCTCACTAATTCATTTCCCATCTGTCACCTGCAGGTGTTACCACCAGCCTATATTTTATACTCATCATTCATTCATGATTTTTAACAGTGTTCCCCAAATGATGTGACCCTAAATATACAGTTAAAAAAAAAAAAAAAAACCTTTTTAGAATTGATTTTAGACTCACTGAAATGTTACAAAAATACGACAGTGTTTTCCTGTGTAGTGTAATCTTCGTGAAGCTTCCCCTAAAGTTATCATCTTGCATAGTTCAATTACCAAAACCAGTAAACTAACATTGGAAAAATACTATGAACTACAGACCTTTTCAAATCTCACCATTTTTTCCAGCAATGCTCTTTTCTGTTCCATATTGCAATGCAGGATCTTACGTTGCATTTACTGTTTTAATTCGCATATCTCACTGACTGAATTTAAATATTTCCCTATATGTTTTGGGACTATTTTATCTCCTTTTTTGTTTGAATTGTTTGTTTATGTCTTTTCAGAATTTTTTTATGAACATTTGACTCTTTGTTCCTCAACGTTTGAGTTCTTTATAAATTAGGAATTTAGTCCTCTATTACATATGTTGCAAATATTTTCTCTCCTTTTGACTTTATTTTTGGTATTTTGTGCCACATGAAATTTCAATTTTTATGTGGTCCAACTTAATCTTTTATTGCATCTGTATTTTGAGTCATAGTTAGAAAGATTTCATCTACCCTAAAGTTAAAGATTCATTTATCTGTGATTTATTCTTGTGTTTGCATGGTTTAATTTTTTACATATAAGTAAGTACCTCCACCATTTGGAGTATATTTTTGTGTATGGGGTGAGATGTAGATCTACTTGTATCTTTTTCCAAGTTGCTAAACAGTTATCTTGGCACCATTTATTTTTAAGTCAATCTTGTCCCAGTGATTTGAAATGCCACCTTTATCACATATTGAATGTGTATATGTATTTGGATTTATTTTAGGAGTGTCTATTTTACTTCACTGTTCTATCTAATCATGCACCAGTACCACAGCAGTTTACTTATATAGACACGTTAGCAGAGAACAGAGTGTTACAGTGGAAGTGTACTGAACGCGTGATTCTACAATCTTTATGTTTCAATACCTGGTAGTGGTGGTTTCCCTTTTAGTTTTCCTCTCTTAGTGTTTTCCCACATCGGCTTTAGTATCCTAACAACTTTATTAATTTTGGGGTCTTTCTGCAAAAGTATAATTCAGTTACTTATCACTATTGTGCAATATTCCATTATAGAATATACCACAATTTATCCATTCTACAGTTGATGGTCATTTGGATTTTCTTACTTTTTTATTATCAGAATTTCTGCTGTTTTAAACAATCTAGAGTATGTCCTTAATTACACAAGTGGAAGATTTCCCTAGGGCATATACTTATAAATGGAATTTGGGAACGATAGAATATAAACATTTTCAACCTAACTAGATAATGCCAACTTTCTTTCCAAAGAAGCTATTTCAATTCATAGTTCCAGTAGTTCTAAAAAAAGAGTGCTTGTTAATTTTTAATCACATGGAGTTTTCTAGTTGATTTTTTCTTCTTTATTATTTTTTATTGTGGTAAAATAACATAAAATTTGCCATCTTAAGTATTTTTAAGTGTATAGTTCGGTGGTATTAAATATATTCATAACATTGTACAACCATTACCATCATCCTTGTAGAGAACATTCTGTGAAATCGAAAACTCCACATTGGTTAAAAAATAACTGCTCATTCCTCACTCTGAAAATGACCATTTCCAGACCCTGGAAAACACCATTACACTTTCTGTCTATGATTTTTGACTACTCTATGTATCTCATATAAGTGAAATTACAAACTATTTGTCATTTTGTGACTGTCTTATTTGACATAGCCTAATGCCCTGAAGTTGCATCCATGTTGTAGCATATGCCAAATTTTTCTTTCTCTTTAAGATTGAATAATATTCTGTTGTATTAATTACTACATTCTGTTTATACAATTCATCTGTCAATGGACACCTGGGTTGTGTTCATGTTTTAGCTACTGTGAATAATGTGGTTTTGAAAATGGCTATAACAATATCTCTTTGAGATCCTGCTTTCAATTTCTTCAGGTGGACACCTATAAAAGGGATTATTGGATGACGTAGTAGTTCTACATTTAATTTTTTGAGAAACAGCCACATCCAAAGCGGCTGTACCATTTTACATTCCCATCAATGGTGCACAGAGTTTCCAATTATTCCACATCCTCACCAACACTTACTGTTTTTTGTTTTTACGATTGTTGTTGTTCAGTTGCTAAGTCATGTCTGATTCTTTGCTACCTCATGAACTGCAGCACACCAGGCTTCCCTGTCCTTCACTATCTCCTTCTTCCTGGGAAGCCTGAAAGAACCATGAGCAATTGTAAAAGGAGTACCGTACACTACACATAACTGGAATTATCATAGGAAGGAGAAAATAGAGATATAGTTGAAGTGAAAATGGCACCAACAACTTCTCAAAATTAATGGCAGACAGGAAACCCTAGATCCAGAAGTGTTGGAGAACATCTAGGACACTACATACCAAATAAAACACACCTGTGCGTGTGTGCGTGTTACATTGCTTCAGTTGTGTCTGACTCTTTGCAACCCTATGGACTGTAGCCTGGGCTTCCCAGGTAGCAAAGAACCTACCTGCCAGTGCAGGAGACATAAGAGAAGCAGATTAGATCCCTGGGTGGGGAAGATCCCCTGGAGGAGGGCATGGCAAACCACTCCAGTATTCTTGCCTGGAGAATCCCATGGACAGAGAAGCCTGGAGGCTACAGTCCATGGGGTCACAAAGAGTCAGACATGACTGAAGTGAATTAGCATGCATGCATGGATTGTAGCCCACCAGGCTCCTCTGTCCGTGGGATTCTCCAGCCAAGAATACTGGAGTGAGTAGCCATGCCCACCTCCAGGGGATACCTAGGCAGGTTATATTCAAACTGCAGAAAGCCATAGATAAAGAGAAAATACTGTGGTGATGCCTATACAACTCTATTAATTTATAAGACATCAGTGAATTGTCCAATTAAAGTGAGTAAATGTTATGATATGTAATTATACCTTAATAAACCTGTTAAAGAAATGAGTCAGACATTCAGGGCAGTATCAAATGCAAGTGTTGATGTTGAGGCAGATATAACATGTATCTACATCAGGGAATCATGTCAGATTTTTCATCAGCAATCAAGATTCTGAGGAGGTAAATTAAAGAGAAGCCCTGCCAGATCTTTGACCTGGGTGAAGCAATGTTAAATAAATCAGCACTTTATCTGTTGCCGTTTGACAACCCAACTTTGAATCTGAGTGTTTCAGCCACACCACTTCCCTCATTTTACATTTGCTAACGTGTTTAACATCTACTTTTCTACCTGACTGACATGTATTTTCTGGGCCCAACTTTTAAAAAAAGATATGAGGAAGTTGCCATGGTGTAATGAAGCAAAAGTGTTAAGTCGCTTCAGTCATGTCTGACTTTTTGCGACACCATGGACTGCAGCCCACCAGGCTCCTCTGTCTTTGAGATTGTCCAGGCAAGAATACTGGAGTGGGTAGCCATTCTCTTCTCCAGGGGATCTTCCCGACTCAGGGATCAAACCCGAATCTCCTGCATTGCAGGCAGATTCTTTACTGCCTGAGCCACCAGGGAAACCCTCTATTGTGGCACAAAGTTGCTCAGTCATGTCCCACTCTTTGGACCCCATGGACTATAGAGTCAATGGAATTCTGCAGGCCAGAATACTGGAGTGGGTAGCCATTCCCTTCTCCAGGGGATATTCCTAACCCAGGGATCAAACCTAGGTCTCCCGCATTGCAGGCAGATTCTTTACCAGCTGAACCACCAGGGAAGCCCATGGCACAAGGATAGATGGAAAAGGAACCCCAAACTCTCGGGGGCAATAGTCTACCAGGCACATATGTCTTCTATGGACTTATCTTTTTGTTTAAAATGCATGTGGATTTTCTGTTTCTAATCAATGCTTCCTTCTCTTTTGAAGAGGAAAAAAACACAAAATTTCAGAGCAGAATAGCTTCACTGACATTTTGCCTCTGATGCAATGCTTATCTACTTCCCTCTGAAGGTTTCTCATTGGGTTTTATCTGTCTCATGCTTTTAACAGTTTCTGATCTGATTACTGTTATTTGTACAGCCTTGCAGCCTTTTAATTTCTATGGGTGGAGTCCCATTATGAGGGCTGGTTGCTAGAGAAGAACTCAACCTTCAAGAAGACTTTTGTCCTTCAATAGTAATCAGCACACAAATGCACCCTGCTTCTTCCCGTTTTAACCTCTGTGGCCATCGGAGATGTTTATTCAGTTTTAGGCTCACTAATCCAGTAATTAGCTAGATAAATTTTATTAATTAAAAAAACCAAACCAAAACAACAACAAAAGAAAAAACAAGGCAGTGAGAGAGGTTAGAATTTTGGTCTTGGGATGAGGAAATACTTTTCAAGTTTAGCCTCTGACTTTGTGTAACCCTGACTGGGAAAATCATTTCCATAAGCTTCAACAGTCTAAGCACCTCTGAAGCATTTGGGGGTTGACCTGGTAAGATTGACATCCATGTAACAAAACAAGTGATGCAGGAAAGATTAACTGAAATTATTTCATAAAAATTTATTAACTCCAGCCACACAAAAGGGACAAAAGGCAAATGATTCCTAGGAAATTGCTTTGGTAAATTCCTCCTTGGGGGCAGTGAGTCATTATCCAAATGTCTGATCAGGATAGACCCAACTCTATTACCATGATCTAGAGGATGTGAATAGAAGACTTTTTTCTTTCTTGTTTTAACAGAGCAGGAAGAGAAATGGGCTGGGTTCAGTCAAGGTCCACCACTCAAGAGAGAAGTCCCTCTACCTAGGGCCGATTCATGTTGATAAATGGCAGAAACCCACACAATATTGAAAGTAATTATCCTTCAACTAAAAGTAAATAAATTATTTTTAAAAGAGAGAGAAGTTCCTAGAAGGAGGACATGGAAGCTTCCTCAAGGGATTCAGTAGCATTGAATAAACATGTCTGAATAAATAAACTATATCCCCAGGCTCTGAGCAGCTTTGTGTCATTCAGTTTTATCTCTCTCTCTTTGGATCCACTCTTCTGTATCTCTTACCAATGGTGCAGGCTTTAAAACCTAAGATTTGTAAGACCTTAGAAATGTCCATGAACCTACAAATGTGATGTTACAAATGTGATGTCAAAATATTGGGCTTGTTCCAGAAAGTACACGTCTGTTGCATTTTTTGTAAAATAAATTTATTCATCATCTATTCCTTAGATGGCTTTCATGGGGTGTTAGACTATTTTAGTGAAATGTACTTAAAAAATGTAATGCAGGCATAAAGTAGATGCCAAACAAAACAAATACTAACAAAACAATATTGTGTCCAAGTTACAATCTGAATTAGAATCGCATAGAGTAATTTTATTTGTGCCATGATTTTTAATAATTTCAAATAGCAGGGTGGATGGAGGCTCAAGAGGGAGAGGATATATGTGTACTTATGGCTGATTCACATTGCTGTACTGCAGAAACTAACACAACATCGTAAAGCAATTATGCTCCAATTAAAAGTAAATTAAAAAAAAAGCAATTTCTATTACTTGGGGATAGCTATATGGTCTTTTTGGGGGACTGAGTTTCTTCACCTTGAAATTGGGTATAATAATTTCTAACCTTCCTAACTGCTGTGAATATTAAATTATAAAAATATATTTAAATGTCAAGCTTTGTGTTGGCAAATAAATTATAGTCAGCATTTCTATTGTCTGTACCTCAGTTTATTACATCACAAACTGGAATTGCTTTTATAACCTGTTTTAAAATTATTGTGAGATAAGGGCATAATAAATAACAGGAAAATATTGATAAAATCATTACAGGACACATTGAGCATTAATAATTGCCTGCATACTTTGAATTCTAGTAAAGTTTGAGCCCGGGGAATACTCAAGAGTTCTGCCACGTGCAGATAGATGCATGAATGGATGAGGAGACATTTGGCAAGGTCATTTCACTGGTCTGTAGGTCAGAAAGTCACAAAAAATGGTGACAGTAGTATTTCTTGTTCCATGTGATTCCACTCTAGTGACAAGCTGTGACCATTCAAGCTGACCACATTTTACAATCCTGATGTAATTGGTTCACCAAGTGGTCCAAAGGCATGATTTCCCTGGTGATCCAGTGGCTATGACTCTGCACTCCCAAAGCAGGAAACCCATGTTCGATCTCTGGTCAGGGACCTAGAATCCACATGCCGCAACTGTGAGTTCACATGCCACAACTCAAGACCCTGTATGCCGCAACTAAGATCTGGTGGAGCCAAATAAATAAATACATATTTTTAAAAAAAGGTTCAAAGTCACAAGCCCCTTAAATGTAAGAATATAGAAATCTTTGAAAAGAGACAGCAGTACCTACCAAAGGTGACAATGTTTGTAAACATCCTTGGGAGGGTCCATGCAACATTTCCAGGCTGATAAGATGGCCAAGTCAGGTGGTCTGGTATTCCCATCTCTTTCAGAATTTTCCACAGTTTATTGTGATCCACACAGTCAAAGGCTTTGGCATAGGCAATAAAGCAGACATGGATGTTTTTCTGGAACTCTCTTGTTTTTTCCATGATCCAGCAGATGTTGGCAACTTGACCAACATCCAGACCACCTGACCTGCCTCTTGAGAAATCTGTATGCAGGTCAAGAAGCAACAGTTAGAACTGGACATGGAACAACAGACTGGTTCCAAATAGGAAAAGGAATATGTCAAGGCTGTATATCGTCACCCTGCTTATTTAACTTATATGCAGAGTACATCATGAGAAACGCTGGACTGGAAGAAACACAAGCTGGAATCCAGATTGCCGGGAGAAATATCAATAACCTCAGATATGCAGATGACACCACCCTTCTTCATTTTTACCTATTTTTCCTAGAGTCTATTCAAAGTATTAGTGTGTATTCAAAGTATTAGAGTCTATTCAAAGTATTGTGATACACACTAAGACTGTGTGGATCACAATAAACTGGAAAATTCTGAAAGAGATGGGAATACCAGATCACCTGACCTGCCACTTGAGAAACCTGTATACAGGTCAGAAAGCTGAGCACTTTTGAACTGTGGTGTTGGAGAAGACTCTTCAGAGTCCTTTGGACTGAAAGGAGATCCAACCAATTTAAAGGAAATCAGTCATGAATATTCATTGGAAGGATTGATGCTGAAGCTGAAACTCCAATACTTTGGCCACCTGATGGGAAGAGTGGAGCCATTTGAAATGATCCTGATGCTGTGAAAGACTGAGGGCAGGAGGAGAACGGGATGATAGAGAATGAGATGGTTGGATGACATCCCTGACTCAATGGGCATGAATCTGAGAAAACTCTGGGAGATAGTGAAGCACAGGGAAGCCTAGCATTCTGCAGTTTATAGGGCTGCAAAGAGTCAGACACGACTTAGTTACTGAACAACTGAATACTGAATACTGAAGTGGTTTGCCATTCCCTTCTTCAGTGGACCACGTTTTGGACTGCAAGGAGATCTAACCAGTCCATCCTAAAGGAAATCAGTCCTGAATATTCACTGGAAGAACTGATGCTGAAGCTGAAACTCCAATACTTTGGCCACCTCATGTAAAGAGCTGATTCATTTGAAAAGATCCTGATGCTGGGAAAGATTGAGGGCAGGAGGAGAAGGGGATGTCAGAGGATGAGATGGTTGGATGGCATAACCGATTTAATGGATATGGGTTTGGGTGGACTCCAGGAGTTGGTAATGGACAGAGAGGCCTGGCGTGCTGCAGTTCATGGGATCGCAAAGAGTCGGACACGACTGAGCAACTGAACTGAACTGAACTCCTTGGAAGGAAAGTTATGACCAACCTAGACGGCATATTAAAAAGCAGAGACATTACTTCACCAACAAAGGTCCATCTCGTCAAGATTATGGTTTTTCCAGTAGTCATGTACGGATGTGAGAAATGGACTATAAAGAAAGCCGAGCACCAAAGAATTGATGCTTTTGAACGGTGGTGTTGGAGAAGACTCTTGAGAGTCCCTTGGACTGCAAGGAGATCCAACCAATCCATCCTAAAGGAAATCAGTCCTGAATAGTCATTGGAAGGATTGATGTTGAAGCCGAAACTCCAATACTTTGGCCACCTGATGCGAAGAACTGACTCATTGGAAAAGACCTTGATGCTGGGAAATATTGAAGGTGGGAGGAGAAGGGGACGACAGAGGATGAGATGATTAGATGGCATCACCAACTCAATAGACATGAGTTTGAGTAAACTCTGGGAGTTGGTGATGGACAGGGGGCCTGGCATGCTGCAGTCCATGGGGTTGCAAAGAGTCAGACAGGACTGAGTGACTAAACTGAAGATGGGCAAATGATGTCAGAAAATGGGAGTATAGGACCCAGTATGCAGGCTTAGGACAGCACCAGAAAATGGTTCTGTGCCCTTGGGTAGGTGTTTCCTTTACTCCTGAAGCCAAGTGAGTACAGATCTCCTAATTCCCAGTTGGTACAGAGGATCTGGGAAGCAGCCTGCAGACAAATTTGAACACATCTATCTCAACTTTTTCATCAAGTTGCATTTTTGCTTCTCAAACACTGAGATGTATTCATGAACTCTTCTTGTGCAATGACACTGTTCATTCTGTTTATTGTTCTTTTCCCACATACCAAGTACTGCATGGTGCTAGATCTGGTTTCTGACCGTGGGCTGTAATATCCCTCACTATATATCAGATCATTACCTCGGGGCTTACTTCCTCTGAGAATATTTCAAATACTTCTTGTGCTCCATGAAAAGCAATTGTTAGAAGCTTTTGTTCTTTAATTAATCAAAGATGTTCCAGGCAATCAAATATTATTTAGTATTCCTAGTATGATATTGCACATATGTGCCATAAATTGGAAAATAAATCTGTGTTACAGACCTTTATATATTCTGTTATTGCTTTCTGGGAAACTAATTACTGGGTTATATTTTTAAGATTATTTCTCTCCTCTGTTTCTCTTTAATAGTGCAGTCTAGCTTTTGTTTTTAATGTAAAGTTGTTAATGAGGCTATTTTTTACAAAGCATGACTATTCTCTTCTTTCCAACAAATGATTTGAAATCACATACTTTCTCTTTGTTAACGTTGTCAGTCTATCCTGTGATGACCAAGCCTTACAGGATTATTTGACAGCAGAGAAGTCAAAATACTCAGATACCTCTCTATGACTCAGGTCTGTGTGAGATGCAGTAATAATTAAGTAAAGCTTCCTGGCTAAATTCATACCAAACTCCCATAACAGACAGTGGTCACTAGGCCAGACGTCTGCTCAAGTCTAACAGAAGCCAGGGAGAAAACAAATCACATCTTCTCCCAAATGAGCTGCTAAAGCATATTTGTTTCACACAATCAAAGAATAAATGTTCTATTAAAGAATGTGTGAGATAAAGAGAAGAGGATTGAAAAATAAGCAGTAGATAGGCTAATCTTTTTTCTCTTTACTTTAGCTTTCATTAAACTGTGAGATTCTCTGTGTATCCCCAGTGCCTAACAGAGCCTGGTATATCATTGAGGACCCATCAAAGACTACTGAGTGAATGAGGGACAGCACAGTTTTAATTTTTTCCCCTCCAGGTGGCTCAGTGGTAAAGAATCACCTGAAGCGTAGGAGATACAGGAGACACGGGTTCAATCTGTGGGTCAGGAAGATGCCTGGAGAAGGAAATGGGGGCTCTCTCCAGTATTCTTGCCTAGGAAATCCCAGGGACAGAGGAGCCTGGAAGGGTCCATAGAGTCACAAAGAGTTGGACACAACTTAGTGACTAAACAACAATATAGATGTTTTACAATGGTGCGTCAGTTTCTGCTGTACGGCAAAGTGAATCTGCCATATGTATACATGCGCATGGGTTATCTATATCCCCCTTTTGGGGGATTTCCTTCCCATTTAGGTCACCTTAGAGCACTGGGTAGAGTTCCCCCTGCTATACAGCAAGTTTTCATTAGTTATCTATTTTATACACAGTAGTATAAATACATCAACTTCAATCTCCCAATTCATCCTACCCCCCACCTGCAACTTCCTTCCTTGGTGTCCATACATTTGTTCTTTATATCTTTGTCTCTATTTCTACTCTGCAAATAGGTTCTTGAATTTTTCTAGATTCCTCATCTTTGCATTAATATATGATATTTGTTTTTTTGACTTACTTCACTCTGTATTACAGTCTCTAGATTCACCCTCATCTCTACAAATGGCCCCATTTCATTCCTTTTTATGGCTGAGTAATATTCCATTGTATATATATACGCCACATCTTCTTTATCTACTCCTCTATTAAAAGAATATAATGCTGAACTTTCTCCTACTTGTTATACTCAGGTGTCTCCTGGCCTTTCTCTTACTTTGTTATACTCGGGTGTCAATCTTTAGCTACCAAATAGGGGGCGTTGATTTATAAATGTATGAAAATTTCAAATGTAGAAGTTCCTTTGGATATATACAGACTATCTATGTTAACTGTTTGGAATACAAAAATAACTATGGCAGGATAGTCAGCCTTTAAGGAATCGGGAAATGATTTCTTTCTTTTCATGTCTGGGAAGATAGCAAAAGGAAATTGATTTCATGGTTGAAAATTTTTTTAAAGTGGGTCCAAAAGATATGGGTATAACAAAAGTCTCAGTGAAAGTCATCATCATGAATTCATAAAATTCCATAAATAAGATCAAGTGCCAGATTCTGCTAACTCAGTGATCACCTTTGAGTTCAGACATGAATTTCAGGACTAGTCATTTTCTAGGTCCTTCTCTATTTCAGTCAATAGTCTGTCAAATGCACTAGAATAGTTTCATAGTTGCTCACTTCTCCCCCTTTTCAAGCAGAAAAGAAGCCACTAGTATAATAGCATAAAGCAAGAATTCGTCGATAACAATATGTATGGTGCTATTTTTTCTTGAATGTGGTTTCAGAGAATAATCAAGATTGATATATTGGGCCAAAAAGTTCACTTGGGTTTTTCCATAATATGGAAAATTCCAAACAGGCTTTTTGGTCAACCTCATCTACAGGAAGAGAATGATACCTTCACCCTAGAAAGCACCATCTGTTTATAGACTGATTTTAAGGATGAGGATTCTGCTATGGACAGCAGTGACTCCTGGCTGTTGGGACACGAGCAATCCTGACTCTTATTGTCTCATATCCCTTTGATCTTCTCCTCTATGTGCTGCATGCTAAGTCACTTCAGTCGTGTCCAACTCTTTGTGACCCCATGGATTATAGCTCGCCAGGTGACTCTGTCCATGGGATACCCCAGGCAAGAATACTGGAGTGGGTTGCCATGCTTTCCTCCAGCGATAATATTCCCAACCCAGGGACTGAACCAGCATCTCTTGCTTCTCCTGCATTGGCAGGTGGGTTCTTACCTTTAGTGTCATCTACCAGTTCAGTTCAATTGCTCAGTTGTGTCCGACTCTTTTCGACCCCATGGACTACAGCATGCCAGTCCTCCCTGTCCATTGCCAATTCCCACACTTTACTCAAACTCATGTCCATTGAGTCCGTGATGCCATCCGGCCATCTCATCCTCTGTTGTCCCCTTCTCCTCCTACCTTCAATCTTTCCCAGCATCAGGGTCTTTTCAAATGAGTCATTTCTTTGCATCAGGTGGCCAAAGTATTGGAGTTTCAGCTTCAACATCAGTCCTTCCAATGAATATTCAGGACTGATTTCCTTTAGGATGGACTGGTTGGATCTCCTTGCAGTCCAAGGGACTCTCAAGAGTCTTCTCCAACACCACTGTTCAAAAGCATTAATTTTTCAGTGCTCAGCTTTCTATCTCACATCCATACATGACTACTGGAAAAACCATAGCTTTGACTAGATGGACCTTTGTTGGCAAAGTAACGTCTCTGCTTTTTAATGTGCTGTCTAGGTTGATCATACTTTTCTTCCAAGAGTCAAGCAAGTGTCACCTATAGTCGGGGGCAAAAAGATTTCCCTTTTTTATTATTTTTGCTGAGTGAGAAATGCCATGCTAGTTCAGATCCAAGTTTGGCAACATAAACCCCAGGCTGGCAAACTCTGTAATTTGTGATATTAGAAGTTGCCAGGTATCCAAAATATCCGATCACATTTTTTCCACCTTATAGACATTTGGGGTGAAGAAAGTTAGAGAATTGGGATGGAAGTTGAATCAGGTGTATGAGTATTTATATGCTTTCAAAACTCCCTAGGTGATTCTTTCTTATTATTTTTGTTAGAACTCAGATTTTTTAAAATATAATTTTTAAAGTTAACTAATAAAGTTGTGGCGTGCTCTGTCTTTTGTTGTTGTACTCAGCCTTTCTCTAGTTGTGGCGAGCAGAGGCTACTTTGTAGTTATGGTGGATGCAGTTCTCATTGTGGTGACTCCTGTCGTTGCAGAGCATGGGCTCTAGAGCACAGGCTCAGTAGTGGCAGCACATGGGTTTAGTTGCCTAGCTGCATGTGAAATCTTCCCGGACCAGGGATCGAACCTGTGTTCCCTGCATTGTGGGTGGTTTCTTAACCACTGGAACACCAGGGAAGGCCTTCACAGGTAATTCTTATTTGACCCAATTGCCAGTCTCCCAAGAACCATTCTCTGGATCCACTAAGACCTCAAGATTAAAATGAAATAGAGTACATTAAAGAAATCAGATGTAGAATCAGCTTACGACCTTTATGATCTACCGTTTAATATTGTTTGTAGTCCAATCACAACAAATATAGCACAGAGTCACACACTCACCTGAGCTGATCTAATTGCATGTTGTGATGTCTGCAGTTCCATGGCACACCATGTACCAAGGCCAAGGCCAGAATAGCAGTAGCAGATCTCGATGAAAATCTAATTTAAGGGACAACAGTAGTGATGCTGAGGCCCTGGCAAGCTCACTTCTATTTTTTATTCTCTAATAATTTTCTCAGAAAAACACCTTTGGGTATATAATTTATCTTCTGTATTTTGGGTTCAAAAGTGAATTTGAGAAAGGCTTAAGTGAAATTCAGTAGGTTTTAAAGTTATACTGCTGCGATCAGCTGAATTTGCTTTGTTTCAGAATGTACCACTGGACGGATATGGTTTGATTTCAGCCCAGAATGGTTTATTTTGACATACAACTTATGTGGATATTCTAATGTCCATTATCTAATGGATGATAATGAATGATTAATGAAATTGTAACAAAATATTTCTTGTCTACTGAATTACTCAAAGGATAATATAGATATGGGCTAATGAATCATTCCCTTCACACTGAAAAACAGATGAATTGGTGAATGTTTCCTCCTTAATTTAATCATGCTGTCTTCAATACAGAAACCACAAGTAATTTGTTGAAAATCACCGTATAATCATTGCAAAGCCCAGTAGTTTAGCCAGAAATTTTTCCAAATAGGAAAGAAGATAGAGTTTTAAAAAGTGTATTTTTTGTCACTGAATAAGAACTTGACTTTTGTGAGCTACTCAGGGGAAAGACAAGTCTTTGTACCCAAGTACCTGTTATATTGTCAGATACTAGATCAAACCAGATACACAAATAAAAATCAATCAACCAGACAAGCAAATAACAAAAACAAGGTAGCCCCTTGGCTTGCTATTATCAAGTCTGCTTCAAAAAGGAAGGCCTGGATATTCTTCATCATTCCTAGGTTTTACAATCACCCAAAAGCCAAGGTAAGAATTTGGAGGCAGGGATATTCTTGAGTGCTTACCAATCAGCAGAGTTTCAAAGATTTGATGTCAATTAAGTGATAGATAAAAACCACCTTTCAAAAAAACCTACCACTAAAAGCTAACTAAGTACATTTTGTATGTTTGTTTGATTTAAAATAAAATATGGAAAGTGAGAGGTAACCTTCTAATGTTTCTGTTCACTGTTTCCCCTTAGATGTCTATAAATTTTGTAGTAAGTGGGGTGATAGATACAGAGGCAGCCAGGGGCAGAAAATATGCAGCAGCTTCTTCAAAGCAAAAGCTATTTTCTGTAACAAAGAATAAAAGTAGCATATTTCTTTGCCTCTCTGGCTCCCAATTTGCCTTGCTCTTCTCCATCTTCCTGGCCGCCTCCCTACCTCCTGTCACTTCAGTCTGCTCCTCCCTGCTCTCTTATTTTTGGCGTTCACATCCACTTCCCTTTATCCAAGACCAGGGAAGACTCTGGCTCTGTTAGTGGCCTACATCAGGGATTGTTGGTTGTTTAGTCGCTAAATCATGACCCACTCTTTTGAGACCCCATGGACTGCGGCCTGCCAGTCTCCTCTGTCCATGGGATTTCCCAGGTAAGGATACTGGACTGAGTCCCCATTTCTTTTTCCAGGGGATCTTCCCAAGCCAGGGACTGAACCCGAACCTCCTGCATTGCAGGTGAATTCTTTATTGCTGAGCCACTGGGGAAGCCCCATGTCAAGTATTAAATGAAATTAGATTAGAATTAGCTTTGATTAGATTTGAGCTTTTTGTGCTGGAATATTTTGTCTTCTCATTTCACTTTATGAAACTCTTGAAAATTAGATTAAATGTATTTACTTCTGGCATAACTTACATTTTATGTTTAAAAAAGATTTTTAATATAACATACATTTTAAACTATATTTCTAGTATAACTTACACCTTCATGAGATGAGGATGCTGGACTGCAGGGAGGAATCAGGGGACGGTGTTTTTTCACCACTATTTATGCCTGAAATTTTCTTGGTGACAAGTTGGTGACTTACAAACAACAAGTTTGTTAAGTTCTACAAGGTATAATCCTGATGAGTGCATTCCTGAGAAAATCCTTGGTTAAGAGCTGCCTTTTCTAACACTTGTTATATATCCTTGTTTTATTATTTGAGCCTCTAAATACTTGACTATTTTAACTTTTGCTGCTTTTCTCACTAGGGTAGATTTTAATGATCCTGAATATAATATTTTACATTTCATGGCATCCAATATAGGGTCTGAAGTTTTGGGAGCCCCTCAAAAATGGCAATTGGGAGAAATAATTAAGATGCCATCAACTGAGATTTCTGGCCAAGGTGTTTGATCAGCCTAGTCTGTTGCTGCTGTTTAGTCGCTAAGTTATGTCCGACTCTTTTGTGACCCCATAGACTGTAGCCGGCAAAGCTCCTTTGTACATGGTATTCCCCAGGCAAGACTCCTTATCATCAATTCAGTTAATATATTTGACACCAGTAGGAGGTTGAGCACTGTGCAAGGAGCTGGTGAAAGAAGAAAAAAGGCATCAATTTTGTCCTCTACAGTTTACATGATAAAGAGAAGAAAAAATAAAAGGGTAGAAAGGATAAAATAATGTGCAAGCACTGAACAGAGCAATGATTTTTACTTGCAAGATCTCGTGGAGAATAAATCAATTAACTCAGCTTAATTTCATAAATCTTTATGGACAGCAATTAAATGCCTTTTTCTGAGGCAGGGTGCTGGGGTTAGGAGAATCTATTAAGCCACCCTGCAAGGCTCTCATAGTCAAACCAGGGAACAGACACATAAACAAATAACCAGTCAGTCATGAATGGAGGCATAAAAGAACAATGTCCATCTTTAGAAATTACAGAGGATGAGATGGTTGGATGGCATCATCAACTCGATGGACATGAGTCTGAGCAAGCTCAGGGAGCTGTCGTGCTGCAGTCCATGGGGTCGCAGAGTCATACAAGACTGAGTGACTGAACTGAACTGAGCCAATATTCTTGTGTTATAAATATAAACAAGAGTAAGTGATTGGAAATGTCAGTATGGACCAGATGAGCGAGAACCTTGTATATCATGTGAAGGATCTGAATTTATACTGAATATAAAGTATTATATTTTATGTTTAAGATTGACCAGTTCTATGATTAGAGTGACTCCAAAATGTTTGTGCATAGTCTTATCATAAGACCTATGTTATGTGAGATATTTTCCATTTTAACTTAGTTTCTTTTGCTATATTCTATATTCTTTTAAGGTAATAAAAATATCTTGATTATCATACCACATCCATAGTAGCTGTAATGTAAATATTGTTTTAACTTAATTGATTATCAACACACATTGTTTTAAAGGAAAAATATTTAATATAGATCAATTACACTACTTTCTAAACAGTTGTTTACAAAATAAGCAGTTATTTGCCAAGTTCAAACATGCTTTTTATTTCTCTAAGCAGATCTTTGCTACAGATACAGCCTCAATTGCAAGCATAATTGTTCCTATAATCCTAGAACTAGCAATGAATAAAAATGTGAAGAAGTAATAAACAAGGAATAGTTTGCTATTAATAAATAGACTGTTTTGATGGAAGATTTGGTGGAATGTTTATGTATCATCCAGGTGAGAAATTAAACTCTTTTATCCACTGCAGACATTTTTGTAAAGGAATTCTAATATCTGAATAACATGAGGAAATTCAAATGATACCTTACCTTTCTCATGATTTTAAAAATCTTACTTTTAGCCAGTCACAATTCCGGCAGTTAAAAAACCAGGACCATCTAATAGTCCATTTTTGGTCATCTTTCTTAGGTCATCTAAAATGCTCAATCCTTGACTCAGACACTAGTTTAGCTGTTGATGGGCTCCTTAGGTTCCCATAGGATACATGCAGAAAATGTACACCAGGCAGATGCACAGTCTTTATATTTGCCTGGGTTTCATCTCTGAGTCCCTGATTGGGCTTCTACACTGCTGAGCTGCGTCACTTCATTATTCCGTGGGTGCAGTACAATGGTCCATTTGGCTAAGAGCAGACAGGAGAACGGAGAAGTCAATGGCACCCTACTCCAGTACTCTTGCCTGGAAAATCCCGTGGATGGAGGAGCCTGGTAGGCTGCAGTCCATGGGGTAGCTAGAGTTGGACACGACTGAGCGACTTCACTTTCACTTTTTGGTTTCATGCATTGGAGGAGGAAATGGCAACCCACTCCAGTGTTCTTGCCTGGAGAACCCCAGGGACGGGTAAGCCTGGTGGGCTGCTGTCTATGGGGTTGCACAGAGTTGGACATGACTGAAGCAACTTAGCAGCAGCAGCAGCAGACAGGAGAAGGCTTGATCCTGCCTTCATTTTTCTGAACCCTCCCCTCGTCCCAGTCATTTTCTTTTCATATATTTATTTATATATGTATTTATTTTCATAGAAGTATAATTGCTGTGTTAATTTCAGGTGTTCAGCAAAGTGATTCAGTTATCACCATACATATATCTCTATTTTTTTTTTCAGATCCTTTTCTTATAGGTTATTATGAAATATTTGAGTATACAAAATATTGAGTATTCCTAGTGCTATCCAGTAGGTCCTTGTTGATTAGCTATTAATATTTTATATATAGTAGTTATATATGTTAATCCCAAATGCCTAATTTATCCCTCCCCTCTCCCTTTCCCCTTTGATAACCATAAGCTTGTTTTCTACACTCTATTTTCAAAAAGAAGAGAGGACTCTTACGATACTGGCCATGTAGGAGAGAAGGAGGGGGAGAGCAGAGAACTATGTGAAGAAACTAAGTTTTAAAGGACTTGTCCCAGTCCTATACTCTTTATAATTCATTTCCCCTTTAAAGCTACACGCCTTAGTGTGAGCGTGCATGCTCAGCTGCTCAGTCATGTTAGACTCTTTGTGACCCCATGGCCTGTAGCCCGCCAAGCTCCTCTGTCCATGGGATTTCCCAGGCAAGAATACTGGGGAGGGTTGGGATCTTCCCAACCCAGGGATTGAACCTTTGTCTCCTGTATTGGCATTCAGACTCTTTACCACTGCACCACAGTGGGAAGCCACATGCCTTAGAGCAGTAGCCTAATTATGTGTCCTTGGAGTATATTCCTCTCTTGGAGTAAGAGGACTCCTTGATTTAGCTTAAGAGATGAAAGAATGTGACCAGCTCAAAGACACATAGAATTGGTTTCAGAAAAGACGTTCGAGGTGGTTCCCAAGCTTGACTTTGCCCCCATACCCCTAAAGAAAACAGCATATCCCATCAGTAACATCGAGTGTGGAGTCTGGTGAAGGGCTTCTCCAGGTGAGAGCACGGAGAGGGGCCTTACAGGGCTTTGAGGGGGTAATAAAGCACCTGCAGCATTTAAAATGCCAGTGCCAGGCAGGACATTCTGATTCACCACCTGGCACAGAACTGGCTGGGGCAGAGAGCAAGGGGGACATCCGTAGACTGTTGTTTTAAAGAATCCACCAGAGGGGAGAACACAGGCTCAGGGAGCTAGTTAGTGGCCGACGAAGATGTAGAAACTGTAAGTCTCACCTTTTTAAATGATTTTGGTTGCACTCTACCATGTCCTCATTAAAATCAGATTTTATATAGCATTTTCCTGTGTCCAGTTAAAAAGAAGGATGAAGGAAGGAAAGAAGGGAGGGCGCAAACAACAGTAAAATACAAAGGAACAAACACAGAGGGCATGACCCAGAGTCACTGGGTAACAAACTTCAGGTGAAATATTGTATTCGAGTGCTGTCATATGGTGATTGGACTCTGAAAACTGGAGGGGCTGATAGATGAACCATTCAGAATGACTTGGGAAGATTTTCATCTCATACTGACTTTGTGGGCAAGAAGAACGACTTGTATTAGGGCAGGCTCTTGCTTATTTCAGTGTTTTTCCCCTGAGAAGACCTCCGTTTCTAAAACATGGACAACCTATCAAATCTTGTCCATTCTGAAGGGGTTGGAATTCTAAGGTTAGTGTTTTCTTCTTTTTCCTTTAAGTGTCTTATTTCTGTTTAAATGTAAACAGTCCAGAGGAAGCACTCAAGAGGAGTTTTGACAAGGGTTGGATGATAAGGGTAGGAAGATATTGACCATGTGGGTAAACTGATTAAAAAGAGCTCCTTCTGGGACTTCCCTAGTGGTCTAGTGGCTAAGACTCCACACTTCCAGTGCTGGGGGCATGGGTTCGATTCTTGGTCAGGGAACAAAGATCCCACATGCTGCAGTGAAAGTGAAAGTTGCTTAGTCATGTCCGATTCTTTGGGACCATGGACTGAATTTCCATGGAATTCTCCAGGCCAGAATGCTGGAGTGGGGAGACTTTCCCTTCTCCAGCAAATCTTCCCAACCCAAGTACTGAACCTGAGAGGTTAAAGCATCTGCCTCCAGTGCAGGAGACCCGCGTTCAAAGGAAATGGTGACCCACTCCAGTATTCTTGCCTGGAGAATCCTATGGACAGAGGAGCCTGGTAGGCTACAGTACACGGGGTCGCAAAGAGTCAGACACAACTGAGTGACTTCACTTTCTCCTGCATTGCAGGAGGATTCTTGTACCAGCTGAGCCACCAGGGAAGCCCCACATGCTGCAGGGTACGGTTAAAAAAAAAAAAAAAGGTTCCATCTGATAGTGGAGCAATTCTAGAATCCTAGGGAAACTGAAAATTAATTAAGGTTGGAAATGTTTAAAAAGACTATTTGTGGCCACAAAAAAGACATACTCTGCATTCCTGAGTTTGTTTAGTTTATTCTAGGCCTCCTGATAATCCTGAATATGTCCAAAAATGTCATTCAGTTCAGTTCAGTTCAGTCGCTCAGTCATGTCTCTTTGCGACCCCATGAATCACAGCACGCCAGGCCTCCCTGTCCATCATCAACTCCCAGAGTTCACTCAGACTCACGTCCATCAAGTCAGTGATGCCATCCAGCCATCTCATCCTCTGCTGTCCCCTTTTCCTCCTGCCCCCAATCCCTCCCAGCATCAGAGTCTTTTCCAATGAGTTAACTGTTCACATGAGGTGGCCAAAGTACTGGAGTTTCAGCTTTAGCATCATTCCTTCCAAAGAAATCCCAGGGCTAATCTCCTTCAGAATGGAGTGCTTGGATCTTCTTGCAGTCCAAGGGACTCTCAAGAGTCTTCTCCAACACCACAGTTCGAAAGCATCAGTTCTTCGGTGCTCAGCTTTCTTCACAGTCCAACTCTCACATCCATACATGACCACTGGAAAAACCATAGCCTTGACTAGACGGACCTTTTTTGGCAAAGTAATGTCTCTGCTTTTCAATATGCTCTCTAGACTAGTCATAACTTTCCTTCCAAGGAGTAAGAGTCTTTTAATTTCATGGCTGCAGTCACCATCTGCAGTGATTTTGGAGCCCAAAAAAATAAAGTCTGACACTGTTTCCACTGTTTCCCCATCTATTTCCCATGAAGTGATGGGACTAGATGCCATGATCTTCATTTTCGAATGTCGAGTTTTAAGCCAACCTTTTCACTCTCCTCTTTCACTTTCATCAAGAGGCTTTTTAGTTTCTCTTCACTTTCTGCCATAAGGGTGGTGTCATCTGCATATCTGAGGTTATTGATATTTCTTCCGGCAATCTTGATTCCAGCGTGTGCTTCTTCCAGCCCAGCATTTCTCATGATGTACTCTGTATATAAGTTAAATAAGCATGGTGACAATATACAGTCTTGACATACTCCTTTTCCTATTTGGAACCAGTCTGTTGTTCCACGTCCAGTTCTAACTGTTGCTTCCTGACCTGCATACAAATTTCTCAAGAGGCAGGTCAGGTGGTCTGGTATTCTCATCTCTCTCAGAATTTTCCACAGTTTCTTGTGATCCACATAGTCAAAGGCTTTGGCATAGTCAATAAAGCAGAAATAGATGTTTTTCTCGAACTCTCTTGCTTTTTTGATGATCCAGCGGGTGTTAGCAATTTGGTCTCTGGTTCCTCTGCCTTTTTTAAAACCAGCTTAAACATCTGGAAGTTCATGATTCATGTATTGCTGCAGCCTGGCTTGGAGAATTTTGAGCATTACTTTACTAGGGTGTGAGATGAGTGCAATTGTGCGGTAGTTTGAGCATTCTTTGGCATTGCCTTTCTTTGGGATTGGAATGAAAACTGACCTTTTCCAGTCCTGTGGCCACTGCTGAGTTTTCCAAATTTTCTGGCATACTGAGTGTAGCACTTTCACAGCATCATCTTTCAGGATTTGAAATAGCTCAACTGGGATTCCATCACCTCCACTAGCTTTGTTCATAGTGATGCTTTCTAAGGCCCACTTGACTTCACATTCCAGGATGTCTGGCTCTAGGTCAGTGATCACACCATCGTGATTATCTGGGTCGTGAAGATCTTTTTTGTACAGTTCTTCTGTGTATTCTTGCCACCTCTTCTTAATATCTAATGCTTCTGTTAGGTCCATACCATTTCTGTCCTTTATCGAGCCCATCTTTGCATGAAATGTCCCCTTGGTATCTCTAATTTTCTTGAAGAGATCTCTAGTCTTTCCCATTCTGTTGTTTTCCTCTGTTTCTTTGCATTGATCGCTGAAGAAGGCTTTCTTATCTCTTCTTGCTATTCTTTGGAACTCTGCATTCAGATGCTTATATCTTTCCTTTTCTCCTTTGCTTTTTGCTTCTCTTCTTTTCACAGCTATTTGTAAGGCCTCCCCAGACAGCCATTTTGATTTTTTGCATTTCTTTTCCATGGGGATGGTCTTGATCCCTGTCTCCTGTACAATGTCACAAACCTCATTCCATAGTTCATCAGGCAGTCTATCAGATCTAGGCCCTTAAATCTATTTCTCACTTACACTGTATAATCATAAGGGATTTGATTTAGGTCATACCAGAATGGTCTAGTGGTTTTCCCTACTTTCTTCAATTTAAGTCTGAATTTGGCAATAAGGAGTTCATGGTCTGAGCCACAGTCAGCTCCTGGTCTTGTTTTTGCTGACTGTATAGAGTTTCTCCATCTTTGGCTGCAAAGAATATAATCAATCTGATTTCGGTGTTGACCATCTGGTGATGTCCATGTGTAGAGTCTTCTCTTGTGTTGTTGGAGAGGGTGTTTGTTATGACCAGTGCATTTTCTTGGCAAAACTCTATTAGTCTTTGCCCTGCTTCATTCCGTATTCCAAGGCCAAATTTCCCTGTTACCCTGGGCGTTTCTTGACTTCCTACTTTTGCATTCCAGTCCCCTATAATGAAAAGGACATCTTTTTTGGGTGTTAGTTCTAAAAGGTCTTGTAGGTCTTCATAGAACCGTTCAACTTCAGCTTCTTCAGTGTTATTGGTTGGGGTATAGACTTGGATTACTGTAATATTGAATGGTTTGCCTTGGAAATGAACAGAGATCATTCTGTCATTTTTGAGATTGCATCCAAGTACTGCATTTCAAACTCTTTTGTTGACCATGATGGCTACTCCATTTCTTCTGAGGGATTCCTGCCCATGGTAGTAGATATAATGGTCATCTGAGTTAAATTCACCCATTCCAGTCCATTTCAGTTCGCTGATTCCTAGAATGTCAATGTTCACTCTTGCCATCTCCTGTTTGACCACTTCCAGTTTGCCTTGATTCATGGACCTGACATTCCATGTTCCTATGCAATATTGCTCTTTACAGCATCAGACCTTTCTTATATCACCAGTCACATCCTCAACTGGGTATTGTTTTTGCTTTGGCTCCATCCCTTCATTCTTTCTGGAGTTATTTCTCCACTGATCTCCAGTAGCATATTGGGCACCTACTGACCTGGGGAGTTCCTCTTTCAGTATCCTATTATTTTGCCTTTTCATACTGTTCATGGGGCTCTCAAGGCAAGAATACTGAAGTGGTTTGCCATTTCCTTCTCCAGTGGACTGCATTCTGTCAGACCTCTCCACCGTGACCCGCCCATCTTGGGTGGCCCCATGGGCATGGCTTAGTTTCATTGAGTTAGACAAGGCTGTGGTTCTAGTGTGATTAGACTGACTAGTTTTCTGTGAGTATGGTTTCAGTGTGTCTGCCCTCTGATGCCCTCTTGCAACACCTACCATCTTACTTGGGTTTCTCTTACCTCGGACGTGGGGTATCTCTTCACAGCTGCTCCAGCAAAGCACAGCCGCTCATTAGGTTTAATGTTTGCCTAGTCACTCAGTTGTGTCTGACTCTTTGCAACCCCAGGGGCTATAGCCCGCCAGGCTCCTCTGTCCATGGGATTCTTCAGGCAAGAATCCTGGAGTGGGTTGCCATTCCCTTCTCCAGGGGATCTTCCCAACCCAGGGATTGAATCTGTGTTTCCTGCATTGCAGGCAGATTCTTTACTGTCTGAGCCACCAGGGAAGCCCATCAGAAACTAACTGTGCTCTTATCACTTACATTTTCCTTCTTTCTGATGGGGACCAGGGTCCATCCAATGTCTCTATCCCTTGTCTAGAGAAAGCCTTCCCTTTTCATTGGAGGAGGAGTAGCTCTGCCTCCTTCTATGGGATTTGGTGTGCATGCCTCACTGGCATCCTATACTTCCCTATAATTTTCCCCTCTGCTCTCTTCTCTATTCCTGCTCCCGTGCCTTACCCCGCTAGCTTACCACAGGGATATACTCACCTCTTAAGCAAGGGCTGTGGATTTTATCTCAATAATGTGAATTTGAACAAGGATACCCAAGGGCACAAGAGGCTGAAGTTGAATATTCTCATGCTAGGAGGCTAACAAGGTGGTCTGTGGTCCCTCTTGTTGACATCATCAAAGCTATCCCAGCACCTGGCTTTCCCAAGGTCTGACTCCTTTTTTTTTTTTTTTTTTTTGACTCTTTGATCCCCTGTAGGTTGCAATGTCCCCTTCTCCTTTGTGGCTGAAATTAATCAGATTTTACCCTTTTAGTTAAAAAAAAATTTTTTTTTCAACTTTTAATTTTGTACTGGGGTTTGGCAGAGTAACAAACAATCTTGTGATAATTTCAGGTGAAGAGCAAAGGGATTCAGCCACACATATACATGTACCCAATCTCCCCCAAACTTGCCTCCCATCTAGGCTGCCATATAACATTGAGCAGAGTTCCATAAGCTATACAGTAGATCCTTTTAAACATAGCAGTGTGTACATGTCCATTCCAAACTCCCTAACTACATATCCCTTCCCCCCATCCTTCCCCCTGGCAACCATACAGAAGAATCATTTTGTATACACATTTACAGGAATAGAGAGGTTAAATAAAATCATACAACCCAAGATTTTTCTGGAAAGCTACATTTTCAAGAGACAATTCTGTTGTTTATCGATGTGTTGGATTATTTGCCTTTCATATTTAATGTGGTCATCTTATTCTTTCATTCCTTTAGTTAAACCAATTCCAGTGACAGATATAGAAGGATTTCCTTTGGCTACATTGACGAAACACTCTAACAGTCATATTAAGTGTATATACTGAAATTCACTATAAAATTCTGATTACCCTTTCTAGTGAACTTTGGAGTGGCAAGCATCTCTAAACTGTGATTGTTAGCATTTGAAAGGATTTTGTTCCACTTCTTTGGCCTCCTCAAAACACCATTTCTTCTTTACCACTCTGCATTAAAAACTCAAGACAACTTTTTCACTCCCCAAAGTTTTTCTGAATAACATACTTGGTTTGAAATAGGCCCTTAGAGTTGGACAATGATTGGCCATAGATACTGGAGAGTGTCGGCTAATTCTTCCACTTTTCTTCTTGTGAATCAGCAAATGCATTTCTGTGTATGACCCTTAAATCAAAAGTGAATGTTGGAGAAATTAAACACCATTAATAATTCAGCAAGTGGGATGCATAATTTTATCCTTCTTTACAAGATAACATGCTGATATTGCTATATTCAGTAAGGCTGATTTAAATAGATATGGTTACAGAGTCTGAATTTAAGGAAATATTAATACTTCTCTTTACCTTCAGAAAAGAAACACTGAATTCTTTTTCTCCCTCATTAAAAAAAAAAAAAAGTATTTCCAATAATGGAAACACCCAAGGATTCTGCTAGAGATGAAAATTTAACATTTAATTTTGGAGTTATCTTCTTCATTGCATGCTCCTTGCCTTATTCTTAGAATCCTAAGGATGAAAGCAATAGATGCACTTTTATGACAAATCTCTGCTAAATGCCAAACATAGTTGAGAAGAAATTCATAGAAAACTTCCTGGATAACCGTTCTAATTCCTCTCATTTGTCTAGAAAATTTTTAGTAAAAGAAATTGTTAACTGAATAAATAAGACATGATTGTTCAATACCTCCTGCCTAATTTTTCTTTACTAGGTTCACAGCTATTTCATTCAATCCGCAAAGTCTCTACTATTAAGAAAGATGAGTGAACTGCATATTGAAGCTTATTAGAGGTGTCTAAGCACACAGAAAAAGAATCATTTCACATTTCTGAGCATTATTGTATTGCCTCTAGAGTGAGTTTTACTTTAACATGAATATCATTCCAATTCAATGGAAGTTAGGTAAAAGCAAATGTTTACTGTGTTCCAAAATCTAGAGGCAAATAAAATACCCCAAATATAATATTTAGATGCAATTCTCCCCTTTCAAGGGTAAATAAGCTAACTTGTGCTTTCATTACAATCACACAGAAATATTATTTCTTTTTGTTCCTTTCTATTATAAAATAAAATAAAGGTATTCCAAGATACTTTTAAAATAAAATATGTAATATTTGGAAAGTTATCTAGGTAATTTGCTTTGATCATGCATACTGTCATCAAGCAGAACTTATAATGTTATATATTTTCTCACTAGATACAACATTTCAAAAACAAAATAAAAGTTTTTCTGCTAATATGTGGACTTATTTGGGCATTTTTTAAGGGACCAATTAATTATTTTGTGAGTGAATCAGATCAACTAAATTTTTTGTGAGGTTACCTCCTGGACTTGGAGAAATTGTGTGCAGAACGTAAGAAATAGCCTGCAAAGCTTAAGAACTGAGACTTAAGTGTAAGAACTCTTTACAAACAGTATATTCATAGCCATCACTCCTTTTCCTAAGTGAAAAGGATATATTTCTTTGGCTTATCATTTTTAATGACAATAATATAGTGTTTGGTTTGATAAATATTCAAATTCACTTCTTTGGATACAAAGAAGTTAAGTGGAATACAAGGAACTCTTTATTAGTCTGGAGACAGTTTAACAATAATAGCCACTGGTTATCCAGCACCCAGGTGGGCCAAGAACATCCCCAGTCATCTCCTCTCTTTATCTCCTTTAATCTTTTCAACAACTTGATGAGGAACATGGATTTATAAGCAACCTAAAATGTATAGCCTTTTCATACCATCCATGGGATTCACCACACAAGAATATTGCCTTCCTTGCACCGTGGAAGGAAAGCTACGATAAACCTAGACAGTGTATTAAAAAGCAGAGACGTCATTTTGCCAACAAAAGTCTGTACAGTCAAAGCTATGTTTTTCTAGTAGTCATGTACAGATGTGAGAGTTGGACCATAAAGAAATCTGAGTGAGGAAGAATTGATTCTTTTGAACTGTGGTGTTGGAGGAGACTCTCGAGAGTCCCTTGGACTGCAAGGAGATCCAACAGTGCATCCTAAAGGAAATCAACCCTGAATATTCATTGGAAGGACTGATGCTGCAGCTGAAGGTCCAATTCTTTGGCCACCTGATGCAAAGAATCAGTTCGTTAGAAAAGACCCTGATGCTGGGAAAGATTGAAGGCCAAAGAATAAACGGGCAGCAGAAGATGAGATGGTAAGATAGCATCACTGACTCAATGGATATGAATTTGAACAAACTCCGGGAGATAGTGAAGGACAGGGAAGCCTGGTGTGCTGCAGTCCATGGGGTCATAAAGAGTCGGACACGACTTAGCGACTGAACAACAACAACCACGATAGGATATGCTAACACTTACTGAGTCTTCATGGTTTATGGTACTTCCAGCATTATTCTAACTGCTTCATTATCCTTATTTTAAAGACAGAGAACAGAGCATGTGTGTAAGAAGGTTAAGGAAGAAGACTAAGAAGGAAGTTGTGAAGTACGATGTTGTGGCCCTTCTAAAATGAAAGTGAAAGTCACATCCAACTCTTTGTGACCCCATGGACTATATACAGTCTGTGGAATTCTCTAGGTCGGAATACTGTAGTGGGTAGCCTTTTCCTTCTCCAGGGGTTCTTCCCGACCCAAGGATCAAACCCAGGTCTCCCACACTGCAGGCAGATTCTTTACCAGCTGAGCCACAAGGGAAGCCCAAGAATAATGGCGTGGGTGCTGCTGCTGCTGCTGCTAAGTCACTTCAGTCGTGTCCGACTCTGTGCAACCCCATAGATGGCAGCCCACCAGGCTCCCCTGTCCCTGGGATTCTCCAGGCAAGAACACTGGAGTGGGTTGCCATTTCCTTCTCTAACGCATGAAAGTGAAAAGTGAAAGTCAAGTCGCTCAGTCGTGTCCAACTCTTAGCGATCCCATGGACTGCAGCCCACCAGGCTCCTCAGTCCATGGGATTTTCCAGGCAAGAGGACTGGAGTGGGGTGCCATTGCCTTCTCCGATGGCATGGGTAGCCTATCCCTTCTCCAGGGGATCTTCCCAACCCAGGAATCAAACCAGGTCTCCCGCACTGCAGGCTGATTCTTTACCAACTGAGCTATCAGGGAGCCCAGTGGCCCTTCTAAATCCGTATGTAAAAGTCCTAACTACCATTTTGTCAAATGAGATTTTATTTGGAGATAGGGCCTTTATAGGTATAATTAAAGTAAGCTCTAATCCATTATGACCTGTTGAGGTCCTTTAATGGACCAGAACCTGGTGGTCTGGAGTCGATGATAAGAAAGTAAAGGAGAGAAAGAGGCTGATATTCTTTGGTTTTCACAGAAAGCCAATAAAGCCCCTGCATGGGGCTTGCTCTGTTCAGGAAGGCCTCAGGTGCCCTCTCGATGGGGTGAAGGCGCAGAGCACCTTCTCGAGAGGGTCTTAGAAGCCCGGGCAGGAAAGTGAACTCAGAGAGCCTCTGTGCTCCAGGGCATCAGTCTGAAAAAGATAGGGAGCCAGCAAGCGAGCGAGCCAGTGAGTGAGAGAGAGAGAGAGACAGAGACAGAGAGACAGAGAGACAGAGAGAGAGACAGAGAGAAAGACACGGGGACCAGAGCTCTGATGGAGCAAAGGTGTTTTATTCAACATTGTGTAGGTATTTATACTGTCTTACAAGATAGCTATTTTCAGCAGCATCCATGTGAAAGAGAGAGTTGTAAATAACCACTTTTACCATATGGTTCATAAAAAGGAAAAGGGTACTTATCACCGTATAGAAAAACTAATGAAGGAATTGCCTGGATTCCTCAGTCCCGGGAGAGGCTTTCCTGTCCTCTTAATTCCTGAATATTCAGGAATTAATAAGGAACAGAGAATTCCTGACAGATCCAAAACAACACACAGGAAGCCTCCTGTTAAATGCTTCCTGACAATGACCAGTGTCCTTATAAGAAGAAGAAATTTATACACAGACAAGTATGTGGGGAAGACCATATGAAAACATGGGTAAAGATACACCACAGAGAAAGTAAACTTACCAATGGCTTGAGCTCAGAATTTTCCCTCCAGAATTATGAGAAAATAAATTTCTATTGTTTGAGTCACTATCTATAGTACTTCTTTTTTCATTAGGGCAGTCCTAGTGCCTGGAAAATCCCATGGACGGAGGAGCCTGGAGGGCTGCAGTCCATGGTGTCGCTGAGGGTCGGACACGGCTGAGCGACTTCACTTTTACTTTTCACTTTAATGCATTGGAGAAGGAAATGGTAACCCACTCCAATGTTCTTGCTTGGAGAATCCCAGGGATGGGGGAGCCTGGTGGGCTGCTGTCTATGGGGTCACACAGAGTCAGACATGACTGAAGTGACTTAGCAGCAGCAGCAGCAGTAAACTAATATAAGCCTAAAATAAGGGCTTAGGGTAACATGTAGAATAAATTGATTTCACAATCCCTATGACCAGTATTAATTGGAGATGCTATCTAAATAAGTAGAATTGTTACTATTCAAGTGTATTAAGTCAACTGCGTTCCAAGCTCTTAGGCAGGAGAAACAGATAAATTAGATCTAGGATATTTCTTCTGTCTGTTGACCAGTGAAGACGGCCAAGTGTTTTGGTGCTTAGATCAAAGAAGAAAGTGGCTATAAGATAAAAATTAATGGATTAATAATAATTAATTACCAAGTAAAAAGGCAGAAGAAACATAAACATTGAATAACCAATGAGAATCAATGCCAAAAAGGAAGAGTTCAATAAATGAGAAATGCTTAATGAGAAGACACAAGATGCAAACTATGGTTGTTATTTCTTTCAGCAAAGGTCATTGTTTTTACAGATCGAGTTGAACTCTGAGAAAGTACCCTCCTTTTCTTTGCCCTGTTTGTTATCGTAATGCATGGCCACTAGCATTCATCAGAGCTGAATTTTCAAGGGGACTTTCCAGAGTTACTTAAAACTTTGCTTATTGGTTCTTTTTTTTTTTTTTTTTGGTGGGAAGTGAAGATGATTAAGTTTATCTGCCTTTCACTTACGCAGTTTTTTAAAAGATCAGAGACTATTTACCTGTGACATTTTCCATTTAGTCATCATCACCTCAGAGAAGTGAATTCCAAGGAGTGTCACCAAATTTCAGGTTCATAATCTATTCATAGAAATTGTATTTATTTACTTAGAACTCTCTTTTGAGAAATGTGTGTTATATAACTAACTCCCACTGGCATACCAATATAAGTTCATTTCTTTCTTTTAACATCTAAAATGACAAAATCATTTAGTATATAAGATAATTTTATGAAATTATTGTTTAGTCTATATTAAGACAAAAAGTCAACTGACTGGAAGAATCTGAGTGGTAAATCAATTAACTCAATTAACTATGAAGTTTCAAGGGTCTGAACTGACTTATTTAATTTGTAGCCAGCAAATAATAAGGATGTTGATTACTGATGATGTTGTGAGTATGTGAGCATTTGAGTGTTTCCTAGGCTTTAGGCCATGAACTAAAACGTAAAGAGGTTTTTTTGTGCTAATGTACATTGTGAAGCTCCAATAACACACTGTAATATGTATCCTTTCTTAAAATTATTTCACCAGGGAGAACCCTCTTTTGATGAACACGTGATAAGACTAACGCATGGAAGAGAACAGTTTGGGGAAGAATGACTTAAACTCACATTTCACCTTATAATTAACATCAGATTTAAGTGGACCAACTGCATGTTAATAATTACAGAGTTAAATCTTTCTCAGGACTGGAGAGGATGCTATGTAAGCATCTTCTATCTTCTCACCAACATATGGAAATACTCATAACAAGTGTTTGAGTTAGCCATGTTTGCATAACAAGCCCACCAGACTTTAGGGGCTTAAACCAGTAACAATCATTTATTTAACTCATGGGTTAATGACTCAGACTGGACTCAGCTGGGTGGTTATTCTGGTCTTTGCTGGGCTCATTCACATGGCTGCAGGCAAATGTGGCTGCAGAGTGGAGTGTCTCTCACATGACTTGGTCATGATGCCTAAGGTCAACTGGACTCTCCACCATATGGCCTCTCATCCTCCAGGAGGCTAACCCAGGGTTGCTCACACGATGGTTGAGACAGCATAGAAACCTGCGAGAACTCTTGAGGCCTATATTAAAACTGGCACACCGTCACATTTTACAAGTCACAAATGCAGGCCAGCTGATGCAGAATTAGTTTAGGTTGGTCTTTTAACCTTACTTATAGTATCCTTTTGCCATGTATAAATATTTAAGTAGTAAAATTTGTCAATTAATAATTTATGAATCCTGGGCTTGGTGTCTTAGTTAGACTTGTTTATTTGATTATTTTTCTCTTAAAAATAAAAGTTAAACTGTATAATAGATAGCCAGTGGGAATTTGCAGTATGACGCAGGGAGCTCAACCTGGTGCTCTGTGACAACCTAGAGGGGTGGGATGGGGTTGGAGGTGGGAGGGAGGTTCAAGAAGGACGGGACATATGTATATCTATGGCTGATTCATGTTGATGTATGGCAGAAACCAACACAATATTGTAAAGCAATTATCCTCCAATTAAAAATTAAAAGTAAAACTTATACATTAAAAATCTTAATATGAGAAATTTAAAACACTGACCTCAATGTGAAAGAGGACTCCTAAACTGACAAGCAATGGAAAAAAAAAAACACCAACCCCCCCCCCCCAAAACTCAACAGATTTGCCCTTATAAAAATATAAATGTGTCACTCTCAGCTGATCAACTTGCCTTCTGTTTTACTATGAAAATAAAGTCCAATTAGATGAAACTTTCAAGTTTCCACTACCATATCTACCCATATACCAGCACCTATGTCCATATCTATCCCCTCTCCCCTATGTCACTATGAATAAAATGTCCATATCTCTATCTAAAGTCTTTCATTTATCTAGCAGATCCTTGGGTCTCTTTCCAAGTAAATATAGTGCTCCATTAAATCTTCTTTATTCTGAATCTTTTTCACCTCTCTCAACCTTTCTCATCAAAATAAAAACCAGTCACATTAGTCTCATCTCAAATAAAACTCTCATCCAGTTTCCCCTCTAGCTACTGCTGCTCCTCTTTGCAGTAAAACTCAACCTAAGTGTTGTCTTTACTTACTATTTCCAACTTCTTTCCTCCTATTTTCCTCTCAAACCCATTCCAAGAGGCTTTCACTAAAATTCTTCCTTCGAGGGTGATTGACAACTTTCATGTCATTATTTTTATGGCATGTCTGAATCTCAGTTACTGCTTTGTCCGATCAGTCACCAGCATTTGCCCAGCTGATTATTCTCTCTTCTTCAAACTATTTCTTTCCTTATATTTCAGGAATCTTCCAACTTTCCTCCTCCCAGATGGCCACTTCTCAGACTCTTCTGTTGGTTGACATTCCCCAGAGTTCAGACTTCTCTCCTCTTCTCTTTTATGTCTACAATCATTCCCTGAGTCATCTCAGCTCACTGCATAGCCTTTTTTCTTTCACTTGACTATCTTTATGACCATTCCATCCTTCTAGTCACTCAGGCCAAAAATCTTTTTTTTTTTTTGGTCTTCATTGACTTGTTTCACCTTCTAAAACCTTGCCTTGAGTAAATCCTGCCAACTCTTTCTCAATATATATCTAGTGTCTGACCATTCCAAATTACTATCACCCTATTCTATCTCCTGTTTGGATTATTGCAATAGCTTTCCTATTGGTACCTGCTTCCACCTTTTAAAATATGGCACCCAGAATGAGCCTGTAAGTCAAGTCATCGCACTTATGTATGTAAAATTTTGCAATGATCCATTTTTCATTCAAAAAAAGTGCATGCCACAGGCTAACAATGGTGCACTAGGTTTTTTGCCATCTGGATCCCTGTAACCTCTAATGGCATCTCAACCTTGATTGAGTCCAGCTGCATGAGTAGCTTTTTACCCTTCCTTAAACATAACTGTGGGACAAGGCAATGGCAACCCACTCCAGTACTCTTGCCTGGAAAATCCCATGGACAGAGGAGACTGGTAGGCTGCAGTCCATGCGGTAGCTAAGAGTTGGACACGAATGAGCAAGTTCACTTTCACTTTTCACTTTCATGCATTGGGAGAAGGAAATGGCAACCCACTCCAGTGCTCTTGCCTGGAGAATCCCAGGGACGGGGGAGCCTGGTGGGCTGCCGTCTTTGGGGTCGCACAGAGTCGGACACGACTGAAGCGACTTAGCAGCAGCAGCAAACATAACTGTCTTGTCTCATCTGTTGATTCTGTACTCACTGTTTCTTCTGCCTGGCTAGCCCCACCTCTCCTTCAAGTTTTTGCCCAGGTGTCATCCCTCTGACCACCCCACTAAAAGCTGCAGTCACCATCACTAGCATCTTTATCTCCTCTGTATTTTTTTTTTATTCATAGCATTACTATCTTCTAACATAAAATCTGTTACTTTTTAAAAATCCTGTTGTCTTTCTCCCTCAACTGGAATACAAACTTCATGAACTCCAGGATTTGTGACTATTTTTTTTTAGCTTCAGAAAGGCCAGATTTTTTTTTTCCCACTGTTTTTCATTTCTGTGTCACAGGGCTTAGACAGTGTGAAATCCAGAGCAAGATTTCAACAATTATTTCATGAATGTATGTCATATGGTACTCTGAATAAAATTAAGACAGAAATAAAAATTGGGGAAATGGTTTAAAATGTATTAGTTTATTAATATATTTGAGATGTATTTGTTTAAAGAGCAATAAAAATACCAACATCTCTATTTAAAAAATAAAATCATATTTTAAATAATTTACAAAAATAAATTATATGTACAAAATGATAGAACCTCAGTGTATAAAAAAATTCAATTACAATAATCAAATTGTATATATTTTTATTAATTTTGCAGAGAGATAAAATTTGTGATATTCAAGTACATCAAGTTTGTGAAGAAATGGATCCTTTGATATATTTCTTATGGGCATCACAAATCTTTTAATCAATTTTGTAATACATGTTAAAAAGCCTATACATGATATTTAAAGATTTAGATCACAAAAGTCTACTTTTAGAGACACCTAGGACATGGAACAACAGACTGGTTCCAAATAGGAAAAGGAGTACGTCAAGGCTGCATATTGTCACCATGCTTATTTAACTTATATGCAGAGTACATCATCAGAAACGCTGGACTGGAAGAAACACAAGCTGGAATCAAGGTTGCCGGGAGAAATATCAATAACCTCGGATATGCAGATGACACCACCCTTATGGCAGAAAGTGAAGAGGAACTAAAAAGCCTCTTGATGAAAGTGAAAGTGGAGAGTGAAAAAGTTGGCTTAAAGCTCAACATTCAGAAAACGAAGATCATGGCATCCGGTCCCACCACTTCATGGGAAATAGATGGGGAAACAGTGGAAACAGTGTCAGACTTTATTTTTCGGGGGCTCCAAAATCACTGCAGATGGTGACTGCAGCCATGAAATTAAAAGACGCTTACTCCTTGGAAGGAAAGTAATGTCCAACCTAGACAGCATATTCAAAAGCAGAGACATTCCTTTGCCAAAAAAGGTTCATCTAGTCAAGGCTATGGTTTTTCCTGTGGTCATCTATGGATGTGAGAGTTGGACTGTGAAGAAGGCTGAGTGCCGAAGAATTGATGCTTTTGAACTGTGGTGTTGGAGAAGACTCTTGAGAGTCCCTTGGACTGCAAGGAGATCCAACCAATCTGTTCTGAAGGAGATCAGCCTTGGGATTTCTTTGGAAAGAATGATACTAAAGCTGAAACTCCAGTACTTTGGCCACCTCATGCAAAGACTTGACTCATTCGAAAAGACCCTGATGCTGGGAGGGATTGGGGGCAGGAGGAGAAGGGGACGACAGAGGATGAGATGGCTGGATGGCATCACTGACTTGATGGACGTGAGTCTGAGTGAACTCTGGGAGTTGGTGATGGACAGGGAGGCCTGGCGTGCTGTGATTCATGGGTTCGCAGAGTTGGACGCAACTGAGCGACTGAACTGACTGAACTGAGCAATGTATAAGAGAAATAAACAAACATATTAACCCTCCATATATCTACAGTAGGAAATGGATTAAAACATAGTATCACTATATAATTAAATATTATATAGTTATTAAAAACAAACCTTATAAGAAAATTTACTACAATAAGATAGTTTTTATAGCAATGATCTTGACCTTCTCTATCTGTAAACTCAATCTTAAATTTAACCCTTACAATCTAAATATATAATCATAGTCACAATTTTGCAAGAAAAATTAAATGTCTATATGCATATAAAAAATTGGAAGGGGAACAATAGCATTTTAACAGTGGTTTATAGTACTGTCGTAGCTCTAGGAATTGATCTTATTTCCTATTGTTATTCTTGTTAAGTTGCTATGTCGTGTATGACTCCTTTGCAGCCCCATGGATTATAGCTCACCAGGCTCCTCTGTCCAAGAGATTTCTCAGGCAAGAACACTGGAGTGGATTACCAGTTCCTTTTCTAGGAGATCTTCCTGATCTAGGGATTGAACCTCCAGCTCTTGCATTGGCAGGTTGATTCTTTACTACTGAGCCTCCAGGGAAGCCTGCCTTATTTCCTATACACTTCCCAATCCTCTGAATATGAAAATTAGCACATATTTCTGATCATTATTCAAAACAAACACAATTTAAATAGTCTTAATAAAAATATTTATAGTTTTCCATCTGTTTCCTAGTCAGCTATAGATGGTCTTCTGTCTCCCTGCAGAGTATCTGCTTACAACACTCTTCCCTTATTGATGTACTGATTCTACTAAGTGGAATTTAAATTTCCCTCAGTGGGTAGGACAGGTACCTTGTGAAACCAAAACTGCCAGTATCTATATCTAATTTTTAATTAAGTACAGTAATTCCTAGCCAGGACCAGCTGTTATCATGTTTCTTCAATTCTGTGCCTTGATAAATAGCTTAAGGAATGTTATGTAAAAAACATAATCATGCAAAAATCTTCTCACTTTCAAAATAAGCTTTGGAAATAAAACCTCTCTGAATTCCCACTTTCTTGAAAAGCTGTGACTGGATGCTTGTTGAGAAGAACCAACACTCTCCCACACACCACACACACACACCCCACACCCCAAACATATTTTTCTTTAATAACACCTTTGTAACATCGGATTATAGCACTTTTCAAATATTAATGAAAACTCCTGTTCAGTTCAGTTCAGTTCAGTCACTCAGTCATGTCCAACTCTTTATGACCCCAAGGATTTCAGAATGCCAGGCTTCCCTGGCCATCACCAACTCCCGGAGCTTACTCAAACTCACATCCATCAAGGCGGTGATGCCATCCAACCATCTCATCCTCTGACATCCCCTTTTCCTCCTGCCTCCAATCTTTCCCAGCATCAGGGTCTTTCCCAATGAGTCAATTCTTCGCATCAGGTGACCAAAGTATTGGAGCTTCAGCTTCAGCATCAGTCCTTCCAATGAATATTGAGGACTGATTTCCTTTAGGATCGACTGGTTGGATCTCCTTGCAGTCCAAGGGACTCTCAGGAGTCTTCTCCAACACTACAGTTCAAAAGCATCAATTCTTTGATGTTCAGCTTTCTTTATAGTCCAACTCTAACATCCATACATGACTACCGGAAAAACTATAGCTTTGACTAGATGGACCTTTGTTAGCAAAGTAATGTCTCTGCTTTTGAATATGCTGTCTAGGTTGGTCATAGCTTTTCTTCCAAGGAGCAAGAATCTTTTAATTTTATGGCTGCAGTCACCATCTGCAGTGATTTTGGAGCCCAAGAAAATAAAGTCTCTCACTGTTTCCATTGTTTCCCCATCTATTTGCCATGAAGTGATGGGACCAGATGACATGATCTTAGTTTTCTGAAGGTTAAGTTCACTTTCATCAAGAGGCTCTTTAGTTCCTCTTCACTTTCTGCCATTCAGATCAGATCAGATCAGTCGCTCAGTCATGTCCAACTCTTTGCCACCCCATGAATCGCAGCACGCCAGGCCTCCCTGTCCATCACCAACTCCCGGAGTTCACTCAGACTCACGTCCATCAAGTCAGTGATGCCATCCAGCCATCTCATCCTCTGTTGTCCCCTTCTCCTCCTGCCCCCAATCCCTCCCAGCATCAGAGTCTTTTCCAATGAGTCAACTCTTCGCATGAAGTGGCCAAAGTACTGGAGTTTGAGCTTTAGCATCGTTCCTTCCAAAGAAATCCCAGGGCTGATCTCCTTCAGAATGGACTGGTTGGATCTCCTTGCAGTCCAAGGGACTCTCAAGAGTCTTCTCCAACACCACAGTTCAAAAGCATCAATACTTCGGCCTTTAGGGTGGTGTTATCTGCATATCTGAGGTTATTGATATTTTCTCCCAGTAATCTTGATTCCAGCTTGTGCTTCATCAAGCCTGGAATTTCTCATGATATACTCTGCATAAAAGTTAAATAAGCAGGATGACAATATACAGCCTTGAGATACTCCTACACATTTTGAAACCAGTCTGTTGTTCCATGTCCAGTTCTAACTGTTGCTTCTTGACCTGCATACAGATTTCTCAGGAGGCAAGTCAGGTGGTCTGGTATTCCCATCTCTTGAAGCATTTTCCACAGTTTTTTGTGATCCACACAGTCAAAGGATTAGGCGTAGTCAATAAAGCAGATGCTTTTCTGGAACTTTCTTGCTTTTTTGATGAACCAACAGATGTCAGCAGTTTGATCTCTGGTCCTCTGCCTTTTTAAAATCCAGCTTGAACATCAGGAAGTTCATGCTTTATGTACTGTTGAAGCCTGGCTTGGAGGATTTTGAGCATTACTCTACTAGCGTGTCAGATGAGTGCAATCATGTGGTAGTTTGAACATTCTTTGGCATTGCCGTTTTTGGGGATTGGAATGGAAACTGACCTTTTCCAGTCCTGTGGCCACTGCTGAGCTTTCCAGATTTGCTGGCATATTGAGTGCAGCACTTTCACAGCATCATCTTTTAGGATTTGAAATAGTTCAACTGGAATTCCATCACCTCCACTAGCTTTGTTCATAGTGATGCTTCCTAAGGCCCACTTGACTTCACATTCCAGGATGTCCGGCTCTAGGTGAGTGATCAAACCATTGGGGTTATCTGAGATCTTTCTTGTATAGTTTTTCTGTGTGTTCTTGCCTCCTCTTCCTAATATCTCCTGCTTCTGTTATGTCCATACTATTTCTGTTCTTTATTGTGCTGTCTTTGCATGAAATGTTCCCTTAGTATCTCTAATTTTCTTGAAGAAATCTCTAGTCTTTCCCATTCTATTGTTTTCCTCTATTTCTTTGCATTGATCGCTGAGGAAGTGTTTCTTATCTCTCCTTGCTATTCTTTGGAACTCTGCATTCAAATGGATATATCTTTCCTTTTCTCCTTTGCCTTTTGCTTCTCTTCTTGTTTGTCAGCTATTTGTAAGGCCTCCCCAGGCAACCATTTTGCCTTTTTGCATTTATTTTTCTTGGGGATGGTCTTGATCACTGCCTCTTGTACAAGCTCATGAACCTCCATCCATAGTTCTTCAGGCAAATCCCTTGAATATATTTGTCACTTCCAGTGTATAATCATAAGGGATTTGACTTAAGTCATATCTGAATGTTCTAGTGGCTTTCCCTACTTTCTTCAATTTAAGTCTGAATTTGGCAATAAGGAGTTCATAATCTGAGCCACAGATTGTTTTTGCTGAATGTATAGAGCTTCTCCATTTTTGGCTGCAAAGAATATAATCAATCTGATTTCGGTAAGTCCATGTGTAGAGTCTTCTCTTGTGTTGTTGGAATAGGGTGTTTACTATGACCAGTGCGTTCTCTTGGCAGAACTCTATTAGCCTTTGCCCTGCTTCATTCTGTACTCCAAGGCCAAATTTGCCTGTTACTCCAGGTATCTATTGACTTCTTACTTTTGCATTCCAATCCCCTATAATGAAAAGGACATCTTTTTTGGGTTTAGTTCTAAAAGGTCTTGTAGGTCTTCATAGAATTGTTCAACTTCAGCTTCTTCAGCATTACTAATCAGGGCATAGACTTAGATTACTGTGATATTGAATGGTTTGCCTTGGAAATTAACAGAGATCATTCTGTCATTTTGAGACTGCACACAAGTATTGCATTTTGGACTCTTTTGTTGACTATGAGGGCCACCCCATTTCTCCTAAGGGATTCTTGCCCACAGTGGTAGATACAATGGTCATCTGAGTCAAATTCACCCATTCCAGTCCATTTCAGTTCACTGATTCCTAAAATGTCGATGTTCACTCTTGTCATCTCCTGTTTGACCACTTCCAATTTACCTTGAGTCATGGACCTAACATTCCAGGTTCCCATGCAATATTGTTTTTTATGGCATCAGACTTTACTTCCATCACCATTCACATCCACAGCTGGGTGTTGTTTTTGCTTTGGCTCTGTCTGTTCATTCTTTCTGGGGTTATTTCTCCACTGATCTCCAGTAGCATATTGGGCACCTAACAACCTGGGAAGTTCATCTTTCAGTGTCCTATCTTTTTGCCTTTTCATACTGTTCATGGGGTTCTCAAGGCAAGAATACTGAAGTGGTTTGCCATTCCCTTCTCCAGTGGACCATGTTTTGTCAGAACTCTCCACCATGACCCATTTGTCTTTGATGGTCCTACATGGCATGGTTAATGGTTTCATTGAATTAGACAAGGCTGTGGTCCATGTTGGAGAAGGCAATGGCACCCAACTCCAGTACTCTTGCCTGGAAAATCCCGTGGATGGAGGAGCCTGGTGGGCTGCAGTCGATGGGGTCACTACAAGTCAGACACAACTGAGCAACTTCACTTTCACTTTTCACTTGCATGCATTGGAGAAGGAAATGGCACCCCACTCTTGTCTGGAGAATTCCAGGGACGGCGGAGCCTGGTGGGCTGCCGTCTGTGGGATCGCATAGAGTTGGACATGACTGAAGCGACTTGGCAGCATCAGCAGCAGTGGTCCATGTGATCAGTTTGATTAGTGTTCTGTGCTTGTGGTTTTCATTCTGTCTTCCCTCTGATGGGTTAGAGTAAGAGGCTTATGGAATCTTCCTGATGGGAGAGACTGACTGAGGGGGAAACTGGGTCTTGTTCTGATGGCTGGGGGCATGCTCAGTAAATCTTTAATCCAATTTTCTGTTGATGGGCAGGGCTGTGTTCCCTTCCTGTTGTTTGACCTAAGACCAAACTATGGTGGAGGTAATGAAGATAATGGTGATCTCCTTCAAAAGGTCCCGTGCATGCACTGCCACACTCAGTGCCCCCGACCCTGCACCAGGCCACTGCCAACCCACGCCTCTGCCAGAGACTCCTGGACACTCATGGGCAAGTCTGGGTCAGTCTCTTGTGGGGTCACTGCTCCTTTCTCCTGGGTCCTGGTGCGCACAGGGTTTTGTCTGTACCCTCCAAGAGTCTGTCTCCCTAGTCCTGTGTAAGCTCTGATGGCTCTATGGTGGGGTTAATGGCGACCTCCTCCAAGAGGGCTTATGCCATACCCAGGTCTGCTGCGCCCAGGGCCCCTGCCCCTGTAGCTGACCCATACTCCACAGGAGACACTCAAACACAGTTCTGGCTCAGTTTCTGTGAAGCCTCTGGGTCCTGGTGCACACAGGGAGCAAACCCAGGCCTTCTTAAAAACACTTGAAGAAAGTACAATTATTATTACCCCTGTTTTACTGCTGAAGATACATCTGTCTCAGCAGAGTTGCTCATTATTGGGCTTTTAAAATTATTTTCTTTAGTTTTTACTATTTATTTATTTATTTTTGGGCCACGCCACATGTCATGCTGGATTTTAGTTCCCTGACCAGGGATTGAACCTGTGCCCCCTGCATTGGAAGTGCAGAGTCCTAACTACTGGACTGCCCAGGAAATCCGTAGACTTTTACATCCTTGATCTAGTTCATGTCTGACTTGCTGACTTGGACTCCTGCTGTTATTTGCTTCTAATCAGAAGTTGCCATCTCATTCCTGTTATTTCAAGGTATCTTGAGATTTCTGAAGGTTATATAGTGAATTGGGAATAGGGGTTTGCAACTAAAATGTTCTGATCTGGCCTATATGTTTCTCATATCCATAAGTGTACCCAAGCACAGTTATGAGTTACCTGTTTTCCACTACAACTGCATGCTACTAGCATCTTGAAGAAATTTCAGATAAAGCCTCAGTTCAGTTCAGTTCAGTTCAGTCGCTCAGTTGTGTCCGACTCTTCGCGACCCCATGCATTGCAGCAACCAGGCCTCCCTGTCCATCACCAACTCCCGGAGTTCACTCAGACTCACGTCCATCGAGTAGGTGATGCCATCCAGCCATCTCATCCTCTGCTGTCCCCTTTTCCTCCTGCCCCCAATCCCTCCCAATGAGTCAACTCCAGGTGAAAAAAAACTGTTAGTAAATTTTGTTTTAAAATTGCTATAAAACTGATAGATAGATGGATAGATAGGCAATTTTGTCCATTCAACCAAAATTTATTGAATAGTTAAGGATATTTTGTTTTAACTCTTCTCATTATGGAAACAGAGGTCATCAGTCTATTTGTAAAACTGGAAAACATTTAAGTTAGAATATATATATATATATATATATATATATATATATATATATATGTATACACACACACACACACCAGAGAAAGAACTTCAGATTTAAAATTTTGGATTGTAAGACTACAAATATTAGAAGATCTATCCAGAGCAAGAACCATGTGAGACCAGGGTTCCTTGAGAACTGGGGTTGTATTTATTTCACCCATGTGTCCAAGCCATGCAGTGTCTGAGACCAACACTCTGTCCACAGGATATTTGAAAAATAAGAAGCAAAAGGGCTATTTCTGGTTTTTAGACTTCTACCCATCACATAGCTGAAATATAATAACTGGAGACATTGACATTTAACCCCTGCTCTTATTTGACTGTTGGCCAGATGTATACAGATATTTCTGTTTCTCATCAAAGTTTTTCTGAGGGCCTACCATACGTACATCAAGAATTTTGTGTTAGCAAGTAATATCAATATCTATCACTTAAAGTAACATTGGGGCAATCTGCATTAGGTTAATAACAAGAACACCATTTTGGCTTTTAGGGGAAAAAACTCAGAAACATAAAGAAACAGAGAAAATATAATCTATTCTTGGCTTTCATTCATTCATTTATCAAGTTCTCACTCAATGAGCAGAACTCTGCTGAATGCTGACAATATAATAATAAGAAAATCTAATGTGGTCTCTGCTTTACTGGGGCTTAAAAGATAGATACACTACTACATATAAAATAGGCAACTAATGAGAACTGACTGTAGAGTACAGGGAACTCTACTCAATGCTCCATGGTGATGTAAAAGGGAAGGAAATCCAAGGAAAAAGGGAATATATGTATATGTGTGATTGATTCACTTTTCTGTACAACAGAAACTAAGACAATGTTGTAAACTGACTACAATTAAAAAATTATAAATTGTAGATATAGGTTTTGTGTTCACTATGAAATTCTTTCAACTTTTTTGCATGGTTGAAAATTTCTTAATAAAATGTTGGAAGAAACAAATAAACCAACAGAAGATAGTGAAGAATAAGACATTAATCAAACAAGTACACAAGTATATAAACTGGTGATAAGCATCAGGAAGAAGTTAAGGGTGCAAAGAGTAAGTACGGTGGTTGATCTGAACTGTGCCGGAGAGTCAGGCAAGCCTTCCTTTAACTGAGATCTGAATGGTCAGTAGAGTTTACTCAGTGAGGGATCAAGGAATATTCAGGCAAAGATAGAGCAGTAGGAGCTAAAGCTCTGGTTTTGAGTGGGTTGGTGGGATGGGGAGGGGAACCTAATAACAGCTGAGGAAAATGGGGGAAGGCCAATGGGAATGAAGCAGCAAGAAGAGTGAGAGGTTGGTATGAGATGGAGCTAGAGGCTTAGGTTGGAGCAAGATCAGGAAAGGAATGGGAGACTATATTAATAGGAGGCAATTGGGGTGTCTCAGCAGTAAAGAATCTGCCTGCCAAGAAGGAGACACAGGTTCTATCCCTGGGTTGGGAAGGTCCCCTGGAGAAGGAAATAGTAACCCACTCCAGTATTCTTGCCTGGAGAATCCCATGGACAGAGGAGGCTGGGGGGATGGCCAAAAGTCAGACACAACTTAGGGATTAAACAACAAACAAGATTAGATACGAAAAGGATTAGATTAGACAAGAAAAGATGAGACAGATTGATAGTACTGTATAGTGAAAGTTGCTTAGTTGTGTCCAACTCTTTGGGACTCTGTGGACTATGCAGTCCATGGAATTCTCCAGAGCAGAATACTGGACTGGGTAACCTTTCCCTCCTCCAACGGATCTTCCCAACCCAGGAATTGAACCAGCGTCTCCTGAAGTGCAGGCGGATTCTTTACCAACTGAGCTATCAGGGAAGCCCAGTACTATATAGAGGTTGAATAATTAAACATTAAAATTAGAATTAGAATTCTAGAAATTAGAAAAATATGATTAGATAAATACCAAAAGGAGTTGACATAAAACCTATTAGAGCAAGAAAGGAAAAAAATATGAAAAGAAAAGCAAGTAAAATCATCTTTGAGACTTCCTTGATGGTCCAGTGGTTAAGAATCCGCCTTGCAATGCAGGGGATGTGGGTTAGATCCCTGTGGCTCAGACGATAAAGTATCCACTTGCAATGTGGGAGACCTGGGTTCGATCCCTGGGTTGGGAAGATCCCCCAGAGGAGGGCATAGCAACCCACTCCAGGATTCTTGCCTGGAGAATCCTATGGACAGAGGAGCCTGGAGGGCTACAGTCCATGGGGTTGCAAAGATTCAGACAGGACTGAAGTGACTTAGCGCACACACACACACAGAAAAATAAGAGGCTAGAGGGTGAGGTTGGTGATTTTGTAAAATGATTCAAATTGTGTTTTGAAAATATCACTCTGACTCCAGAGTGAGGACTTACTGAAGTCAGAAGGCGAGATGTGAGATGATCCATTAAGAGGCTCTTTGAAATTCAGGGTAAGATGGGATGGTGGCTGGAGTTGGGTGGTGGTAGAGATAAAATTACTCCTTTGAGGCCTACTGGTGGTTTCAAAATGACATCTTCAAAATAAAAATTTCAAAATTTATGTAAACAGTGAAATTCTGAGAGAGAAAATGTCATGTTTATGTGACCAACTGTAGCACTTTACTTACACAATGAAGTAATTCTTGTCATCCTTTGGAAAGATGGATTATTAGGAAAGAAACTCAACTGCTTATAAAATGTGACAAATTCAATAAGACAATGGAGCCAGATGGGCTTTCAGCTTAATTTTGACAAAGTTATACCTGACGTGCATAGTTGTTTTTTTTTTTTTTTTTTTACAGTTTTTAATGATACTTCAGAATCTGGGAAGTTGCCAGAGTCAATAAGAAAGGCCATAGTGAAGCTACCTAAGAAGCTAAGCCAAATTGAGTTTTAAATCATGCATATTGCTTGAGTTATTTTATTTCAGTTTAACTACCACAGATAACATTCTAACATGAAATTATTACTGAAATCATGGGTACTAGGAAAAGCAGCTTTCCTTAAAAAACAGCATTCCTTAAAAAACAGCATTCCTTATTATATGTGCTGTTTTGGTTACACTTGAATTTTGGTGACAATCAGGAAGATTTTGACTGAACGAATTGTTAAAGGTTAGACTACGGCTTTGAGAGACAAATATATTAGCATCATAAACTTTAAAACTGTGTACTGCAGTCCATGAGGTTGCAAAGAGTCGGAACAACTTAGCAAGTGAACAATAACAAAACTTTAAAATATTGTCACATTATAAAAAAAAGAAATAAAAAAGAACAAATATCTATAATCATATTTTTCTAATACCCAAATTGTTTTCATTTACTTATGTCTATTTCATAGCACTGATGTAATCACAGTAAAGAGATAATTTGTATTAAGTAACACTGTATAATAAATGCATTTCCATATTGCTATATTATGTTAAAGAACTATTTTAACTGCATTGTATCCTATAAAGTTGGTAATCTGCAACTATGGACTTGACTATTGTCTTATTGAACTTTTAAGTTTCTATTTTTCCAATTTATTTTAATATAATAACTGCCCTGAATATCATGATGTATGTTGGTATCATTCTGTCTTTTGTAACTTTTAAAAAATGATACATTCCAGCAATTTGGAAATCTTGGCAAAATGATAGAAGTATTATCAAAAATGTTGAGATAGAGTTTCGACTTTCTAACTTAAAACTGCTATTACAGGACATGAGTATATAACAGAGTTGGGTATGAGTATTTTTAAGTTTCAGTAATTTAATAGAAGAGATAATGATACAGCATTTTAATTTTCATACCTTTGAAAAAGATGTTCAGTTGCTAAGTTGTGTCTGACTCTTAGTGACCCCATGGACTACAGTAGGCCAGGCTTCCCTGTCCATCACTTCACCTGCAGTTTGCTCAAAGTCATGGTCATTGAGCTGATGATGCCATCCAACCATCTCATCCTCTGTTGCCCCCTTCTTCTCCTGCCCTCAATCTTTCCCAGCATCGGGGTCTCTTCAATGAGTTGGCCCTTGGTATCAGGTGACCAGAGTATTGAAGTTTCAGGTTCAGCATCAATGCTTCCAATGAATATTCAGGATTGACTTCCTTTAGGATTGACTGGTTTGATCTCCTTGCCTTCCAAAGGACTCTCAAGAATCTTCTCCCGCACCACAGTTCAAAAGCATCAGTCTTTCAGTGCTCAGCCTTCTTTATGGTTCAACTCTCACATCCATAAATGACTACTGGAAAAATCATAGCTTTGGCTATATGCACCTTTGTTGGCAAAGTTATATGTCTGCTTTTAATATGCTGCCTAGGTTTGTCATAACTTTTCTTCCAAGGAGCAAGCATCTTTTCATTTCATGACTGCAGTCACTGTCGGCAGTGATTTTGGAGTCCAAGAAAATAAAATGAGATTGCTATGCTATGCTAAGTCACTTCAGTTGTGTCCGACTCTGTGCGACCCCATAGACATCAGCCCACCGGCTTCCCCATCCCCGGGATTCTCCAGGCAAGAACACTGGAGTGGGTTGCCATTTCCTTCTCCAGTGCATTAAAGTGAAAAGTGAAAGTGAAGTCACTCAGTCGTGTCCGACTCTTGGCAACCCCATGGACCACAGCCTACCAGGCTCCTCCATCCATGGGATTTTCCAGGCAAGAGTACTGGAGTGGGGTGCCATCGCCTTCTTGTTTTCAAAAGCTTGCCTACAATGTATTATCTCCTCTGTGGGATGACCATAGCCATAGCCTTCTTCAGTTTATCTGTTGGAAATACTATTAATTTGAATGAACTCAGCTTGTAGGATAAGTACTGAGAAGAAAAACAATATATGATAATTATTTTCTTTAATATTTTTCCCTTTAAAATTTCTCCCATATCTCTCTCAGTTCTGTGATGAACTGGTGGAAATTTCTCCATTCCCACTCCAGCTTGCCCTGTCCCCTTTCAGTCATCCCCACCTGCTAGCTCTCCCTAAAACAGAAAAAAACAGATGTTATCAATACAAAATGATGGAGAAATAGTTGTCTGTAAGTTTGGATGCAAAAGAGAAATGTAGTGTGTGTGGAATATAAATGGAGCTTGTGAAGCACCTGGTGCTTTGCTCCCCAGAAAGGGTGCTGCGTGCAGGGAACTGAGACCTTCCCTCATGCAGAGCCGTTCGAGCCATCTGCTCTCTGCAGGTGCACCTGGGAACTTTTCTCCTGCCAAGATTATGTTAAGAGCATCGCAAAATAAAATTATGACCATCCCAAAGAGAGGTCGTGGCATTTACAATGCATGTGAAAAATACCAAGATTTCTAGAGCATCTTCTTGGTAGAGAAAAATAATACATAAAATGATCATTTGGAAACATTCTCAATTTTTTGGGAATGTTACAGTGACTGGCCCTGACTGTATCCTTTTAAGAAGACTGAATTGCTAATTTTTCGAAGGAAGATACACATGCACATTATTTGATGTCCGATTTTGATATATCAGTCAATAATTAGCCAGTTAACATAGATAGGTTTTCATTATAATCATGTGTGAATTTAAAAGCCTCTAAAATTTAGAGGTTCTTATCACATTAAAAGGGCTTCCCTGGTGGCTAAGATGGTAAAGAATATGCCTGCAATGCAGAAGATCCAGGTTTGATCCTTGGGTCCAGAAGATCCCCTAGAGAAGGGAATGACAACCCACTCCAGTATTCTTGCCTGGAGAATACCATGGACAGAGGAGCCTGGCTGGCTACAGTCCATGGGGTCTCAAAGATTTGGACACGATTGAGCAACTGACACACATATGTCACATTAAAAATTATTTGCTGATTCATGCAAAATCACAGATTGTGTTGCATTTTTAGTCCTCTCCCCAAATCTCAATCCTTTTTTAGGCATTCTAACATTCCCTACTAGGATCACAGACTTCAAGCTACATACTTACGTCAAGAATATGGTAAAAGACCATTTTGGCTAGAGGTGTAATAGTTTTCAAGGGTCATGAGAATAGTGAAACATATTTAGCCTATGAATTTATATGGTTAGGATCACTATCTTTGTCAGCTATAGCCTCTTGAAATGTATTTCTTAAATAATAACATTTGAGAGTTAAAATGTCTCCTTGATCCGTGGGCTCCAAAATCACTGCAGACAGTGACTGCAGCCATGAAACTAAAAGATGTTCCTTGGAAGGAAAGCTATGACAAACCTAGACAGAGTGTTAAAACAGAAACACCACTTTCCAACAAAGGTCCATAGAGTCAAACCTACGGTTTTTCCAGTAGTCATGTATGGATGTGAGAGTTGGACCGTAAAGAAGGCTGAGTGCAGAAGAATTGCTGCTTTTGAATTGTGATCCTGGAGAAGAATCTTGAGTCCCTTGGTCTGCAAGGAGATCAATCAATCTTATAGGAAATTAACTCTGAATGTTCATTGGAAGGACTGGTGCTGAAGCTGAAGCTCCAATGTAGTATGGTAGCAGGCATGAAAATATGAATCTTATTTTGTATCCATTAGAGTTTTTGGGTGATCAGGTGCATTGTCAACAAGCAATGTATGTTGAATCGTTTCCCTGAGCAGTTGGTCACAACAGTTGGCTTAAAATATTCAGTAAAGCATGTTGTTAACAGACATGGTGTCATCCAAGCTTTGTTGTTCCATAGAGCACAGGCAGAGTAGATAATTCTTAAGTCCTGTAGGATTTTTGGAATGGTAAATGACCATTGGCTCCAACTTCAAGTCACCAGCAGCATTAGCCCCTAACAAGAGAGTCAGCTTATCTTTTGAAGCTTTGAAACAAGTCATTGACTTTTCATCTCTAGCCATGAAAGTCCTAGATGGTATCATCTTCCAATAGAAGGCTGGTTTGCCTGCACTGGAAATCTGTTGTTTAGTGTAGCCACCTTCATTCATTATCTTAGCTAGATCTTCTGTATAACTTGCTGCAACTTCTGCATCAGCACTTGCTTCTTCACCTTGTACTTTGATGTTATGGAGACGGCTATCTTCCTCTCCATAACCTCTCCTTTCAACCTCTGCTAGCTTCAAGCTCTCCTTCTGCAGCTTTCTCACCTCTCTCAGACTTCATAGGACTGAGGAGAGTTAGGACCTCACTCTGGATTAGGCTTTGGCTGAAGGGAATGTGGGGCTGGTTTGATCTTCTATCCAGATCACTCAAAATTTCTCCATATCAGCAATAAGGCTGTTTCGCTTTCTTATTATTTGTGTTTACTGGAAAGGCTCTTTGAATTTCTTTCAAGAACTTTCCCTTTGCATTCACAACTTGGATAACTGGTGCAAGAGGCCTAGCTTTTGGCCTCTCTTGCTTTATGAGACATGCCTTCCCCATTCAACTTAATCATTTCTAGCATTTGATTTAAAGTGAGAGATGAGTGACTCTTCCTTTTGCTTGAACACTTGGAGGCCATTTCAGGGTTGTCAATTGCCCTAATTTCAATATTGTTGTTTCTCAGGAAACAGAGAGGACTTAGGAGAGGGAGAGACGGGGGAATGGCTAGTTGGTAGAAGTTAGAACACATACAATATTTATCAGTTATGTTCAATGTCTTATACAGGCATGGCTAGTGGTGCCCCAAAATGATTGCAATGGTAACATCAAAGATCACTGACCACATATCACCATAACAAGTATAATACTAGTGAAACAGTGAAAATTGTAACACAGAGACAAGAAGTGAATAGACGCTGTTGGAAAAATGATACCAATAGACTTGTTTGATACAGGGTTGCCATGAGCCTTCAATTCATAAAAAACATAGCATCTTTGAAGTACAACAAGGCCGAGCATGATAAAATGAGGTATTTGTGTAACAGAAGAGGATTAGGTGACCACTAATGTCAGATATCGGAGAAGGCAATGGCACCCCACTCCAGTACTCCTGCCTGAAAAATCCCATGGATGGAGGAGCCTGGAAGGCTGCAGTCTATGGGGTCACTGAGGGTCGGACACGACTGAGCGACTTCACTTTCACGCATTGGAGAAGGAAATGGCAACCCACTCCAGTGTTCTTGCCTGGAGAATCCCAGGGACGGGGGAACCTGGTGGGCTGCCGTCTATGGGGTCGCACAGAGTCGGACACGACTGAAGTGACTTGGCAGTAGCAGTAGTAGCAATGTCAGATATGCAGATGACACCACCCTTACGGCAGAAAGCGAAGAAGAACTAAAGAGCCTCTTGATGAAAGTGAAAGAGGAGAGTGAAAAATTTGGCTTAAAACTCAACATTCAGAAAACCAAGATCATGGCATCTGGTCCCATCACTTCATGACAAGTAGATGAGTAAACAATGGAAACAGTGAGAGACTTTATTTTTTTGGGCTCCAAAATCACTGCAGATGGTAACTGCAGTCATGAAATTAAAAGATGCTTGCTCCTTGGAAGAAAAGCTATGACCAACCTAGATAGCATATTTAATAAGCAGAGATATTATTTTGCCAACAAAGGTCCATCTAATCAAAGCTATGGCTTTTCTAGTGGCCATGTATGGATGTGAGAGCTAGACTATAAAGAAAACTGAGTGCTGAAGAATTGATGCTTTTGAACTGTGGTCTTGGAGAAGACTCTTCAATCCTAAAGGAGATCAGTCCTGAATATTTATTGGAAGGACTGATGTTGAAGCTGAAACTCCATACTTTGGCCACCTGATGCAAAGAACTGACTCATTTGAAAAGACCCTAATGCTGGGAAAGATTGAAGGCAGGAGGAGAAGGGGATGACTGAGGATGAAATGGTTGGATGGCATCACTGACTCAATGGATGTGAGTTTGAGTTGGTGATGGATAGGGAAGCCTGGCATGCTGTAGTCCATGGGGTTGCAAAGAGTCGGACATGACTGAGTGACTGAACTGAACTGAACTGAGTGTCTTTTTTAAGCATAAAAGTCAATGCTTCTATCATGTATTTATTAAATTATGAAACAGTGTAAATGCTTTATAAACAAAAGTGACAAGTAAGGTATTTTTTTAATAGTAATTATTTTATGTTTTGAAGAATGCTTGGAAGATCATGTTTCCTAAGCTTCCGGTGGGCTAAATAAAAATAGATTTACCTACATTCAGACATGATGTCATAAATGACTGGATTATATATTGATACATCACTTATTTTCTTTACACTTCTAACCCACTCATCTTCAGCATTCATAGGCTTTAACACTAAGCATACTAAGTGTAAATCCAATCCATATACTCTTTTAAAGAAGATCCTACATACAATATTCACATATTATAACTTATTAATAGTTATAAGTCTTATCTGTGGGGGGAACATAATATAATCATCTCTCACCCTATACTTTAGTTACAGGATTTACTTATTAAAAATCTCTTGGGCTCTACTCCAAAACTGCAATATATGTAGATTTGAAAGCTACTCTCTAATTTATTAGGAATTCAATTTGCTTCTTTTTAAAAAAATTTTATTTTACTTACTTATTTATTTATCTTTGGCTGTGCTGGGTCTTCGTTGCTGCCTGTGAGCTTTTTCTGTTGTGGTGTGCAGGCTTCTCATTGTGGTATCTTCTCTTGTTTCTGAACACAGGCTCTAAGGCCCACCAGTTTCAGTAGTTGGGGCTCAGAAGTTGTAGCTCACAGGCTTATCTGCCCTGAGGCATGGGGCATCCTCCTGGACCAGGGTTTAAATCCATGCATCTTCACTGACAGGCAGATTCTTAACCACTGAACCACCAGGGAAACCCATGAGAACTTCTTAACACTGATAATCCAAAAAATCAGTTCCAAGGCATGGTTCTTCTCCTCAGTAGACAAAAGGTGTCCGCACGTGGAGAAGGCTTATACTGTTTTGTTTCTTTATCACATACTTTCAAGACATGGCTCAGCAATAGCCATCTTCAGACCAGGAGTCACTGAAGACACTTAGAGGAATCTTCTCTGGGTGGGAACAGTGCCCATTCATCAGATGTGTACAGAGAAGGGCACCGGGGCCGTGTGCTCATAAAGAAACCAATCAAAGAGTTCATGCTCAGAATGAATCTAGAGCCCGTGGCTATAATGAAATGTCCTGGTACTTCATTTCTCATTCAAAAATCAGGTAATATCCAATTCTTTATGGGTCACTGCAACTTTTCTATCAGATTGAGTAAAAACTATTTCCAAATGTTAAGGAAATATGAACACTCAAAATCCTCCCAGGCTGTGTACATCTTTTCCCTACTTGAATTGTCTTTGTGATGGACTCTGTAAAGAATGAAGATACATTGAAGGTTTTGAGCCTTGAGTTCCGACTGTGTAAAGAAACCTTAATCTTCTCTTTGAGTGACTTGGGTATACTACCAAATTCCATTTAAAGATATATTCTTTTAATAACACCTAAAGCCTCTCTTAAAATAACATGCTTCAACACTTCTGCAGCAGATATATTTTGAAAAGAGATGAACCAAAGATCATTTCTAATTCCTCACCAGTGCCTCTACCCAGCTAGGAAAACATCTCAACTCCTCCCCATCTGATCACATCAACTGTTAGATCACCTAGAGGACTTCTCTGGTAATCCAGTGGTTGAGAATCTGCCTGCCAATGCAGTGGACAGGGGTTTGATTCCTGGTCTGGGAACTAAGATCCCATACACCACAGGGCAAGTGAGCGCATGCATCACAGCTACTGAAGTCAGTGAGTCCTTAGAGCCCCTACTCTGCATCAAGAGAAGCTAGCGCAGTGAGAAGCCTGGGCAACAGAACTAGAGAGTTGCCCCTGCTCGCCGCAACTAGAGAAAGCCCGTGTGCAGCAACAAAGAGCCAGCACAGACAAAAATAAATAATAAATATACAAAAATTAAAAACAAAGAACATGCAGCGTTTATATGTATCTTTTGGATACACAGTACTTTGCACACATTCAGTGTAATACACGGAAGTTACAAAAGCTTCTACCGTACTCAGGCCCCAGATAAAGCTGTTAGTTGCACAATGGAAAGCTTCATGTCACCACTAAACAGTGTTGGAGCACCTACCACTGTGTGCTTTACAAGCTGCTCCGATTTCTGGAGCTCAAGAAAAAAAATGCACACACAGTAAACAAACACATCTAGGAATGTGATTAAGTTAGTAAAAAATAAATTAAATAAAATAAAGTCTCTGGTCATTCAGAGCAGCAGAGACAGGTTCTGACCTGGGGCATAGGGCAGCAGAGGAAGGCAGGATTTTAACAACTGTGGCTGCACCACCAAAAAGACAGTTGGGACCCAGACCTGTGAGTGAACCTGCTGGCGAGTCTCTGTACTCTAAAGAGAGCGGCAAAGAAAAGAGGCAGGACCTGGTAACTTTATTATTGCAAGTAACTAATTAATACGATTTAGCTTACCTACTCCTCATTTTTGGCTTCCAAAAACAATTATGGTTTGTTTTTCTGGATTATTAAGAAAAACTTGTACAATTCGGAACTTGAGCCGGAATTTAGAGATTTTTAACAATCTGTTATGCACTGAAATCCAGCCCTCCAGATTTTATATATTGAAGTTCTAGTCCCCACCCCATGGCCCACCCCCCAACTCCCCACCCAAGACTTCAGAATGTGACCTTACTGCAAAATAGGGTCATTACAGGTGTAATTGAGTTTCCCTGGTAACTCAGACGGTAAAGAATCAGCTTGCAATTCAGGAGACCAGGATTTGATCCCTGGGTCAGGAAGATCCCTTGGAGAAGGGAATGGCTACCCACACCAGTATTCTTTCCTGGAGAATCCCACGGACAGAGGAGCCTGACGGGTTACAGTCCATGGGGTTGCAAAGAGTCAGATATGAATGAGCACACATTATTGTATTATTATCCTTACAAACAACCCCCTCCTTGTATTACTCAAGCCCTGTCCAAACATGCATGTAACAATATTCCCTAGTAGAATATAGCAACAGAAGTGGTCTGCACTGAAAATTGGAGGATTATTTGGAGACAACTTATGTCACTGTTCGTGCCTTTTTCTCTCCTTTTCAAAAACACATGCTTCTTATAGACCATTATTTAGTATTCATATTTTTCTAGTGCTTTGTCAAAGTACTCTTTTCTCTGGTTGAGCAATAAAAAAACTGTGTTCATCATGCACTTAGCTATATAGCAAAGTTTAAATTTGTATCTCGAGAAATTATAATCATTTGCACTTGTTATCTAGTTGAAGGAGCCAGACTGCACTCCACTCCTGCGGAGATAAGAATAGCTATTCCCTCTGCCAATAGGACACAAACCTTAAGAACTGGGACTGAAGGCAGGAGCAGTAATTGAAACAACAGTGGCAGGCTGGCAGAAATGGAAACACACTTTGATCCCTGACCCACTCAGCAATATTTCACATTAGTGCATTTGGGTGTTTATAGAAAACCCAGAGGCTATTCACTTTAAAAAGCTCTTGATGAAAATCAGACTCACCAGTGTGATAACACTGATGAGCACCAATGTTCTCTCAGCGGAAACTTTACTGAGAAAGATTAACCTTCTTTCAGAAGAGAAATACCAAGAAAAACGGTTCATGGAAGACGACTAGGGAATTATTGGTATCCAGGAAAGTCTCAGTGAGCCTTGCCGTTGTCTTTTAGTTGCTAAGGCGTCTCCAACTCTTTGCGACCCCTTGAACTGTAGCTCCAGGGCTCCTCTGTCCATGGGATTTCCCAGGCAAGAATACTGGAGTGAGTTGCCATTTCCTCCTCCAGGGGATCAGAAGCCTTATCATTACTTAATGAGGAATTACCTGGAGGAAAAGATATCATTTCTGTAATTGAATCAACATGGCTGTTTGGCCCGTGTATTTTCTTTATAGTAAAAATGATCACCAATCTGAAAACTAATTGCCCTCTGTGAATAAGTCCTGATGGATCCCGAGAGGGGAGGGGCTGGCGCATTGGTAAAAGGAGTAGGAGAGTCATCAGAAGAAAGGAATGGACATGCCTCACTGAGCAAATTACATTTTCTAGCCAGTGCTGGGGCCTATCAAATATCTCCGTGTGAAAGAACATGCTCTTCGTGTGAGCTGACCATCCTGGCAAAAAGCAGGACACTCCCTCCAGGATTTATTTATGCCTAAATCAATCACACCTTAAAGGGATAGTTTTTCAAACAGTTTGCTCATGCAGGAGGGTTTGCACAGCAGTGACCATCCTGAAATCAGAAGCAATGTGGTTTAAGGTCCTTCAAATCCAGATCATGGATAATGTTTTTCTCCTTTCTCCCATTTCCCCAGGCTGTGCAGTTTATACAGCTCGGGATTTCTAGTTATCGAGGATCCAGTCCTATGTGGATGAGGTCGTTAACTGAGCCCCTGGAATTATTCTTGCTTCAGGTGACTAAGGTCATCATTTCTGATCTTTCACTATAGGCCTCGGGGGAATGAATACAATTACACACTATTGTTTCCTTTGTTGTTGTCTTAAGATTTTTACTGAGTCAAGGGAGGTAACTTGGGAAACAAAAACTGTATGTATTCCAGAAAGGTGCTTACAAAACTCACGTTTCTACCTATACCTGTTTAACCCATCCCTAGAGTGTTACGCCTATGATTTAGCTGGTAAAAGATCCACCTGCAATGCAGGAGACACAGGAGACATGGGTTCAAACCCTGCATTGGGAAGACCCCCTGGAGCAAGCAGGCAACCCGGTATTCTTGCCTGGAGAATGCCATGGACAGAGGAGCCTGGTGGGCTATAGTCCAAGGGATCACAGAGAGTCAGACATGACCAAAGCAGCTTAGCACAGAGGGATAGAAAAGCAAGAAAGCAAAAGAGCTGTGGCTGCTCCCTGACTCTTGCAGTGAATTGCTGCAAAGCTGCCACAAGCAGTAGAGACAGATGAATCCTGGGCAGACCCAGGGCAGTCCCGCTCCACGGGGAGTTGTGGGCAGCTGGGAGACCAGAGGGACTGCTGGGACAGCCCAGCACAGCTTCTCTAGAGTGAAAGTTCTGGGCTTACTAGGAATTCCTCAGTCAGAGCCAACTCTAGAAATAGCAGCCGCAGCTGCAGATCAAAGGAGTTTTACACGTGTGCAGCACAGAAGGCAGTGCTGGTTAGATGCTGGGGTTTCTGCTATCTTGTCATCATCTTCTGACAAGGAGCATATACAAAGTAAAGGGAAAGATGTGTGGTTTTGGTTTTATTTTGTTCAGTTTTGTTTTGTGGGAAAGTGAAATGGGATGATGGTTGCTGTTAGTACCTGTCTGGGAATTACAAGGAGTTGTTTAGTTCTTAAGATTAAAAAAAAAAAAAAAAGAAAAAAGTTAGGTAACTTAAATAGCTCTACGCCGGGGGAGTTTTCTGGAGCCCCACAGACAATGATATTAGCCAGACACTTACCTGTACCTATACACTTGTCTGCTTACCTCTCACGCCCCATCCCCAGCCCCCCAGCCCCCCAGCCCCCAGCATACCCTATAAAGCCAATAGCAGCAGGAAGACTCAAACAGAGGGATTGAAGAGATGGAGAAAGCTTGTGTGTGTGCGCGTGTATGTGTGTGTGTGTGTGCATGCGCGCTCAGTCATGTGCAGCTCTGCAGTTCCCATGGACTGTAGCCCACCAGTCTCCTCTGTCCATGGGATTTTCTAGGCAAGAATACTGGGATGGGTTGGCATTTCCTACTCCAGGAGATCTTCCAAATCCAGGGATTGAACCCAGGCCTCCCACATTGCAGGCAGATTCTTTACCACCTGAGCCACAGGGAAGCCCAAGAATATTGGAGTGGGTAGCCTATCCCTTCTCTAGTGGATCTTCCTGACCTACCCCCAGGGTAAACAACCATAAATGATTTGAATCTAACAGGATGAAAGGAACTGGACTTCTCAAGTAGAAGCACAGGAAAGAAGTGACTGGAGACACGCCTGAATACACCTGGGACTCAGCCTTCATATCTGTCCATGTCAAGATATGTCCATGACGGGAATGATCTCCCTAGATGTCACACTTTTGTGCAGTGTACAACCACAGCATCCTTCCATGGTGGGCCTGAAAATGGTCCTCATGAATCTCAGCTATGATTCACGATAGACATTTTATGGAAGAAATGCCTTAAGATGAATGTAGAACCAGGGAAGGGCATGAGAAATTCTTTTTTTCATGCTGCTGCTGTGCTATTATCATCTATAAGGTTATTTTCTTTCTTCTCCACTAGAGAATGATATACTCTTGTTTCCACTTACTCTATTTTATCTCCCTAGACCCAGGGCCTGGAGCTGTGCCAGCTCATAAATCCACTGAATGAAAGAAATTCATGAATCATGATAGAAAAAATCAGGTTAAAATAGTTACTTTGAATGAATACCAGGTGTTCTTTCTGACAAAAGTATATTTCCATAGCTCCTACTCCACCTCTGTCCTAACCAGCAAAACACTAAAGCCTTGGTCAGTCTTTCAAGAGAACCTTAAGAAGGTAGGAATCACAGAGTTGTCTCTGTAAGAGGAAATGCCCTCTTCTTAAGTGACCACTTTAGAGGATCCTTAAGTGGTTTCCAGTAATAGAAGACAACGTTCACAGTTAAATACAAGTCTCCAAAATTGATGGGTTGCTTCCGGGTATATTTGTTCGCCTGGAAGCAGTTTCACCATAGTGGTTTGCATTTCTAATTGTTTAATGGGGACTGTGTCCTTTAGATCTAAATGAAAAACTAGAAAATATCCAGGTCATGTTGTTGGGCTTAGTGAATGCATAATTAGGATGTAAATCAGCATTTTAGAGCTGATGACAGGTTTTTCTAGACAGGCAAGATTAGAAGGCATGAGGAATTTGGAATGCTTCCTTTTTGGCAATACAATTATTTTTCTTTGGTTTGCCCTGCTCCCTGCCTACATCCAAATGTACAACTTCATATAGTCAATAAATAAATATTATTTATCTTACCTGCTTTCTGAAAAGTTCCACAATAAGCCCTTGAGAGAGAGTGTCTCTGATTATAATTGTGCTTTAAGTATTTATAAGGGCACTCTTGTCTATTTTTTATTGTGGCTTTTGTGTTTTCTTTAGAAGCTAACCCCATAGTAAAATTGTACTCCTCCATAAGAGAGTTTTATCTTAGAGCTGTATCAAGATTCCTGAGTGGTGATGTCTGGTAGACTACATTTGGGTCTGATGCTCAGAGGAAAGTTTGGAAATAAAATATGGATAGAAACCTATTATATTTTGCTTTTATTGTATTTTTTCCAACAAATATATATTTAGTATTCATCATGCATATTAAGTTTTTAACAAAAATAATCATGGTCTTTGCCTTCATTGAGTTTACAGTATGACAGGGAAGATGGACATGGCATAAATAACATCATGTTTGAGGAATGTCACAACAGGGTAAGAGGAAGATTCCCATCAGCAAATTATAAGGGAACCTAATTTAGTGCTCTGAAGAGAAAATGCCACAGGAGATCTGGCATAGTTGGGGTAGCAACAATTTAGCAAAGGCCTCAATAAGCTTCCAGGGTGACAATGACACTGTTCCCTGATCAACGTGTGTGTGTGTTAAGTCACTTCAGTTCAGTTCAGTTCAGTTTAGTCGCTCAGTCGTGTCTGACTCTGCAATCCCATGAACTGCAGCACACCAGGCCTCCCTGTCCATCACCAACTCCAGGAGTTTACCCAAACTCATATCCTTCGAGTCCGTAATGCCATCCAACCATCTCATCCTCTGTCGTCCCCTTCTCCTCTTGCCCCCAGTCCCTCCCAGCATCAGAGTCTTTTCCAGTGAGTCAACTCTTTGCATGAGGCAGCCAAAGTATTGGAGTTTCAACTTTAGCATCATTCCTTCCAAAGAACACCCAGGACTGATCTCCTTTAGGATGGACTGGTTAGATCTCCTTGCAGTCCAAGGGACTCTTAAGAGTCTTCTCCAACACCACAGTTCAAAAGCATCAATTCTTCGGTGCTCAGCTTTCTTCACAGTCCAACTCTCACATCCATACATGACCACTGGAAAAACCATAGCCTTGACTAGATGGACCTTTGTTGGCAAAATAATGTCTCTGCTTTTTAATATGCTGCCTAAGTTGGTCATAACTTTCCTTCCAAGGAGTAAGCGTCTTTTAATTTCATGGCTGCAGTCACCATCTGCAGTGATTTTGGAGCCCAGAAAAATAAAGTCTGACACTGTTTACACTGTTTCCTCATCTATTTGCCATGAAGTGAAGGGATTGGATGCCATGATCTTAGTTTTCTGAATGTTGAGCTTTAAGCTAACTTTTTTACTCTCCTCTTTCACTTTCATCAAGAGGCTCTTTAGTTCTTCTTCACTTTCTGCCATAGGGGTAGTGTCATCTCCATATCTGAAGTTATTGATATTTCTCCCAGAAATCTGGATTCCAGATTGTGCCTCCTCCAGCCCAGCATTTCTCATGATGTACTCTGCATATAAGTTAAATAAGCAGGGTGACAATATACAGCCTTGACGAACTCCTTTTCTTATTTGGAACCAGTCTGTTGTTCCATGTCCAGTTCTAACTGTTGCTTCCTGACCTGCATACAAATTTCTCAAGAGACAGATCAGGTGGTCTGGTATTCCCATCTCTTTCAGAATTTTCCACAGTTTATTGTGATCCACACAGTCAAAGGCTTTGGCATAGTCAATAAAGCAGAAATAGATGTTTTTCTGGAACTCTCTTGCTTTTTCCATGATCCAGTGGATGTTGGCAACTTGATCTCTGGTTCCTCTGCCTTTTCTGAAACCAGCTTGAACATCTGGAAGTTCACGGTTCACATATTGCTGAAGCCTGGCTTGGAGAATTTTGAGCATTACTTTACTAGCGTGTGAGATGAGTGCAATTGTGTGGTAGTTTGAGCATTCTTTGGCTTTGCCTTTCTTTGGGATTGGAATGAAACTGACCTTTTCCAGTCCTATGGCCACTGCTGCAGTCGTGTCCAACTCTATGTGACCCTATGGACTCTAGCCTGCCAGGCTCCTCTGTCCATTCTGTGATTCTCCAGGCAAGAATACTGGAGTGGGTTGCCATACCTTTCTCCAGGGGATCTTCCCTACCCAGGGATTAAATCTGTGTCTCTTATGTCTCCTGCCTTAGCAGGTGGGTCCTTTACCACTAGCGCCACCTGGAAAGCCCCAGAAACTCTTGAGTGGGTTGTAATTGTGTTATATCCACGTTTCCACGTTCTCTGATGCTGTTTCAATGGGAGAATCACTGTTCCTGAGGCAGTTTATGAGGCAGAAGAGAAAGATCTCTGAGGGGAGGTCTGAGACTAAACTGGAACTCAAGCAAATCATTTGGTAAACTTTAGGTTAACTTAAACTAATACTGGGGGCTTCCTGGGCTGCTCAGCTGGTAAAGAATCATACAGTGCAGGAGACCCTGGTTCGATTCTTGGGTTGGGAAGTTCCCCTGGAGAAGGGATAGGCTACCCACTCCAGTATTCTTGGGCATCCCTGGTGGCTCAGACAGTAAAGAAATTGCCCACAATGTGGGAGACCTAGGTTCGATCCCTGGGTTGGGAAGGTCCTCTGGAGGAGGGCATGGCAACCCACTCCAGTATTCTTGCCTGGAGAATCCCCATGGACAGAGGAGCCTCATGGGCTATAGTCCATGGGGTCACACAGAGCCGGACACAACTAAGCACAGCACAGCAAACCAATATTGACTGAATAAAGCAATAATAATATCAAATTTGGGGATAAAAATAAGATAGAATCAAAGTATTGAACAACACAAAAATTAAGATAGAATCACAATGACTGTAATTAAAATGGTCCTTTCTTTCAAAAGGGCAGAAATTGGATACAACTTTTCTGATTGATATATTATGACAAGAATAATTATTGAATGAAGTGATCTAGATGTCAGGAGTATTAATGTTGTCTGTGTGTTTTGTTTAAAAATATTATAAATTACCCTTTACTAATGCTTTCTGATGTTATTTTATTCAATCTTTCAGTTCAGTTCAGTCGCTCAGTTGTGTCCGACTCTTTGCGACCCCATGAATCACAGCACACCAGGCCTCCCTGTCCATCGCCAACTAACCACACAAATGATCACATACATTAGATCAAATACATTCTCCTTTAAAATTGATGAGGAAACTAAGGGATGTTATAACTTGATAAAAATCATATGTTTTAGTGGGATAGGAGTCACAGAGATGGAATTTAAATGTTTTGATTCCATGCCTTCATTCTGAATTTTCATATTATTAACCCACTGCCATTTATCATTAATATAAATTTGATGCAAGCATGGTTTTTGTAGAAAAACATATTTTTAAAAAATACTCAAAAACAATTTTTTGTATCTTCTTCTATATAATACAACAGAAGGGAAACTAAAGAAAAAGTCTTATCTTGAAATGTAATAAAATTATATTCTCCTCTGTACGTATGCTTATATGATTTATGACCTTGTTCTTTTCAGAGAATTAGACTCAGAAGGAAAGGACAGAATGACAGCATTTTTTTTCCTGATGTGAAGTCTAAAAAGACTTGAAAAAACTTTCTCATAACAATCATCGTTTAGAGATAAGATTGGTTTCCGTCAGTCATATAGAGTGGAGAATATAAATGACAGAGTTTATCCACTCTGTCCACAAGGGCATCCCCTTCGGAGTTTTCCTTGCAGTGTCTTTCCTGGGTCTGTAGGATGGTTGGTGATATTTATGCTCTAATGTAAGCATCGGTCCTTTGCTTGAAAACTGCAGCAAAGAATAAAGAGGTGATCCCCCTTCAGCCATTGTTGTCGTTCACTCAGTCATGTCCGATTTTTTTGACCCCATGGACTGCAGCATGCCAGGCCTCCCTGTCCTCCACCATCTCCCAGAATTTGCTCAAATTCACGTCCATTGAGTTGGTGATTTCATCTAACCATCTCATACTCTGTAGCCCTTTCTCCTCCTGCCCTCAGTCTTTCCCAGCATCAGGTTTTTTTCCAATGAGTCAACTCTTCACATCAGGTGGTCAGAGTATTGGAGCTTCAGCTCCAGCATCAGTCCTTCCAATGAATATTCACAGCCATTAGAGACAATATATGCCCGTGTTTCAGGCTGGCCATTACCAGAGCCCTTGGCCTTATACAGTGCTGCAGAATTTCCTATAACCTTTATCTATAATTAGATTTACATTGTAAAGCTAAAAGATCTTTTGATTTTAAAATTTACAAAGGGTCAAAACCTAGTGAGTCATATGTGGAAATTTTTTCCTATAATAATTGAAGGAATTTTCCAATGGAAACAAATGCCAAGATGAATTTCTTGGCCTTCTGGAACACCTTTTATGTAAAGGTCTTCATGTGCTTTGCAGACACGAGCTCATCCACTTCCTGACAGCCCTGGGAGACAGGTAAGTGCTATCAGATGTGGAATCTGAGGTTTGAGGAGATTAACACGCAGTGAATGCTGGCCCATCTTGGATCTGAATCAGAAGCCCAGCATCTTTCTTTGGAACCCAGAGTTTTATTTCTACAGGACTTTATAATTGCGTGGTTTAGATTACTCGGTATAGTTTGAAGTGACTCCAAGATGGAAACATTCATTATATCCTTTGGGAGGTAATTTTGATCTTGTGGAAGGCTTTTTCTGTCTAACTGGTTATATATATTTTGATTCAGTAAATTTCATTCCATCCAAGAGAGTTATTTTTCCCCTATAGGGAGGGACTTGTTTTTCCCTTTTAGTCTCTCTCTTTTAGCTTAATAGAGGCTTGCCTGGTGGCTCAGACAGTAAAGAATATGCCTGCAGTGTGGGAGATGCAGATTTGATCCCTGGATCAGTGAGATCCCCTGGAGAAGGGGACGGCTACCCACTTCAGTTTTCTTGCCTGGAGAATTCCAGGGACAGAGGGGCCCAGTGGGCTATATAGTCCAGGGGGTTGCACATAGTCAGACATGACTGAGAGACTAGCACTTTAGCTTAATACTTTTTTGAACTATGTTTAGTTGTTTTAAAAAATATTGTGGAATACTTACTATATGCTCGTTCCTATGGTGTGTGTGGGTATAGAAAGATGAGTTAGACATAGTTTTTTCTGCATGGAAAAGAGGCATGAAGTTAAACCCGCAGATGGGTTAAGAATTAAGGAACTGGCAGGTAAGTAACTTGCACTTGAAGTAGGCTATGTAAGGGTTTTTTGCAGGAGAGAGGGACAGGTAGAGTGAATTTCTCTATGCCTTTGTACAAGGAAAGGGAAAACTATCTCAGTGCTCTGAATCTTCAAATGTTGTTTAGAGTAACAACAAGAACAAATGGCTTCAAGGCTGTAACACAATGGAGTGCAGACAGGAACCCAAGACTTGAGTTATAGCCTTTTATTGCTGGTTAAAGAAATGAAAAACTAACTTCCCTGGTGATGCAGTGGTTAAGAAACCACCTGCCAGTGCAGGGGACATGGGTTTGATCCCTGGTTGGGGAAGATCCCGTATGCCACAGAGCAACTAAGCTTGTGCACCACAACCAATGAAGCCCGCTTGCCCTAGAGTCCATGCTCCTCAACAAGAGAAGCCACTGCAACGAGAAGTCCACACACAGCAGCTAGAGAAACCCTGGTCACAGCAATGAAGACCCAGCACAGCCAAATAAATAAATGAATGAATGAAAAGGATTGAACCCCTGCCTGCTTCCTCCTTCCAAAAATATAAAGAAAAGAAAAAAACAGAGAAACCTTAGGAAGAAGATGTAGGTGAATATCTCTGTGGCTCAGTCCTGGTTGCTGGCACACTGTTTGTCTAAGTCCACAAGATGTGTGCACAGCAGAGTTAGTGGAGCCAAGCACTTGTTTATTCATTAAATGTTTATTGTGGACCAATTCTGTCTTATGAAGCTTATGTTTTCCTAAGGGTATAGGAAATAAATAATAAAGAGGCAAGATAAATTCAGATAGTGATAATTGCTGCTATGGACTGATTATTTGCTCCCTTCAACATTCATATGCATAATATAATGCTGTATATTTTGCTATATATAATGGAATTTAATAGCATCTCGGACTCAGTGAACATGAATTTGAGAAAACCAGAAAATATTGAAGGACAGGGAAGCCTGGAGTGCTGCAGTCCATGGGGTCTCAAAGAGCTGGACAGGACTTAGTGACTAAATGACAATGTAATGCGTGGTGTGATGGTATTAGGAGGTGGGGCCTTTGGGAGGTGTTTGGTAATGTGGGTGGAGCCCTCATGAGTAGGATCAGTGCCCTCGAGTGCTCCTGTGCTTAAGTCACTTCAGTCCAACTCTTTGGGACCCCATGAACTGTAGTCCACCAGGCTCCTCTGCTCATGGGATTTCCTAGGCAAGAATACTGGAGTGGGTTCCTGGGCCCTCCATCCAGGGGATTTTCCCAACTCAGGGATAGACCGCATGTCTCTTATGTCTCCTGCTAAGGGAACCCTAGAGAGCCCCCCTGCCCTCTCCTGCCATGTGAGATTACAGTGACCATACAGCTGTCAATGAGCAAGCAGGTTTCATTAGATATGGAATCTGCTGGCACAGTGATCCTGGACTTCTCAGCCTCCAGTACTGTAAGAATTAAATGTTTGTTGTTTATAGGCTGCTTAAAGTCTGGTATTTTGTTATAGCAGCCTGGACTGAGATAACTGATATAAAGAAAAGAAAATATGATAATGTGATAATGGTTTGAGGTGGAGGCTGTTTTAGATAGGATGGGAGGTGTTTTTTTAGTTTGTTTGTATGTTTTCAGTCTGAGACCTAAATAATAAGCAGCTAGCTATACAAGGTCAGAAGGAGGCAGATACAAGGTCAGAAAGAGGCGGTATTCCAGAAGAGACAACAGGGGAACAAACTCAGTATGTTTAAGGCACAGGAAGAAGTTGCCCTACAGCCAGGGTGGTGTGACAGAGGGAATAGTATACGGTTATATCGGGGCTCGGGGCAGGGCAACCCACTCCAGTGTTCTTGCCTGGAGAATCTCATGGACAGAGGAGCCTGGTGGGCCACAGTCCATAGGGTCACAAAGAGTCGGACACGACTGAAGTGACTAAGCACGGCACGGCACACAGTGGGGTTCAGACAGTGGGCTTCTCGGGCAGCACTAATGGTAAAGAACCCAACTGCCAATTCAGAAGACATAAGAGACAGGGGTTCGATTCTTGGGTTGGGAAGATCCCCTGGAGGAAGGCATAGCAACCCACGCTAGTATTCTTGCCTGGGAAATCCCATGGACAGAAGAGCCTGACGGGCTATAGTCCATGGGGTCTCAGAAGAGTTGGACATAACTTAGTGAGTAAACAACAAAAAGAATTATTATACAAACAGAAGCACTCTGGGGGCCACTTGGGATCCAGGTTAACTTTTTAATTCTCCAGTGGGCATCAGTGCAGGGCTGGAATGTTCCCAAACCCACACACATACACTCCCATGGATACCAGCCACTTTCATCCCACATACACCCCAGACCCCAAGTCAGCAGTCATCAAGATTTACATTGTGTGTGTGTGTGTGTGTGTGTGTGTGTGTAGGATAGAGTGGAAATTAAACTTTGAAGAATTCTATCAGGATTGCATTTATGGCTCAAACCATAAAGAATCTGCCTCTAATGCAGGAGACCTGAGTTTGATCCCTGAGCCAGGAAGATCCCCTGGAGAAGGTCGTGGCAACCCACTCTAGTATTTTTGCCTGGAGAATCCCAAGGACAGAGGAGCCTGGTGGGCTACAGTGCATGGGGTTGCAAAGGGTCAGACACAACTGAGTGACTAACATTTTCACTTTCAAACACATGTGTGTACAAGATGCTAGGTGCCCACATGTGATTATGGAGGAGGAAGCTTGCCTTTCTTGCTCTAGGACTTGGCCAGCAGACCACAAAGCACAGTAAAGTGTTACTGTGAGAGCTTATTTAGAGAAGGAATGCTGCTCTGAGGAAAAGATATTTGAGTTGAGATTCGAAGGATAAATAGGGTGTAGGTATCTGTAATGAGTATGGAGCCCCCAAGGATACATCTGAGTGTATAGAATATATCAGGAAGGTTAACGGGCATTCATTTCATGTTGGAGACCTATCTATAGTTTCATTAGATTCTTCCCATGGTTTATGAAAATAATATTAAAATTCCCATTTACAGGTGAGCAAATTGGAAGTTTGAAAAAAAATCATATACTGTCCACCCTGTGTGAGTCTTGATACTGTGTTTCTTAAATTCTAGATTGTTATACCCACTGCTTGGTTATACCCACAGATGGAAACTTGCTAGAATGATTTTGCTCTGGACACAAAGGTGCTCAGATCCTCTAGAATAGGGCAAATGAACTAGAAACTTCCTGATTTGTCCAGGAGGGTACATTGGAAATAAGCTTATAGCGTTTCTGGCAGAATACTCTGCAAATGCCAAGGTAATCAGCATACCCAGATGATTCCTTTCCATGAATCAGAAACAAAGAATGCAACTGAATATTTAGGGGTGTGTGTATGGGAAGGGGATCTTTCATAGCTCTGCACCCCTGCCCTGAATTCGGGATCATGTTTTATGGGGCAGTTTCTGCCCTAAATTGCCAGCGGCAGACAAGGCAGAGTGGGAAACAGAGTTCAACTGTCAATGCCACAGTTCTTGAGTTTTCCAGTTTTACCTCCAAATGAATCAATGCCATTGTTCCTTTTTCTTGAGAAAGGAGAAAATGAGCTGCTTTTTCCACGCCCTTCCTGCTCTTTTTGAGGTTTTTTTTCTCCTTTTTTTTTCTGCCCCAGCTTGAATTCAAGCATGTAGATATGGTTTTGTCGATAAAACATTTAGACAGAGAAACAAGGATGCTGAAGTTCTTTCCTGGCTTCTTCCCTGACCACTGATGTAGGAGGAGGGGAGATCATTTATTCTTTTTACTAATTAGAATATTGAGGTAAGAAGAGATTTAGTGATGGAAACAGAATGACAACATTGTCAGTGACTTGTTCATGGACTTGAGTATATCATTTCCTTTTTGTGAGCCTTGATTTTTTTATATACGGTGATTAGAAAATTAGGGGAAAAAACAGCACCATCATCACAGAGGTGGGGTGGAGAATGAGTTTGAGCAATGGCAACAGTAACTGTAATTAATGTTTCCATTAACACTGCTAGCATTATTCTGCCAGTCTTCTTTTAAATTTGCCTTTAACAGAGAAACAACAGCTCTTAATGGAAATATAAATCTTCGGAGGCAGACAGCACTGGGTTGGCATCTCAGCTCTGTACCTTCTTCCTTAACCAGTGGATGAGATGAACTTTTCTCACCTGGAGATAATAAAAGCTACCCGACAGGCTTGTTGTGAAAAATAGCAGGCATATTCCTGACAATAACCACAGATGTTCGTTGGATCTGAAATAGATTAACTAACTTTGTATATTTCCCCTTGATCCTTTGAATCTGGTTTGCATTTAGTTTGATCAAAGAATCCCTTATTTATATGACTTCTGAAGATCTGACTCTAGGAGTTTTTGGTTTTTAATTCATCTATTTTTGGCTGCACTGAGTCTTCCTTGTTGCACGTGGGTTTTCTCTACTTGCAGTGAGAACAGGCTCCTCCTCATTGTGGTGCACGGGTTATTCATTGCAATGGCTTCTCTTGTTACAGAGCACAGATTCTAGGGTGTGCTGGTTTCGGTAGTTGCGGCATGCATGCTCAGCAGTGGTGGGCTCATGGGCTTTAATTACTCTTCAGGATGTGGAATCTTCCCAGACCAGAGACTGAAACCTGCACTGGCAGGTGGATTCCCATCCACGACACCACCAGGGAAATCTCAGGAGGTTTCTATACTGCTCTAGCTGAACTCAATATGCCAGCAAATTTGGAAAACTCAGCAGTGGCCAAGGGACTGGCAAAGGTCAGTTTTCATTCCAATCCCAAAGAAAGGCAATGCCAAAGAATGTTCAAACTACCACACGATTGTACTCATCTCACACACTAGCAAAGTAATACTCAAAATTCTCCAAGCCAGGCTTCAACAGTACATGAACCATGAACTTCCAGATGTTCAAGCTGGTTTTAGAAAAGGCAGAGGAACCAGAGATCAAATTGCCAACATCCATTGGATCATAGAAAAAGCAAGAGAGTTCCAGAAAAACATCTGCTTTATTGGCTATGCCAAAGCCTTTGACTGTGTGGATCACAACAAACTGTGGGAAATTCTTCAAGAGATGGGAATACCAGACCACCAGACCTGCCTCCTGAGGAATCTGTATGCAGGTCAAGAAGCAACAATTAGAAACGGACATGGAACAATAGACTGGTTCCAAATTGTCACCCTGCTTATTTAACTTAGATGCAGAGTACATCATGAGAAATTCTGGGATGGATGAAGCACAAGCTGGAATCAAGATGGCCAGGAGAAATATCAATAATCTCAGATATGCAGATGACACCACCTTTGTGGCAGAAAGCTAAAAAGAACTAAATAGCCCCTTGATGAAAGTGAAAGAGGAGAGTGGAAAAGTTGGCTTAAAGCTCAACATTCAGAAAACTAAGATCATGGCATCCAGTCCCATCACTTCATAACAAATAGATTGGGAAACAATGGAAACAGTGAGAGACTTTATTTTCTTGGGCTCCAAAATCACTGCAGATGGCAACTGCCGTCATGAAATTAAAAGATGTTTGCTCCTTGGAAGCAAAGCTTTGACCAACCTAGATAGCATATTAAAGAGCAGAGACATTACTTTGCAAACAAAAGTCCTTCTAGTCACAGCTATGGTTTTTCCAATAGTCATGTATGGATATGAGAGTTGGAGTATAAAGAAAGCTGAGCACCAAAGAGTTGATGCTTTCGAACTGTGGTGTTGGAGAAGATGTTTGACAGTCCCTTGGACTGTAATGAGATCTAACCAGTCAATCCTAAAGGAAATCAGTCCTGAATATTCATTGGAAGGACTGATGCTGAAACTGAAGCTCCAATACTTTGGCCACCTGATGCAAAGAACTGACTCATTTGAAAAGACCCTGATGCTGGGAAAGGTTGAAGGCAGGAGGAGAAGGGAACAACAGAGAATGAGATGGTTGGATGGCATCACCGACTCAATGGACATGAGTTGGGGCAAGGTCTGGGAGTTGGTGATGGACAGGGAAGCCTGGTGTGCTGCAGTCCATGTGGTCGCAAAGAGTTGGACATGACTGAGTGACTGAACTGAACTGAGAAAGAGACTTCAGAGCTGATACACAAGTTGTTTATACATCCTTGTGATCAGGCTAGAGGCCCACTCAGAAAGCAATGGGTAGCTCCATGCAGGGCTATCACCTTGCAGACAAAGAAAGGGGAGAAAGCCTTTCCACGTATAGGGTCATTTGAGAAGCATCCATGTGTATTAGAGTTAGGCTTCCATTTAATTTAACATTTTCCCCTGGCCAAGTTGTAGATTCACATCTCACTCAGCTAGTAAGTCAGAATCTCTGTGACCAATGCAGTGAAACAGTCCCAACAGGAATAACACTTAACTGTCATTTGTTGATTCTAAGAATCCGTAAATGTAGCATTACTGGAATCATTCTTATTTGGTTGATATTGACTCTTTCTGAGGGTGCTAGTTATTCTTCTGCTTTGACCTTTAAAACTGTCTGATCAGCTTTTTCCCAGGCTTAAGTCAGCACTGATTTGAAACTAGAGATCACTAAGCATCTCAGTGCATGATGAAGGCACTGCCCATATCGGTAACAGTCATCAACCAGACAGCTACTCTTGGGCCTTCTAAATCTCATGATTTAGACAAGCAACATAGTGAGACCTTGGAGAAATAATTCATTTTAGTGACAATCATTAGTCATACTGGTTGGTTGAGGACCAACCAAAATATAAGCCAGCTAACTTTCCAATTTGTAGCTGGACATGTCATCCTAGGGGTTTCCCTGGTGGCTCAGATGGTAAAGAATCTGCCAGCAATGCAGGAGACCCAGGTTTGACCCCTGGGTCGGGAAGATCTCCTGGAGAAGGGTATGGCTACCCATTCCAGTATTCTTGCCTGGAGAACAGAGGAGCCTGGTCGGCTACAGTCCATAGCGTAGCAAAGAGTCTGACACAACTAAGCAACTAAAATACACATCAATCTGAGACAAAGTAACAGGCTCTTGTGAGATCTATCTTGGGTTTCTTGTCATCTTATAAATTCAAACTAAATTACACCAGCATTAGGAGAGTCACATCACCTCGGCTGACTCTGCCCTCTGGGTCACGGACATGGAAAAAGCGAAACCACCAGAAGTTGAGCTGATCATGTTTTTGATGAAAAAGATCCAAGTGTTTGTGTGCCAAGGGACTTAGGAACCCTGCAGGCATATTAGTTTGACTACAATCTCATTGGATCTTATAAATAAAACAAGGGCAGACCAAGTCAGCTCCTGGGTGGCAGATGCAGGATCTCCTGGGGAGTTGCAGTAAGTGGTGCTAGAAAGCCAACCAGCACTTCTTCCTTTGCACTGATAATAAATCAGTACCTAGAAGGAGACAAGATGTTGCCTTTTAATGGTTTCTTCTCTGTCCCTGGCTTCTTTGTATACAGTCCTCAAAAGTGACTTCTGCCTTCACCTGTATTTTGAGATGACTTGCTCTTTCTTCCTCCAAATAGAAGTCACCTATTTTTTTCATCACGTGTCATGGACATATTCTCTTCATGTTTGTGGCTGCAAAGATATGAGATGTATTAGGACTTATTTTGTTTGTTTCTCTGAGGAGCTGGTAGAGTTTAAAGGTGAATGAATCAAACTTCCCTAACATAGGGAATAAAATGGTTTTGATCATAGGATTTTAGAAATAGGTATAAAAATGCAAGTGTTGCTTCAGCAGTCCACCTTGCTTTGTTTATTTATTTTTGGCTGTGCTGGGTCTTCATTGCTGCTCAGGCTACTCTCTACTTTCAGTGTGCAGGCTTCTCACTGAAGTGGCTTCTTTTGCTGTGGAGCACAGGCTCTAGGCTTGCGGGCATCGGAAGTTGTGGCATATGGGCTTGGTTGCTCTGTGGCATGTAGGATTTTCCTGGCCCAGGGATCGAACCCGTGTCCCCTGCATTGGCAGGTGGATTTTTCACCAGAGCCACCAGGGAAGCATGGAGTTCACACAGGGGTAAGTCTCCATTCATCTTTCCCTTGTTCCAGTCATGAATGCATTATTATTATTCTGGTTTGAATTAGAAAAGTTTCTGGTATTTTAATTTTTTATTTTTCATGGAAAAACTGCTATACCTTTCCTTGTGATGATCTCTTATTTCAACAGGGTTTCTGTATATCACTGCATATTTTATGTCATGTCTTCTTAGCTATGTCTCATATAACCACCTTCTAATTTCAGCCTCTGCTTAGTTAAAACACTTTGTCAAACTTTCCTATCACATAATTTTTTTTTTTCTCTCACACATCGTTTCATCCTGACTCCTGAAAAATCTGTTAGTGGCAACTCCAATATTGGCAATGTTAGAGTGAAGAAAAAAAACTTTAAAAAGGGAAAACTGAATCTGAATGTCATCACTGCAAAAATGAAATGTTGATACATTCTTAGTGAAAGGGCATATCACATCCCAGGTATGTGTGGGTTGTTTAGCAAAGAATCATTACACAAAAGTTAAATAATGTGTCATTCATTAACACAAAAGGATTCATTGAAATATTTATTTAAATAGCTATTGCTTCAATACTTTGAAGTCTAGTTTGTGCATAACTAATGAACCGAGAGAAAGATTCTAGAGCAGAGAAACAAAGTGTGAAGAGGTACTGCCAACAGAAGCGCAATAAAAATGAAGAAAACTTAATCCTTGAGATGACAATGCTCTTCACTTGGAAAAGGTAATTTTCTTTTTAGATGTTTTTGGAAACTTATCTACTACATAATGTACTGTGTGTGGTTGTACAGCAAAATAGCTTAATCGATGCCAAATATGTTAATAGCATGTTTACACAGGAAGGAATGTAGTTGTCCAGGGCTGTAACAAATGAGGGTTGTAATAAACAAGGTGTCAAAAGTGGCCTCCCTTAGGACATCATCTTCAAGTTGAGACCTGAGTGTTAAGAAGGTAAAAGGGGCAGATGTTTCCATTGCCTGTAGAGTCACAAAGGCCAGTGAGCTTGTGGAGTGTTGGAGGCATTGAAAGATGTTTAAACACTGAGTCTAAAAGGCAAGAAGGAAATTGGGAAGACTTGAGTTAAAGTGTAGACAGGGGTCAGCTGGATATAATCAGAGAAAAGTGCATGTCCTTTGGTGTATGTATTCTCCTACTTAATTCTGAAATTTATATTTGGGATAACAATACTTTTATACATATATAATTTATGTCCAATTCATACCATATTTTGATATTTTAACCTCATGTTTTGAGAACCATCACATTAAGTTATTGATTCACTTACACAGTATTACACAAATGCCAGAGCAAAGGTAAATAAGACAGATTGCCTCCAAGGAGACGACTGATGGTGTAATGTGGCTGGGTGGGGTGGAGGTGGGAGGTGGCGGATGGACTGTGAGCCAGGAGACTGAGGAAGTGGGATGTTGGGAGAAGGATATACAATGTTAGATCACCAGTACTGTTAAAACTTCTCATGGGAAAAATACAAGCAAAATCGTAGATTCCTGTCTTGCTTCTCTCTCACTAGCAGGGGGCTTCTGATTTTACAAATGCTTATTTAGGGGCATTTCCTGGTTCTTTTGCAGGGTAGGGGATGTGGGAATTAGAAAGTGGCCCATGATATTGACTCCTCATTAACAGATTTTTTACACAACTCCAGGGGGACAGTCATACTATATTCTATGTAAATGGTGCTGTTGTGATTGGCATCATTCTCCAAGAACGTGAAGGAAGTCCCAGAAGTTTGTAGGACTGACCTTGATGCCCCTCCTCTTTGAAAGAACAGTCTTCAATATATGGTGATTAGGCACCATATATTGGCCAAGTTCAACAGTGAAAAGTGTGTTTACAGAGTTTAGCGTTGTTAATTAGGAAGAACAGTCTTAACGTTGATTTCTTATGTTCTGGAATTCCTGCTTAGTACTCTCAGTTTGGTTTCTTCCTACTCAAAGTTGGTCATTTTGAGGAATTGGAGCTCTTCTATTTAGCTGGGAACACACACACACACACACACACCCTCCCCTATTCCCTTTTGTCACATTAAGACTTTAGACTCTAGTTTATTCTGCAGAATAACATGCTTTCCTGGTTTACTCAGACTTTCTTTAGTTGGTACACATTTCTATTTCCCAACAAACAAAATCTTTTATTTGCTGGTGGATCTTTTCCCAGATTTTCTCTCCTGGATCACCAAAGAATCTTTACAACATTAAAAAAAAAAAAAAAATATATATATATATATATATATACACTATAGTAATAAATGGCCCTTGTTTATAGCTAGGAGAAGTACACTATTCAATAGAAAGAATATTTATAATACTTACCCTTTGGGTGCTGGCACCGGGAAACAGGGCTTGACCTTACTTTAGGAAATTGCCTGCCAGATTTTTTAGCATTATATTATTTTCAACCCTTATAGTTTTAATTATTTGTCCTGAGACCTCTCAGAACTTGTGCATTTATTAAAATATGTCCATATAAACAGGAAGTGTTTGGAGTAAGACTAGACCTCTGAAAATGGCGTAGAGAAGTAGAATCTTTAGAGTAGGGGGTAATGGTTACACAGCACTACCGTAACAGCCCAGGCCAGTTGCAGCAGAACTGAAACCAAGGTGAAGTCTAAGGATGGAAGAAGATATAATGGAAAACATACAGGTTAGGTAAAACTGGAAAGGAACTAGCTGTGTAGATGTTTGGAACCCAGGTGAATCAAAAGATGAGCTGACATAAACATGGTACCCAGAGAAAAGAACTAAAGGATGGGAGAGAGAATGACAAATTCACATATTCTAGATTAACTTTGAACTGTTAGCAGGAATCCAAGCTTTGAGCACTGAGTGGGAGCCAATGCCCATCTAAGCATCATTCTCTCTCTCTTTCTTGCCCCAGCTTTTCCTTCCTATCTCCCTCTGTCACAATTTCCTTTTCTGTAGAGTCTTCAGAAAAGAGTGAAGCTGTGGCTGCTCTGGGTCTTATTCCAGTTGGAGAAAAGTGCCTTTGCCAGGCCCAGCTGCAAGCTGCATCAGTTTGGTTCTGCCAGTTGATCCAGTACACAATTCAATATTTGGAATTAGAGCTCAAGAGAGAAATCAAAACATTCCATAGCTATTTGGAAGTCTAATAATTGAAATGACAGAAGTAAATATATTTTCCTAGAAGACAGAGAGTGGAGACGAAGGCTTAATAGAGAACTCCAGGGGCCTGAGACAGGGAGCTAGACCAGAGGTGAGGTCAGGGAAAAAATGATTCCAAGGAATGAAAGAAATGGGATGAACAATGCCAGGGAGGAAAAATTTAGCATGAAGAGATACTGATCAGCAGTGGGATGTTGGAGGAGAAAAGGATCACTGAGGAGATGGGTAAATTTGATACCAAGGGAAAGAATGGTGAGATTGAAGGTGAGATTTCAGCAGAGCGGCTGGATACAGATTGTAGGGTGGGAAGAGGGGGCAGGTGCTGGAGATGGTGAATGAAGAGGAATTAAAGACTGAAGTGGGCTTGAGGAATGAATAAGCAGAGCGCTAAGTTTCAAGTGCATACATATTTTACAGAGTGCTTCCTGGCTATGTGGAAATACCCAAGAGAAAGGAAGTTTGGATACGTAGGGGAGGCTGGAAAGTGTTGTTAAGACCCACACCACATACACACAGAGCTCTTCCAATAGCCTACATGATGTCTAGACAAAAGCACATCCCTTGGTTGATATGGACTGTGACCCCTCACTGGGGTACATGGTTTGGTGAATGGAAAAGTGAGGGCTTCATTTCAGGTCCCACGTGCAACTTGCAACCTATACAAAGATACACGGCACCACTCTCCATGCACAACCTGCTGTAATCACAGTTAGAGTAAATGCACCATGTTCACTCCACTCGCTTTGTCCTCCATGCTCAGCCGCTTCCCTTCCTCTGTTCAGGATGCATTTCTTATTTATAGCCAGCATATCAGTTCATCGATGCCCAAAGCTGAGCTCTCTCCAAATACTCCCTCCCCAGGGCCCACAGAAGCAGCCATGTAGAAAAGTCCAAGCTGATGTGTGAGGTGCCCAGTAATTCCATTGTAAAGAACATTTATCCTTTGTTGATGTACTCAGTCAGCTAACTCCTGCCACTGCACTCTGGGACTTAGGTATAATTTTGTGGTGCTGGTTATGTTTTGAAAACTTAACACATTTTTTTTTCTCAATTTGAGTAGATAGCTCGCAGTTACAAACACACAGTTTAATCACAGTATGCCAGAAACAGGAATAATTGATTTCTTTTTTTCTTTCCCACTTGGAAATGAAAGAAAAAGAAGAGTAAATTTAGTTATGGATAGTATTTAATTTCTTTGGGAGGACAAAGCCATCAAATGTTAAAATTTTTAAAAAGACGTCCGAGCCTTCTTACTTGCTTGTATATTTTTAGTAATTGCTCCAGGGATTTCAAAGAAGAAATGTTCTACTTCAGTCTATCTGGAGGACAGGGATCTGGATTCAACTCCACCAGGGAATTTAGCAAAGAATCTGTCAGTGAACAAAGGAGGCAGGAGGGAGCCCTTGAGTTCCCTGGCTCTAGATAGGAAGGTCAATTTCCGAGGCCCTCTACTGTCTCTGTGTCATCATTTGCAAGGATAAAGGTTTTCCAAAAACAGTCAGCTTCTAGAGCTTGGATAACATTCCTTCCCTCTAGACCTAAGCCAGTGTTTGCTTTGAGAGTATGACCGCCCTGATATATCTCCCATCCCCGTTAACATCAGTCACTATGGGAGCTGAGGCCCCCACATCATCCTTCCTTCCTCCAATGCTTTTTTCTTTTTTAACTAATTAATTAGTTTATTTTTGGCTGCAGCGGGCTTTTGTTCCTGCACATGATCTTTTCTCTGGTTGTGGTAAGCAGGGGCAATGCCGACACCCTAGTTGTGGTGTGAGAGTTTCTCATGATGGTGGCTTCTCTTGTTATGGAGCACAGACTCTAGGATGTTCGAGCTTCAGTAACTGCAGCATGTGGGCTTCAGTAGTTGCGGCTCATGGGCTCTAAAGCACAGGCTCAGCAGTTGTGGCACACAACTTAGTTGCTCTGTGGTATGTGGGACCTTCCGGGACCAGGGATCGAATCCACATCTCCTGCGTTGGCAGGTGGATTCCTAACCACTAAGTCACCAGGGAAGCCCTGTTCCTCCAATTCTAATCCCTTTTCCCATACCTGCTGCACACCCATCCTTACCCTTGCGCACCTATCCCCTTTACCATCAAATTACCATATTGTACTTGTTTGTTTTTTTGAGTATAAGCTAGAACTTTGGTCTGTTTTGCTCAGAGCCATATCCCAGTGTTCTGCATCAATTAGGCACATTGTGAGCACTCTTTAAATATTTGTTGAGTGCATGAATAAAAATAAAGCAAAGAAAAAAAAATTGAGGAAAAGAGCATTTGAACTTGACGTGGACTTGGATGTTATCTATGAAAGACTAAGTATGGACTCCAGGATGGTGGACTTTCCTGGTGGCTCAGATGGTAAAAGCATCTGCCTACAATGCGGGAGACCTGGGTTCAGTACCTGGGTTGGGAAGATCCTCTGGAGAAGGAAATGGCAACCTACTCCAGTTTTCTTGCCTGGAAAATCCCATGGACAGAGGAGCCTGGCAGGCTGCAGTCCATGGGGTCGCAAAGAGTTGGATATGACTGAGCGACTTCACTTCCAGGATTGTGGGCCTGTGTCAGCAGTTGGTATGAGCAGGGGCATGGTAAAGATAACAGGCAAAAAGACTTAAGTCTCTTCATGCAGAAATTAATTTCATATAATGAGTGTTTATCTTATTGATTTCCTGCAGGCAGAATATTTTTGAAAATGATAAAAAAAATTTTCCAAGTTCTTGATGAGCAGTTGCTATCTATATGATGGTTTTTCCAGTATGAAGGTAGAATGTCTCAGTGTTTGCTTAGGTCAACATTTGCCTTCATGGAAGCTTAAGTAGTTTAAACAAAATGCAGAAAAAGTTTTGCTCCCAGCAGGAAGTTGGTGCTTATCAAATGTCTGTCGGGTAAGCAGAGGTATTCAGGCCTGGGCAAAATTTGAAGTAGGCAAAGTCTAGTCTCTCTCTCAGCTTTGTAGAGCCGCTTGCCTTCTGCTCTGTCTGTCCTGCTGTGTTCTCTCCATCCTGAAAGTGTCGTTCAGAGACGATCTAACTTTTCCCTTTCCTCTTCTCCCTCTGAAATATAATTACATGACTTTTGCACTCCATTTCTACAGAACCATGCTTTCTCTGTGGAAGAAAGTGATACAGGCTTCATCAGACAAAAGAATCCTATGACCTGATAAGTTGTAGTTCCCAATAACTTTACAATACCTAAAACAAGTTAAAATAATAAAGATTTTTAAAGGCCCCTAAGAAATGATGCCGGTATCAGAAATTTCCAGCAGTGTGGTAAGACACTGATGTAGGTATCTGAGAGTGACTCAACTCTGGTTTAAGAATTTAAAGCCTCCCTGAAAAAGCCAAAGGGCTGTGTAGAGTCAGAGACCATTCTAAGAGGGGTGACATAATCCTTTCACTTCCACTAAGAGATGTGAGCAGGACAGCAAGGCACCCTTGTATGCACTGTAACACAGTATGATTTTCATGTATTCTATCTGAATATGAGCAATTACTGGTTTTAATGTCAGAGCCCCTCACAGTGCAATGCATTGGGAATAAACCACGCATGTGATGGACTTCTTATGATGAATGTTTTGTGATTTTTCTGTTGCTGAAAGAATCAGCACATGGAAGACACCTGGAGATAGACAACCACATGGGAATGTCAGTTGAGATCTCATTTTCCACAGTGTTTGTGATGTGGAGTTGCCAGAGAGAATATCAACATTCAGAGAAGTTCTGTGGATTCATGATCTGCCTGTGCAGCGTGAAGGAACCGTGGCACCAAAATTACATATTAGAACACTTTGATTATACTCCCTTCTGTGAAGAAGATGGATGAAGAAGTGAAAACATATTTTAATTCGTGTGACTGCAGAATAAATCAGCAAAAGCTTTCTTTTTGATCAAAATTGGTTTTACTAATGTATTATTTTATAACATTTCTGAATGCCTATCATATTTTAAATACAAAGAATATCTCAGATGTCAACATTTCCTAGGTAACAATTATGGCTCATAAATGGAAAGTGCTAAGGAGATGATGATGGGTTGAGTGGAGATAGAATGGAGACAAATAGAGAGAATAAACCCTTTTGAGTAACTTTTAAGTGTTAGGTACATTCTTATGTATTCTGTAAATCTTCACAGTACGATTGTATGAGAGGGGTGTAGTTAGAAACCAGGGTTTTGATCAGAACGTATATTTCCTACATGACAATCAGGAGGCAATGTCAGCCCTTAAGTTTCCCACCTCCCTGACTTTCCTCTGTGTATGTTAGTCACTCAGTCTTGTTTGACTCTTTGCAAATCCATGGGCAGTAGCCCATCAGGCTCCTCTGTCCATGGGATTCTCCAGGCAAGAATACTGGAGTGGGTTGCCATTTCCTTCTCCAGGGGATCTTCCTGACCAGGGATCAAACCCAGCCTCCTGCATTGCAGGCGGATTCTTCACCATCTGAGCCACAGTCCATCACATGATGGTTTGTGAGAACATAGTTCAGCTTCAGGGAACTTAGAATTTCCTCTGTTCAAAGATAAATATGTATTGAAAAAAGTGATGATTGCTTGAAAAATGACCTCCATCTTTCAGTTGTCCTAAAAACATTTTCAGCAGAAATCTCTCTACCGAGAAACTCTGAGGAGAGCTATAAAAGTTAAGACTTGAGTGTCCTAAGTTCCCCAAACCTTTATTATTTTCACTAAAAACCTGTCATGCTGGAGGAGAGGTGGCAAGTTACAGCTGGAAGCCCCAATTTATTATATGTCTTTTACTTAAAAAGCATTTGCAGTCCAGAAAACACTGGGAATGTGAGTGTCATGGGTGACCACAGGTACTCTGTAGTATAGAATTCATTATTTTGTAGTTACAAATAGGGAATACAGAAGGCCTGTGACAGACATTTAATATGGTTTTAGATCATATTCCCAGGATTTTGTTTAAATTGGTGGTTAAGGAATATTCAAGATGAAAATCACCATCTTATTGACTGATCGCCTCTTGTTATACCTGGTGACATTATAACAAAAAGCAAACAATACCAACAATCTTATTAAATTTAGGCCGATTATTTGTTACTTGAATTTGTTTTCAACTTTGGGTTTAAATTGGCAATCCTTGGGAATTCTGACATGAAGTCAAGTTCAGAGGAAGAGCGGCAAGGTGACAGGTGGGAAGAGGTGTCAAGGGCTAAAGTAAAATCTAGATGAAGGTGCCTACAGAAAGGAGAGCAGACTGTATGAAGCTGAAACACCTCCCAGGAGCGGTGATGTCTGAACAAGTAAAGAAGAATTGCCACAGAGAACGGCATGAACAGCTGGAGCAACGAGTACATCCTGGATACATAAAAGGAAATGATAAGGCTAATCTTACTTCCAGGAGTAGAAGAAAATATTGTAGAAAAGGGAGGGTGCATTTCACTGTGCTTGACACATAATAGGTGCTCAGTAAATATTTGGTGATTGAATAAATGGGTAGATTAGATTATGGAGGGATTTAAGAGTCAAATAAAATGATGTGTACTTCTTACTCACTGTACATTTCCAAGAGGCTAGCCTATATTAGAAACTCAACAAACATCTCTTTAAGTGTTGAATGACTAGTCTGACTTGCACATTGTATGCACAGATTAAATGGTTGATATTATTACTCAAATGATGATTATTGTTAGTTGAACATCTTTATTTTCCAGATGGAAATATTCAAAGACCAGTTTCTATTTTCAATTTCTATTTTGGTCTGATGGAATAGTATGAAGACACCATTTTGTTTAAAGACATTCTGTAATCTTCCAAGGAGAAATTCTGTAGAAACAGCATTATATGACCAGCTAGAGAATTAGAGCACCCATGGTAAAATCCTCTTGTGAAACATGAGAACAATGAAGCTGTTGAAGAATTCAATTAAGATTCCCTACTATGGACCAGGCATTCTTCCAACTAAATAAAGCATAAAGAAGCTTCTGTCCTTAAAGGATTATATTCTAACTGGGGGAGTGGAAAATAAGCAAAACGTATAGTCATTTGCTGCTGCTGCTGCTAAGTCACTTCAGTCGTGTCCGACTCTGTACGACCCCATAGACGGTAGACAGCAGCCAACTAGGCTCTGCCGTCCCTGGGATTCTCCAGGCAAGAACACTGGAGTGGGTTGCCATTGCCTTCTCCGGTATAGTCAGTTAGAAGGTGGTAAATGGTAAGGAGAAGAAAAGAGCAGGAAAGGGGAGCAAGAAATGTTGGGGGAGTTGTGAGAAGTCCTAGTTTCAAGAATGATGGCCAAGCAAGGTGTGGCTGAAAAGGGGAACATTTAAGGTCTGAAAAATTGTGAAATTGAGATTGACGTATATACACTACTGATGCTAGGCATAAAACAGACAACTGATGGGAACCTACGGTATAGCTCAGGCAACTCAGTGTTCTGTGGTGACCTATATGGGAAGGAAGTCCAAAAGGGAGGGGATGTATGGATATTATGATGGATTCCATTTTCTATGCAGAAGTTAACACAACATTGTCAAGCAACCACTTGTGCATGCTCAGTCACTCAATCATGTCTGACTCTTTGAGACCCCATGGACTGTAGCCTACCAGCCTCCTCTGACTATGGGATTTTCCAAGCAAGAATACTGGAGTGGGTTGCCAGTTCCTACCAGAGGATCTTCCCAACCCAGGAATCGAACCCTTGTCTCCTGCATTGGCAGGCAGATTCCTTACCACTGTGCTACCTGGGAAGCTGTAATGCAAATATACTGCAGTAAAAAATAATTTTAAAAAAGAAGATCTGAAAGAGTACTTCCCACTCCCTGCCCCCTACCAAGGATGTATTTTACAATGCAGAGAATATAGCCAATATTTGTAATAAATGTAAATGGAAAGTAACATTTCAAAATTGTATAAAAAAATTAAAAACTAATTCTATTGCAAACAACAACAACAACAACAAAATACAAACCTGAAATTGATATAGCGAGCAGTGAGGATGGGGCTACCTGGGCCAGGCATACTTCATTCAGAGGGAACTGCCTATTTAAAGGCCCAGAGGCAGCACTGTGCCTGTGACTTTTTAGAAGAAGCAGAGAGGCCAGAGTAGGTGGAATGAATGAGAAAAAAGTGGTAGAAGATACTCTCAGAGAAGCTAACCTAGAACTTGTAAGTTATAGGAAGGACTTTGGCTTTTACCTTGAATGATATGGGGAAGCCAGTGGGGGTTTTAAATAGTGCTATGGTCCTGATTTGGTCATGCTCCTGGCAGCCACATTATCTCCCCATGAAGCTGTCCATGATTTTAACTCCGATTTATTGATCCATCCTGGCTTCTCAGGGCTTCCCAAGTGGCAATAGTGGTAAAGAACCTGCCGGCCAAAGCAGGAGATGAAAGAGTTGCAGGTTTGATTCCTGGATCAGGAAGATTCTCTAGAGAAGGAAATGGCAACCCAGTCCAGTATTCTTGCCTGGGAAATCCCATGGTCAGAGGAGTCTCATGGGCTATAGTCCACGGGTCGTAAAAGAGTCGGAAATGTCTTAGCAACTAAACAACAACAATCTATCCACCTCTCTATCTATCAGTTATTAAGAGGGCCTCTAACTCTGCAGGCTACTAATGCCAGAGTAAGTGCCCCTCTTCTGCAGGAATAGCCATTGGATAAAATGATTCAATCTGTTTTGATAATTTGGCATCACAGGACTCTGCCAAGGGACTGGCTTTTCTGATTGATTTGAAAGTAAATGTCTTCCCCTCCCTCACCATGGCATTTATTTTCCATAAATGGTCTGGGTTTGCCTCAGCATTCTTGCAACAGGGGGAGCCCATTATCCTGTGAGAATGTTCTCTCCCCTTTCACATTATCTCTTAATTATTGCCCTCTTTTCAATAGACAATGCCTTTAGGAATTTTCATGTAATTTTTTCCCCTTTGGTTCCTCTTCTGACTTGTAATGCCATGGGAGAGGATTTGGGTATTAACCCCAGAAAGTCCAGAATAATGAATCTTGTAGACAGTTGGCGCAGTTTCCAAGGAATCCTTTGGGAGGGGGCTGAGAGGCTGTGAGCAACCTACAAGGCAAAGGCTTGGGAACTAAAAAATTTGCATTGAAGCTTTGGAGGGAAAAACAATGGAAACCTCAAGGCTGGTAGAGAAGGGGGACGGGGGATTTAGCTTTTCCCACATGCCAGTCTCTTAAGACCATCCCTCTTATTTATTTATTTGGAAGAAAAGTTTTCATCCCTCTAACTAACAAAAATAGCCTTCGCTATGTAAATCCTGTGTGTATCGTTTAGTTGAGCCTATAGCTAGCCAGACAAAAACAATGACTGCAAAAAAACTGAAAACTCCCCTGATGCATCTTAATGGCTGTTTGTTAACTTCAAAGCTGACCATTTAAATGCTAACACCACGAAGCAAGTAATTCAAAACGTAAGCACCCAGTTTGAAACATTAGCATTTAATTATCTACCAGTTTTTGTTGTTGGTTTACAATGAAGGGCACATTCATCATAAGTGCATATATACACACACTTTAAAAAAAAAAAAAAACACTTTAGGACACAAGTTTATGTTTAGACACAAATGCTTTGTATTATTTATGAACCCACTAGACCCTAGGTTAAAGTTACCATTTTCTGCAAAGAGGCACATACAAAACCAATTAAGAAGAGATTTCCACCCTTCACCCCCCATGCATTTGGCTGTTAGCTCAAGGGATCCACAGAGTTCTGGTTGAATTTGTTATCAATATTTATTAACTACATTTGTGATATCACTGAACAAGAAACATTAGACTCTTAAGTGCAAATATTTCTGGCAATGAAAGAGTGGGCTGAAACCGCCCCCCACCCCCCCCACCAATTCTTTGAAAATACAGGAGAAAAAAAAAGACCCAGAAATTCCTGGTGTCTTTCAACATAATATAAAGGTCACTGACAATAGCCTACCTGTAGATGCTGATGTGTGACATTTAAACTGAATACAGGGAAAGCATGATAAGTATTAAAAAGAACTAGGTGCTTTTAAGATAATGCTGTTTACCAAATCATTTCTCTTTGGGAAAAAAAATCTACTGTTTCATTTTATGTTGCTTGAGAAATATACATATTGAGTGCCTTTGAGAATGTGAAGAATAGAATGTCTATTACTGATATTTAATCCACTGATTCATAAATAATATTTTTTAAAAGTGGCCTGAGCTGTCCAAACTGTCACCTGGGGAAATATTCTCTGGGAGATGTTTTCAGTTGTTATGTTTAGGTTAAAAAAAAAAGTTGAGGTGTTTATATTAGAATAGTTGGAAAAAACCAAGTCATTTACAACATTTTTGCCCACATAAAGGACACAATGGGCTGGACTGATTTGATTTCTTTCTGTGAAATCAAATTGTTTAAGTGAATTTATGGAATTAATCCTGTATTAGCATTATGTTGTCAGAGTTGAATCTGAATCTAGGTGAGAGGTTCGTAAGGGTGGACTAAGTAGTAAGAACTCCCAACTGAACCCTCACCTCCATTAGGGCTCATGAAGAACTGCGGAGACCAGGTAGGTGAGTAGAATCTATGGGATGAGTGAAAGTAAAAGGAATAGGGAGAGCGGGATCTAGACTCCTGGATTCGCTGATCTGAATGATGGTCTTCTTTGTAGTTCTGGTATGGAACCTTTAATCAAAACCACCTGTCCTGACCAGGCATGAAAATATAGCTTGCATAAGTGTCTCACGAGAAGAGGTCCTGATAAAGGAACAGGAAACTAACAAGCTGCCACCAAAACCAAAGAGGCTAAAAGAGGTAGGAGACGCCAGCCCATGTGATGCCTGACTTCTCAGAAAGCCTTGAACTAGACTCCATCCTGACTGAGAGATGCGCTGAAGGGCTCTGAGTGGAGCCAAATACAGGCAGAGCAAGATGACTGCCCCAAGACAAACTGGAAACTAATTCCAAGACGTCAAGCCTGGAGGCAGAGCTGTCTTCTTGAGTTCTCTTACCCCAGGATCTCCCCTCAAGCACACCTTTGCAATAAGGTCTTTTGCTTTGTCAGTACAGTGCCTTTATCTCTTTGGATAATTCACTTCCGAGTGTTAGATAGGAGCCCACTCTTGGGTGCTCCTCCAGCAAGTCCAGAGGTGGAATCCGGCGCAGGTTCTTTGCCCTTTGAAGCAGTGATTTTCAATGGCTGCTGTGCATTGTAACTCATCACCTGATCCAGCCCACACATGAAGCCAGTTAGTCAGCATCTCATGGGCTAGACCCCTGGCTCATTTAGGGCGTCAGGATCCCCATGTGTTTCCAATGTGTAGCTGGGTTTGAGACTCGCGAGACCAGTGGGCGAGCTCGCACGATAGTGCGCTTACTCGCGAGACTCATAGGCTTTATAAGGTGACGGAACCACAACGGCAAGCTTGATTGCCCTTTCGATTCTCCACGGACTCGGTGCGGGAGGAGGTGAGGCTGCGGCTGCTGCCATCTTCTGCCTACACGGGAGGTAAGTACTGACCACACGGGAGTGCAGACAGTGAGGTAGTTTGGGGCAGCCTGTTTCACCTGCATAGAACAGGAAGAGTGTTTCCCCGGGTGGGTCTCCCACACAGCAGGGGTGGGAGCCAGGCCTCAGATCATCCATTATCCATTTCACTCTTAATCTAAGTGGCTAGAGGTACTGGGCAATGTCTCAGCACAAGTAACACCCATTCTTCTGAATTACAGAACGAAAAGCCATTCACACTTTTTACATTTCTAATGTGGCATCATGACCTAAATGGATGTGTTCTAATCCGTTTGAGTTTTCTTTTTTTTTTTTTCTTGGCCTCTGTGTTTCAGCTAGTTTAGACCACAGGCTAGTGAGTAGAAGAATAATTCTGTGATGAGATATAATTTCTTTAGAAGACCCAGCCAGCACTGCAAATGTCACAGTCAGTTAAATGGGGTGTGGGGAGGGAAAACTAACACAGTGTAATGTAGCATAAGTATTGATGGTTCAGTGTGTTTTCACTTGAACCTTGTATACAACATTGTAAGACTTCACCCATTTTACAGATAAGATCTTTGAGTTTAGAAATTTAACTCGGTGGGGCAGCTGGGAAAGTTTAAAGGCTATCAGACAATATTAAAACAATTGACTTGTGGATTAACTGGAAAGAGGTCATTGCTAGTTAACTATTGGGGTTTTCTCTTGCTCTCAGTATTATTCAACCCAAAGCTGCAAGTCATTTAATATTTTGGAAAACAGATTATAGTTAGCTGGAATGATGGTCCAAGAGCAGGAAAATTCACGTACTTGTACATTAAAGAAAATTAACCATTATAAAAATAGGGCTGAGAGAAGTCTGAAAATGGCAATTCATATTAAAAAATTCTGATATTGCTTGAGTCCTTCATTCAACAGGAGTTATCAGAGCAAATAATGGCATTTTAGGCCATTTTGAGATGTAATGCATGTTAAAACTTGTAGAGGCACACACAACTTTTGCATGGTGACTAGCCCAATATACATGTTAAGTTAGCATCAGCTGTTGTAACTGAGTCCACTTTTAATTAGGTAAAGTCCCTGCATTGAATAAGACTCACACCTTGATGCCACGTGCCAAACATTAACTACATGCTTTATAGAGATAATCTCTTATCCTAACTATAACCTGGGCTTCCCTGGTGGCACAGTGGTAAAGAATCTGCCTGCAATCCATGAGACACAGTTTCAATCCCTGGGTCAGGAAGATCCCCTGGAGAAGGAAATGGCAAGCCACTCCATTATTCTTGCCTGGGAAATCCCATGGACAGAGGAACCTGGCGGGCTATATTCTGTGGGTTTGCAAAAGAGAAAAACATGACTTAGTGACTAAACAGCTACTATCACCTAGTGATGAGGGACTAATCTAATTCCCATTTTAGAGATGGGAAAAGAGAGCTGCAGAGATGTTAAGAACATTGTAACAAGTCATTCAGATGGCAAGTTGTGGAGCTGGGTTTCAAACCTGGGCATTGAGACTTCAGGAGTTTGGTCATCCCTAAAGTTGGGTCATTTTGAATGTTCAGATTCCAGAATGTGTTATGTGCTGTGAACAAATACATGACTTCTGTCTGGTTTCTGTGTTTACTTATACTACTACAAATTAGCATGATAATGAAAATGTGAATATTTTAATTTAGTGAATGGGGCCCTAGTGGACTAAAAGACTTAGCTTCCAAACATTCATAAAGGTAAGTTTTATCCAATAGTACTTGACCTGGTATTTTCACATTATTTTCTGTGTTTCAGAACAAAGAAATCTTTCCTTCCCTGTTCAGAAATAATATACACATACTCGCATACGTATGACCTTTTTGATTGCTTCTCCTGTTGGATATACTGTCAGTGTGCCCTTCTCAAGTCTATGAGAGTTTCAGGAAGATTGTTTTTAATTTCAGCTTCAAGTGAAATGATGCACTAGGGAACCCTGAGTCCTTTCCATCTCACCTAATCCTTCCCCCGTCAAAGTTTGCTTTTGACTCCTACATCCAGGCGATGTTCGAGGCACGACGTTGACAGTGTTGAACAGAAGGCAGCCATCCCTGCCCTTGAACTTGAATTCTGTTTCTGCCTTCTCCCGCTTTAGACTTTCACTCATCTCTAACCATAGTTGGTGATTTAAAAGAAAACAAAACCAACAAACTTTGTTCTTGGTCTACAATTTTTCTAGTAGTAGACACACTTGTGTAGTATAACTTCACCTATTCTGTTACTTAAAGACATTGTAGGCAATTCTGGTTTAAGACTGTCTCTGAATTTGGTCTCCTTTGGAAATATTCCATCCTGGGGGATTTAAACGCAGTCAAGTTTGGGTTCTCCCCTTCATCCTTCTGCTCAATACTTGTAGCTTCCCAAATAGCTGCACACTTGCAATGTGCTTTGGGAGGAACTGAATCTAAGACCCAGGTATGAGAAGAGTGGATTATCAGGGGCGAGAAATTCTAGACTGAGACTCATCACAGAATCAGGCCAAATGGAATTAAAATCTTCATATTGTACACTTTTGTTGAGCTTCGTCATTTTGTGGCTAAAAACTTTCTAATAGTGTCTTTTCTGTAGTGTGTGGATGTACAGAAATCGATGCTAATTTTAGGGGGAAGATGTAGTGAAATCCACTCTGGGATTTCATACTTGGAATTATTACAGTGGAATGGCATTCCACAAACTCCTCAGCAGACATGAGTCACTGGTATAACACAACGTCTTCTGCTGATAAAATTTAAATTTTTTTCTAAATCTAATAACATAAGATAGTAGGAACTTTAATATTTTACTGTGTAATGAAATCTATTTGTAATTCTTTTTCAAGCCCTTATGCAAACCGTCGATGTGACCTACGTGTGATTTGAGAGCAGCCTTTTTATAGTTAACATCACTGATGCTATAAGAGAAAAAGCCTGGAGCAGCAGCAGGTTGAATTATTAGTGTAGTGGGGATAAAGGATCATATAATTTGAAATACATAACTCTTGTGGAATTTTTGTTTGAGTGTTTTCCCCCTTACGCAGTCCTTCCAACTTTATGACTTGGCTGTGCGGTGACAGCAGACAGAGTCTGCTCAGCTCTGCTGGGAACCTTCTGAGAGATGCAGGTTGGAATCCTCCCATTAAGAGGGGAAGAAGCTGGCCCCCCACTCCGACCCCTTGTTAGTTGAGTGTGGCCTAGGGAGCACAAACTGTGGCCTCTCCAGCTTGCACCCTTGACCTCCAGGGATGAGGGAAGCTCTCATTATGTCTGGGAGTTGTTTGTAGATGACCCCTCAGTAGTAGGTGACTGCATGTGGGCAGGGCACCAATGAGCCAATTACAATAAGTCCTCTACATACAAATAGAGCTTAAGTTTGAAAAAGTTAGCCCAGGTACCCAACTAACACAATTGACTACATAGTACCGAAATAGGTTTGTAATACTTCTCGTAAAAATAATACATGAAAAACAAAACATTTTAAATCTTACAGTACCTTGGAAAGTTCAGTAGTAGATACAACAGCTGGCATACAGGCGCTGGTACCAAGTGAACAGGCAGGAAGAGTTACTGACTAGAGGAGGGAGTCAGGGTGGGAGATGGTAGAGCTGCAGGATTGTCAGCAATAGGGGATGGAGACAAGCTGCAATGTCACTCATGCCTGATGTTGATGGAATGTGCATTTCCATCTTTAAAAGTTTGCAACTTGAAGGTTTGTGTGTAGGGGACTTACTATAGTCAAATCAGTTATTCAATAATGAATACTTAATAGTACCCACCAGCGAACTGAAATGGACTGGAAAGGGTGAATTTAATTCAGATGACCATTATATCTACTACTGCGGGCAGGAATCCCTCAGAAGAAATGGAGTGGCCATCATGGTCAACAGAAGAGTCCGAAATGCAGTACTTGGATGCAATCCCCAAAACGACAGAATGATCTCTGTTCGTTTCCAAGGCAAACCATTCAATATCACAGTAATCCAAGTCTATGCCCTGACCAGTAACACTGAAGAAGCTGAAGTTGAACGGATCTATGAAGACCTACAAGACCTTTTAGAACTAACACCCAAAAAAGATGTCCTTTTCATTATAGGGGACTGGAATGCAAAAGTAGGAAGTCAAGAAACACCTGGAGTAACAGGCAAATTTGGCCTTGGAATATGGAATGAGGCAGGGCAAAGACTAATAGAGTTTTGCCAAGAAAATGCACTGGTCATAACAAACACCCTCTTCCAACAACACAAGAAAAGACTCTACACATGGACATCACCAGATGGTCAACACGGAAATCAGATTGATTATATTCTTTGCAGCCAAAGATGGAGAAGCTGTATACAGTCAGCAAAAACAAGACCAGGAGCTGACTGTGGCTCAGACCATGAACTCCTTATTGCCAAATTCAGACTTAAATTGAAGAAAGTAGGGAAAACCACTAGACCATTCAGGTATGACCTAAATCCCTTATGATTATACAGTGTAAGTGAGAAATAGATTTAAGGGCCTAGATCTGATAGAGTGCCTGATGAACTATGGAATGAGGTTCTTGACATTGTACAGGAGACAGGGATCAAGACCATTCCCATAGAAAAGACATGCAAAAAAGCAAAATGGCTGTCTGAGGAGGCCTTACAAATAGCTGTGAAAAGAAGAGAAGCGAAAAGCAAAGGAGAAAAGGAAAGATATAACCATCTGAATGCAGAGTTCCAAAGAATAGCAAGAAGAGATAAGAAAGCCTCCTTCAGCGATCAATGCAAAGAAATAGAGGAAAACAACAGAATGGGAAAGACTAGGGATCTCTTCAAGAAAATCAGAGATACCAAAGGAACATTTCATGCAAAGATGAGCTCGATAAAGAACAGAAATGGTATGGACCTGACAGAAGCAGAAGATATTAAGAAGAGATGGCAAGAATACACAGAGGAACGGTACAAAAAAGATCTTCACGACCCAGATAATCACGATGGTGTGATCACTGACCTAGAGCCAGACATCCTGGAATGTGAAGTCAAGTGGGCCTTAGAAAGCATCACTATGAACAAAGCTAGTGGAGGTGATGGAATTCCAGTTGAGCTATTCCAAATCCTGAAAGATGATGCTGTGAAAGTGCTTTACTCAATATGCCAGCAAATGTGGAAAACTCAGCAGTGGCCACAGGACTGGAAAAGGTTAGTTTTCATTCCAATCCCAAAGAAAGGCAATGCCAAAGAATGCTCAAACTATTGCACAATTGCACTCATCTCACATGCTAGTAAAGTAATGCTCAAAATTCTCCAAGCCAGGCTTCAGCAATATGTGAACCGTGAACTTCCTGATGTTCAAGCTGGTTTTAGAAAAGGCAGAGGAACCAGAGATCAAATTGCCAACATCCGCTGGATCATAGAAAAAGCAAGACAGTTCCAGAAAAACATCTATTTCTGCTTTCTTGACTATGCCAAAGCCTTTGACTGTGTGGATCACAATAAACTGTGGAAAATTCTGAAAGAGATGGGAATACCAGACCACCTGATCTGCCTCTTGAGAAATTTGTATGCAGGTCAGGAAGCAACAGTTCAAACTGGACATGGAACAACAGACTGGTTCCAAATAGGAAAAGGAGTTCGTCAAGACTGTATGTTGTCACTCTGTTTATTTAACTTATATGCAGAGTACATCATGAGAAATGCTGGACTGGAAGAAACACAAACTGGAATCAAGATTGCCGGGAAAAATATCAATAACCTCAGATATGCAGATAACACCACCCTTATGGCAGAAAGTGAAGAGGAACTCAAAAGCCTCTTGATGAAAGTGAAAGAGGAGAGTGAAAAAGTTGGCTTAAAGCTCAACATTCAGAAAATGAAGATCATGGCATCCGGTCCCATAACTTCATGGGAAATAGATGGGGAAACAGTGTCAGACTTTATTTTTCTGGGCTCCAAAATCACTACAGATGGTGACTGCAGCCATGAAATTAAAAGACGCTTACTCCTTGGAAGGAAAGTTATGACCAACCTAGATAGCATATTCAAAAGCAGAGACATTACTTTGCCAACAAAGGTTTGTCTAGTCAAGGCTATGGTTTTTCCTGTGGTCATGTATGGATGTGAGAGTTGGACTGTGAAGAAAGCTGAGCACCGAAGAATTGATGCTTTTGAACTGTGGTGTTGGAGAAGACTCTTGAGAGTCCCTTGGACTGCAAGGAGATCCAACCAGTCCTTTCTGAAGGAGATCAGCCCTGGGATTTCTTTGGAAGGAATGATGCTAAAGCTGAAACTCCAGTACTTTGGCCACCTCATGTGAAGAGTTGACTCATTGGAAAAGACTCTGATGCTGGGAGGGATTGGGGGCAGGAGGAGAAGGGAACGACAGAGGATGAGATGGCTGGATGGCATTACTGACTCGATGGACATGAGTCTGAGTGAACTCTGGGAGTTGGTGATGGACAGGGAGGCCTGGCGTGCTGCGATTCATGGGGTCGCAAAAAGTCGGACACAACTGAGTGACTGATCTGATCTGATACATAAGTTACTAATATCAGTTTGTTAGGCCTGCTATAATAAAATACTGCAGCCTGGGTGACTTAAACAAGAGACACTTACTTTCTCACTGTTTTAGGGGCTGTAAGCCCTAGATGAAAGTGTTTGCTGGGTTGGCTTTGCTGAGGCCTTGCTCCTTGGTGTGCAGGTGGCTGTTTTCTCACTGTTCTCGTGTGGTTTTTCATTCTGTGCCCAAGAATCCCTAGTGTCTCTCCCATCCCTAATCTCCTAGAAGGGCACCAGTCAGATGGGATTAGGACCTACCCTAAAGGGTTTATCTTACCTTAATTACCACCTTTAAGACTCTGTTTCTAATTAGTGTCACATTCTGAAGTACTGGGAGTTAGGACGTCAGCATATGAATTTTGGGGGGAACACAATTCAGTCCATAACAACTATCAGATGCATAAGAGAAGCACAGGGTTATCCAGATCTTAGAGGAGTTGGTGTAATTGGGTCACTACTGAAAGATATTGGTCACTTTCCTGAGCAGTGGGCAGTTTTTTAAAATTTCTCTTGAGGGTGTTGAAGATTAAGCATAATTTTATGTACTGAGAGGCAGATTTTCTAGCTCTCTTCTGTTTTTGGAACTCATACCCCTGAGTAGAAAATTGGCAGATTTTTCAAATAAGAAACTAAACACTGTAGGGAATAGAATATTGATACTTGGAGTTTCTCCAAAGAAAAATCCAGTTGCTATCCTGATTATCTTACAAGTAGTAGCTAGTCTCAAAAATTACTCAAAACCCAGACTATCAGATTAGATTTTTAGTGCCTCATTCTACAGTGTCCACAGATAGCAAAGGACCGTGAGATAATTAAGAAAATCTAACAGGAAGACCCAAAACAAAATACAAGAGAAAATTGGCTTATCCGGTAGCTCAACTGGTAAAGAATCCACCAGCAATGCAGGAGAGCCCAGTTCAATTCCTCAGTTGGGAAGATCCCCTGGAGAAGGAAATGGCTACCCATTCCCTTGCCTGGATCCCCATGGACAGAGGAGCCTGGTGGGCTACAGTCCATGGGGTCGCAAAGAGTCCGACATGACTGAGCGAACTAAGCACAATAGGCAATGCAGACAGCACTTTAAAAAATGTATAAAAATATCTGAATGATCAGAGGCTTATAAGTCAATGTTGAAAAAAATCCTGAAATAGAAAAGTTGAAATGAGAATGATCAAAAAATGAAATGCACAATAGGATAGAAATGATGGGACAGTTAACAAATCAGTCAGGACTTAGAATATCTACTAGTCTATAAATAGAGAACAGAGGAAAAAAACAGCAAATTTTCAAAGCAATAAGAGAACTTTCAGACAGTAAAGGGCCCACAGAGTACCCAGTACAATGAATAAAGAGACTCCCATGAAGAGATGCTATCTCAAAGCAGTAACGATGAGAAATGTTCCCTTGGTATCTCTAATTTTCTTGAAGAGATCTCTAGTCTTTCCCATTCTATTGTTTTCCTTTATTTCTTTCCATTGATCACCGAGGAAGGCTTTCTTATCTCTCCTTGCTATTCTTTGAAACTCTGCGTTCAAATAGGTATATATTTCCTTTTCTCCTTTGCCTTTAGCTTCTCTTATTTTCTCAGCTATTTGTAAGGCTTCCTCAGACAACCATTTTGCCTTTCTTTTTCTTGGGGATGATCTTGGCATGGACCTAACAGAAGCAGAAGATACAAGAAGAGGTGGCAAGAATACACAGAAGAACTATAAGAAAAGAGCTTCATGACCCAGATAACCACGATGGTGTGATCACTCACCTAGAGCCAGACATTCTGGAATGTGAAGTCAAATGAACTTTAGGAAGCATCAATACAAACAAAGCTAGTGGAGGTGATGGAAGTGAAGTCGCTCAGTCGTGTCCGACTCTTTGCGACCCTGTGGACTGTAGCACACCAGGCTCCTCTGTCCATGGGGTTCTCCAGGCAAGAATACTGGAGTGGGTTGCCATTTCCTTCTCCAGGAAATCCAGTTGAGCTATTTCAAATCCTAAAAGATGATGCTGTGAAAGTGCTGCACTCAGTATGCCAGCAAATCTGGAAAACACGGCAGTGGCCACAGGACTAGAACAGTTCAGTTTTCATTCCAATCCCAAAGAAAAGCAGTGCCAAAGAACACTCAAACTACCACAGGATTGCACTCATCTCACACGCTAGCAAAGTAATACTCAAAATCTTCCAAGCCAGGCTTCAGTAGTGCGTGAACTGTGAACTTTCATATGTTTAAGCTGGATTTAGAAAAGGCGGAGGAACCAGAGATCAAATTGCTAACATCCGTTGGATCATCAAAAAAAACAAGAGAGTTCCAGAAAAACATCTGCTTTATTGATTATGCCAAAGCCTTTTACTGTGTAGATGACAACAAACTGTGGAAAATTCTTCAAGAAATGGGAATACCAGACCACCTTACCTGCCTCCTGAGAAATCTGTGTGCAGGTCAGGAAGCAACAGTTAGAACTGGACGTGGAACAACAGACTAGTTTCAAATCAGGAAAGGAGTACAAGGCTGTATATTGTCACCCTGCTTATCTAACTTAGATGCAGAGTACATCATGGGAAATGCTGGGCTAGGTGAAGCACAAGCTGGAATCAAGATTGCAGGAAGTATCAATAACCTCAGATATGCAGATGACACCACCCTTGTGGCAGAAATTGAAGAGGAACTAATGGGCTTCTTAATGAAGGTGAAAGAAGAGAGAGAAAAAGTTGGCTTAAAACTCAGCATTCAGAAAACTAAGATCATGGCATCTGGTCCCATTACTTCAAGGAAAATAGATGGAGAAACAATGGAAACAGTGACAGACTATCAAATCACTGCAGATGGTGACTGCAGCCATGAAATTAAAAGATGCTTGCTTCTCAGAAGAAAAGCTATGACCAACCTAGACTGCATATTAAAAAGCAGAGACATTACTTTGTCAACAAAGGTCTGTCTAGTCAAAGCTATGGTTTTTCCAGTGGTCATGTATGGATGTGCGAGTTGTACTATAAAGAAAGCTGAGCACTGAAGAATTGATGCTTTTGAACTGTGGTATTGGAGAAGGCTCTCGAGAGTCCCTTGAGCTGCAAGGAGATCAAACCAGTCAGTCCTAAAGGAAATCAGTCCTGAATATTCATTGGAAGGACTGATGCTGAAGCTGAAACTCCAATACTTTGGCCACCTGATATGAAGAACCGACTCATTTGAAAGACCCTGATGCTGGGAAAGATTGAAGGCCAGAGGAGAAGGGGACGACAGAGGATGAGACAGTTGGATGGTATCACTGACTCGATGGACATGAGCTTGAGCAAAGTCTCGGAGTTGGTGATGAACAGGGAGGACTGGTGTGCTGCAGTCCATGGGGTTACAAGAGTCGGACACCACTGAGCAACTGAACTGACTGATGAGAACTTGCAGAAAGAAAACTAACGGCGAATAAACTGGAAGAAAATGTGGCATTGAACCCTGGAAGGTAGAAACTACTAGAGTGATCCCTTTTAATTCTGATGAAAAATGGTTTTTAACCTGGAATTCAATTCTAAGCACAAACTGACAAAGTGAAAGGGAAGCCATTTGCGATTATGGGAGAACCCAAAGCACTTGCCTCTCCTATAATCCTTCTCAGGAAGCTGCTGAAGTAAACCTAGAAGACTGCAAGGTGGAGGATCAGGAAAGAATGCCTCCAACACAGTGGAAGAATGTGATAGAGAAAGCAGCCAGGAGAAAGTTCTCTAGACAAAGATGAAACTGATAGTTTACCTGATATATTTGTATAGAAAGTATTACTGAGATTTTCCTGAGCTCTTGGAATATTGAATGATTATTGCCTCTAAAGTAGAAAAAATACACAAATGTTGCTGTAAATTATTGATTTAAAAACACCTACATTTACACAGTCATCGTAATTTTAAAAATATTGATTTATCTAAATACTGAGATAAAATCTCATTTGTAACATGAGGCAGAAGGAACTAGAGATAGTAGTTTAAGAGAACTAAATCCTCATCCTTATGAAAGGAATGTCTAAAATTGGTAAATTAAGAAATAGAAATCTGGGCATCTTATTCAGTAATATGGAGATAAATGGCATAAAAATTTGCTAAAATATAGCCAAGTGGTTGTGATGCAGCCAGGAAACTGCTATTTTTATAAAGTTTTCATATTACTTTTTTGGGAACTATATATAATAAAAACATATAACACTAATAAGATAAAATCAAGTAGAAATTATGTGTACATATTTAAAAATGCATAGTTTAATCAGTTCATTTAAAATATACATCTTGATGTATATAGATTTTAAGAATATATAGCTTTATGTACATGAAGATATGTTAACATGTTATATTTATTTTTGCCAGTACTGTACTAAGCATTTTATATCACCTTATTACCCCATTATAAAGACTGACAATCTGAACCTACGTGAGTATATGTCTTGCCCAAAGCCACATAGCTAGTGTGTAGTACGGTGGTTCTCCAACTTTAGGGATCATCTGAATGACCTAAAAGACTTGCTGAAACACACACGGCTGGGTCTAACCCTCAGATTGTTACACTAATCTGGGAAGGGGCCAAAACAAAACAAAAGATCCCAGGTGATGCTGATACTGCTGGTCCAGGGATCAAATTTGAAAATGGTTGAAGTGGTTATTGGGAAGTAAAAGTGGGTGTCTCCAACTCCAGTCACTTACATAGTGCTCCTTATCTAAAGCCACATAGAATAGGGAGTATTGGCTGAATTGACACACAAGCTGAGGGAAGAATTTGCCCCAGAGAACTGTCGTGGAATGAACAGAGACGTTTTAAAACAGACTCTTAGGCCAAATACGTTAAGTGGCACAGACTTCTGAACATCATAAAAATGGTTTGACCTCATTCCTAAATAGAAGTTAGGTATTTTAGGGAATTCCCTGGTGGTCCAGTGGTTAGGACTCTGTGCTTACACTGTTGGGAGCCCAAGTTCAGTCCCTTGTCAGGGAACTAAGATCCTACAAGCTGCCTGGCACAGCCAAAAAGAGTAAAAAAAAACAACACCCAGCTATTTTAGCAGACAGTACTGATGGGAAAAATTCTAACTGGCTCAAGTGAATTATGATTGTGTTATACCAGTTGCTAGTGATTGGTTTACCTTGAGGCATGTGACACAGTTCTGGCCAATGAGATCTAAAAGGAGGTCTGATGGTGGATTTCTGGGGAAGATTCTTAGCAAGACACTTTAAAGAAGAGATGCTATCATGTCTGGTTCTGATGTCTACAACAGTGGCAACAATTTGTGCCCGGGAGAGAGAGTTGTTCTCAAGACCAAGCTGCAGTCTTATTCAAAAGTTGGGCAGAAAGATGAATTCTTGGTGATACTGAGGGAACTGCTGAATTAAGCAAACATGGAACTGTCTACATCTGGATATTTTTGACACGTGAGAAGAAATTTTCTCACTCTTTTAGACAGCCAATTTAGGTGCCTGCATCTGTAGGCATCCCAAATGACAGGTGAGAAGTATATACAGATACGTCTGAAAGAACTGGAACATTAGTGAAAGACAGAATGAGGAGCAATTTGGTGGGAGGGTTGGGGAGCGGAAACAAGAAAGGAGGAAGTTCAGTCAGAGCAGCAAGGCCTGCTGGAAGGAACAGCATTTCCTGGTACAGCGGGAGTCTAGGTGTAACACCCTTCTTCCTCCCCACCATGGACCTAGCTTCCCCTGAATACCTGTGCCTTCTGAAAAGGAGGGGCAAATAATACTGTAACTCAAGATAATATTACAGCATTGCTGTTGTTCAGTTGCTCAGTCATGTCCAACTTTGCATTCTCCTCTGTCCATGAGATTTCCCAGGCAAGAATACTGGAGTGTGTTGCCATTTCCTTCTCCAGGGGGACCTTCCTGACCCAGGGATCAAAACTGTGTCCTCTGTATTGACAGGCAGATTCTTTACTGTCTGAGCCATTAGGGAAGCCCAGTATTATTACAGCATAATAACACTAGATGCAGTGTTATAATGAAACATTATTTTAATACTCTAATGTACGTTATAATACGTAACAGTTGAGATATTTCTGTGGAGGGAGTTAACTGATCTAGAGAGTTACCTGCTATGTGGACCATTTGTCATAGGTAGCCTATTCTGCTAATTACTTATTATCATGTAACAAACCATTCTCAAATTTAATGGCTTAAAATAACAAACAGTTAAATGACTCATGACTCTGTGGGTCAGCAGTTTAGGCTGGCCCCAGCTGGGTGGTTCTGATATTGGCTGGGCTGCCTCACACATCTCTGGGGAACTGCAGGCCACTTGGGTGGCCCTGCTCCTGGGAGTTGGCCAGCTGTCACCTGGGCTGACAGGGGTGACTGGTCATGTGATCCCTCAGATCCCAGCCCTTAGCTGGGCTTTTGCTCTTGTTTGTAGAGGGCAGGTAAGCACATGAGTCACCTTGGCTATATTTTGTTTGCCGAAGCAAGTTGTGAGGTGAGTCCAGATTAACAGACCAGGGAAATAGATTCCATCTGTTACTGAAAATGTCATGGATAAAGGAAGAGGGGGCTGGAGAGACGATACCGTGTCCACAAATGGTCTGCCACACATTTCTAGTGGAAAACTGAGGAGGGAACCATCTGAGAGATGGGCAAGAAGCAGTTACTGCAGAGGTGTGGGCAAATGCTGATTGTATGCGAGACAAAATACCCATGGGGTCATGGATCACAGTCAGCTTCAAACTTCTGAAGGGCTGGGGCAGCATCTGGGCAGTAACAGCTGTGTCTGGCAGAGGCACATCCCTATGAGAGGACAGGTGGCTGAGGCTGCGCTAAGGTATCTTGTCAGGAAGTCAGGAGAAGGGGTTAAAATTCAAACTAAAACTTCAGCGCTCTTACTCTGTTTCTTAGAGGAAAGGTGAATTGTAACACACGAAACATAAATGAACATGTAACACAAGAACATGAATGAGTATTGTTTTGAGTAACACTCAACAGCAATTTCCAAAGAAACATGAGGAGACTGTGCCAAGGGAGTGGTGGGATAGTGGACTATGGCTGCGTTAGAATGGCTGGGAGCCATGGTGATTTCAGCATCAATGTGTCACATTTATATCTGCCGCTTGTCTGATAGAGACATAGCAACTGTGTTCAGATGCTGCCTGCCAGGCTTCTCTGTTCGTGGGATTTCCCGAGCAAGAATAATTGGAGTGGACTGCCGTTTCCTCCTCCCGGGGATCTTCCTGATTCGGGGATTGAACCTGCGTTTCCTGCATTAGCAGGTGAATTCTTTACCACTAGTGCCACCGGGGAGGCCCAGAGGCATAGCGATTGCTCGTAGGAAATAGCACGGTTCTGATGCTAACCTGGAGTCCTCTTCAGATGGGTTAATCACGTGCAGCCCAGGCTTGCGTCTGTCCAGGACCTGCCTGGACTCTCCTTGTTGGCCCTCCTGGCTCCAGGTTACCCCCTCTTCAGGAGTCTCTGCTCTTCTATATCCATGACATTTGCTTGGAAACAGCAGTTGCTGGACTTCAGACTCTTTCCAAATGGTATTGATTTCTCAGACACCTTAAGCTGAAGATTCTGAAATTCATTCTTTAAGTACAAGGTTGACATTTTATATTCCAGTAATCTCTGTTTTCTGATCAGCATATATCTGTGGGGCCAAAACTGAGGGAGCTGGTCTCTCCTATAATGTCTCCTCCCTAGGATTGTATTTCCACGTGAGGATGATGCCGCCATGATTTGGGCTCTGTCCTGATGTTTCCTGTATGCACGGCAATAAATTGGAAGTGTTCTGGAGTTGACCTTAGTCTTGGATGTCTGGGGAGAGGCTCCCTTGGGAAGGCCTTGACTGCCTCCTTCACTGTGCAAAATCACTGACTGTTTACATCAGCTTGTCAAACATGATTTTACTTTCTTCACTTCTTTATTCTCCTGTTTAACTATATTGTCCAGTAGGGGTTACACTCAGAATTTAGTTGGTGTAGCTAACATATATGAACTGATAAAATAATTCCAAGCTGATTACCTTGCCGGTATTGATGGAAAAGCGTGGCAGGGGAACAACATAGGGCATTTTCCTTGTAGGAAGACTAATACATGAACAGTGCATGGGAAAATGGATGGGGCAAGAGGGCAGGGAGAACATTCTAGACAAATCTTCAACTTAAAGACTAAAAATAATGTCTTTAAATTTTTTTTAATGTGTACATACATGTAAAATTCAAACTAAAACTTCAGCGCTCTGACTGTTTCTTAGAGGAAAGGTGAATTGTAACACATGAAACAAAACACTCCTAGACTAATAGAAAAGATTAATAACTTAGATTTTTTTAACCATAAAAGCAAAAGTTTCTGTGCACAAAAGTTTTTCAAATAGTAAATTATTTTCTAAGCATTCAGTAAATATTCCTTGGTGTTAAAAATGATTCAGGCTTGATTCAGGCTGTCCTATTTTATGACAGGGTAAATTTTGAGAGATGGCATTTAGGGAGAACCTTTAATCAGCAATCATCATTTTATGTTTTGAATTGAGTCATATCCTGTTTCGGAAGTTCCAGGAACGTAGTTCATGAATGTGGATTATGTGTGAAAATTTTGTAGGGGGAACATATTTGTGTTAGAATATATACTTAGATCGATGGATAGACAGATGACATACAGATAGATACAAGCTCATCTCAGCAAACCCCTAGGATAGTGGCAAAAGAGGGTCAGCGAAGAATGTTAAATTTCCCTGGGCAGTTAATGAGGGGTTGGGGGGTGCTGAGATAGTGCCCAGAGAAATTAGCCTGTGTTAAGTAAGGCTAATATATCAGGTTTCCCAGAGTATGACAAGATGAATGGGGTGGCCCTACTCTGGCAGAAGCTTCAATACTGTTTTGAGTCTCCTGTGATGTGGTCCCAGGACTTTCAACATTGTGGGTTTATATCTTCAGGCAACCAAAGGAGGACTGTCTGCAGCATGGGATGTTCACGCAGTCCTTTCCCCAGTTCTGCTTGTTCAGAGCCCCCTGCCCATCTCCTTTCCTCTTCTTTCTACATCTTTTTGTTTTTCTGTTAAATTTGGGGAGTGGGTGGTGGATAACCATAAATATCATCTTAAAAAGCCAGAAATCTCTACTTTTATCTTGATCCTTTTCTATAAACAAACAAAAGCTTACTGTTTACTGAGAAGAGAGTGAAGGAATTTAATTAGTATTTTGAAATTCAAATCAAGGTTATCAGCACTCAAAATATGACAAATGTTATAAAAGACTTGTGTTAAGATACAAAAGCATAGTCTTTGCAGTAAAACTTCCTTTTATCTTTCTCTGCTCTTGATTTCCTAAACTGATTTATGTTTTAACTTAGTCTCTAGTTTTTACCCTCAATCTAGAGATCATCTTTCATCTTTATTCAGCAAAGAGTACCTTTTGCATGACTTGACGTAACCCTTTACAATCTTACCATCAGTAAATTATCAGTTTCTCTGAATGTGCTATTTTTAAATATTTCACTTACTTTAAAATTTCAAGAAGTTTATTATGTTATACAGAAGTTTATATTTGCCATGAAGTATCACTATATGAAAAGTTATCTTTTTTAAACTTTAGAAAGTTTTATACATTTGTTTATACATTTCAGGGCTTCCTTGGTAGCTCAGATGGTAAAAAAAAAAATCGACCTGCATTGTGGGAGACCTGGGTTCCATCCCTGGGTTGGGAAGATCCCCTGGAGAAGGAAATCACTACTCACTCCAGTATTCTTGCCTGGAGAATTCTATAGACAGAGGAGCCTGGCTGCAGTCCATGGGGTCACAAACAGCTGGACATGACTGAGCAACTTTCACTTTATACATTTCAAGTATCTTCTAGTTTTGTTTGCAGTTTATTTGGTTACTAGGGCTCTTGTTTATGAAGTCTTTTAAAACATGGATCATGGAGCTTTAGTCATTACTTTGGGAATGTTACATTTTCTAACTCTATTACTCTCCTCAAAGAAATGACTCACATTGGATTACATTCTAGGGTATTAAATTATGAATGGTTTCTAAGGCTTCACACTTCCTCTTTCTCTTATTATCTTTGACATGAATCTCCAGTAACTGAATAACTGTAGTTTGAGATGGTGATAGAAATTTTAGGTTCACAGTCTCTTAATTTCCTACCAAAATCTGCGGTAGGCAAAAACAAAGTGTTGAAAACTGACAAATTTTTCATAACTCTTTTGGTAGCATCCTGACCTGTTCTGAGCTCCTTCAGTGGTAAAACCAAACCTGAAATGACATGAGGCTATTTACAATTTTGTCTTTAATCCCACTGAGTATAAATATTTATGTGTTTCACTGAAAAAACATCAAGATGTTTACTTATGGGGTGATCTCCCAGATGCTGCTGGAGTTACCTATTTCTATGAAATAGAAAAATATAAAATATACATCTCTGCACTTTCTAAAATCTGACTTCTGAATTCCAAACACATCCGGTTCCAGGTATCAAAGCATAATTTTCAAAAAAAAGACTCTTCATAAATATAAAATGAACACATGTCAAAGATTTTATTCAACTCATTAATTGATGAGGAAACCAGTAAGATGCTAAGCCTGGTTCAAAGCAGAATTGGGAGAATAAAGATCTATGTAGTCAGACAGTCAAAGGAAAACTGAAATAAATGTGTGTGACTAGATTAAAAAATGGTTAATGGCTTACAAATTAAGAACTTAATTCAAGAGGAGTCTTCAAATTTTCATGTGATTTCAAAGTATCAGTACTTTTGACTTAATATTAAATAACAAAGTCAAAAACATAGGTGTATTCGCCAAGATATTTATATAATCCTTAGTTAAATAATGACACTGAAAGGACATGTGAAGACTTCCCTGTCGATTCAGTGCCTAAGACCCCATGCTTAGGCACATGGGAGCCCAGGTTCAATCCCTGGTCACGGAACTAGATCCCACATGCCACAACTAACACAATTAAGACCTGGTGCAGCCAAATAATTTTTTTTTTTTTTAAAGGACATGCTGTTATCCTTAAGTTTTATTTCCAATTTTTGGATATTTTTTCTCAACTCCTTGCTCAGTCTCCACTATGACCATAAATAATTTCTAAAGCTTATTCTTGAGAGCAACAGAGGTAGTCTTATTAATTTTGGCCCCATTCTTTACACAGGTGGAGTGAGATGTGTATGTTACCACATACAAGCCTCTTCTGGCATATAGTCCTTTGCAAACTAAGATGGAGAAGATGTAAGAAATTGGACTCAAAATCTTGTCCTGAATATACCTTCCTATTCTGCCTGTGCTTCCTTAGAGCACAGAGTGCCTCATTCCTGATCTTTGTCTGAAACTCCTTTCAGGGTATGTTGAAGGCCAGTGACAGCAGTGGTTAGTGACTTCATTGAATGAAAGTGAAAGTGAAAATAGCTCAGTTCTTGAGACCCCATGGACTATACAGTCCATGGAATTCTCCAGACCAGAATACTGGAGTAGGTAGCCATTCCCTTCTCCAGGGGATCTTCCCAACCCAGGGATTGAACCCAGGTCTCCCGCACTGCAGGCAGATTCTTTACCAGCTGAGCCACCAGGGAAGCCCAGTGACTTCATTACCGTAGACAGTACAAGGGACACTTTTTATTTGACAACTCTGTTACTTGGCCTTCCCTGGTGGCTCAGGTGATAAAGAATCTGCCTGCGATGCAGGAAACCTGGGTTTGATCCCTGGGTCATGGAGATACCTTGCAAAAGGGCATGGCTACCCACTGCAGCATTCTGGCCTGGAGAATCCTATGGACAGAGGAGCTTGAAGGGCTACAGTCCATGGGGTCACAAAGAGTAGAGCACAGCTGAGTGATTAATGCACGCTATTATGTGCTTTTCTCTTGAGAGTAGGAAGCCAAGACTAAGAATCTCTCATCATGAAATTTCACTTGCAGTACCTGTAAGGGGGGGTGAAGTCCCATCTCACAGATATTCCCGCCATTTTATAAGGTTCTCTTAGCAAGTGACCTTCCTTACCACTGTGAGACTGGACCTTTCTAAGCAGTAGAATAGTTTCCAGGCCAGCTTTCCTGGGAAGGATTGGTAAACATTATCTCCACACATCAAGAATTATTTTTATTGTTTATTTTGTATTCTTTTAATGTTCATTATAGTATATCAAATAAAGATTCTTACATGACACTCTAGGTATGGTTGTGGTTACCCAATTAGTACAGTTATACCTTAGTAGGGAGAACTGACTCTCTTTACTAGGAGAGAATCTATGCAAATAACCATGCTCCTATTAAAAGCAAGAAGAGCAAATATGCATTTTTTATTACAAATAGAGACTCTGAAAATCATTTTAATTCTGTGGATCAATATGAATTGGATATCATTTGTCAAATGATCCAATCTGTAGAAGCACAGTCTGCTAATTTGAGAGAGCTTTTCTCATATACTGACTAGAAAATAGAACGCTACAAATAATGCTAAATATATTCCAAAATAAATAAACTACAATTATATTTCTCTCATTGGTTCATTTAGTCTGCTGTAATTAAATTTTGCTCAATTCCCATGAAATTGTCAGCTTCTTGGACAAAGGGTTTTACAAATCCTGACTGCCTTCAGGAATAACTAGCTAAGTGACGTCATCTTTAAGCTCCAAAGCCTGATCTGTGAGTTTTGACCTTTGAATCTCTGATACAGACTTTTCTCGGAGTTGGCTGAGGTCATCTTTTTTTGTTGTTGAAGATACAAACTCATGCCGGTAGACTATAGCAGAGTCTTCAGGCAAGCATCCTGGTAGGACAGAAGCCTGTTTGATTATGACGGTAGTTGCTGTGATTCATTTATCACAATAGCCAATAATGTAAAAATATAAGAGGGTAAAATTCTCTGTTGCAATAAAATACACTGTTTGATCAGTGTTACTCCTGAGTAAGGATATATAAAGCAGATTGAGGGTATTTATGAATTTCTAGGGACTTTCAATCAGTTCTGTGAGATCATGGCATCTCACAGTATGGTATCACTGGTATCACATAGGGAGGCTTATATAAAGGTCAGATTGTTGGGCCCCACCTGGAGAATTTCAGGTAGGTAGGTCTGAGGTGGGTGTCTAGAATTGGTATTTCTTTTTTTAAAGAAAACTTTATTTTTATTTATGTGGCTGCAGCAGGTCTTAGTTATGGCACGTGGACTCTTCTACTTGTGGCATACAAACTTAGTTTCAGATTGTGGGATCTAGTTTGCTGACCAGAGATGGTACCCAGGACCTCCTTGCATTGAGAGAGTGGAGTCTTAGCCACTGGACCACCAGGGAAGTCCCTGAGAATTGGTATTTCTAATGTGCGGGCAAAGAACTTTGCTCTATCCTCTAGGTTCTTCTGGCAGGTCTAAGAATTAAATTGACATCAGACATTAGCAGGAGAAAGTCAAATTTAATTATGTATGTACAGGGGTGGAGGGGGTTCCATTGAAACTTGTGTACCATTTAAGGAAAGAGCGGGGCTGGGGATCTGGGACGTCAAAGGGAAGGCATTCAATTCACAGAGATGGGAAAATGAATATTTGATAACCAAACGTTTGTTGATGCCGTTCAGAGACAGTAGGGCACTGAAGGCTGGGCTTCAGCTCCTTTTACCACACCTTGCCCATAAGCTATAGGTTTCTCTGGTGACAGGGCTCTTCCTGGACCAGGAGCTTTATATAAATTCTTTTAGGTAGTGAAGGGAGAGGTTAAAAAACAAGAAAACAAGACTTCCTGAGTTGCCTGTTCATTAAAAGTAATCAGCCTAAAATAAACTTCATACCAAAGAGATATATTTTGGGGTGACATATTTTGTTCCCCTTTATGAACAAGAAAGCACCCCAAACACACTCTATCATTTCTAGGGGGCCTTCCTTTTCTAACGTTTGCTTAGTCACTCCCTCATGTCCGACTGTTTGTAACCCAGTGGACTATAGCCTGCCAGGCTCCTCTGTCCATGGGGTTCTCCAGGCAAGAATACTGGAGTGGGTAGCCATTCCCTTTTCCAGGGGACCTTCCCAACTCAGGGATCAAACTGGGGTCTCCTGCACTGCAGGCAGATTCTTTACCCACTGAGCTACCAGGGAAACTCAAGGCAAAAAGACATATTTGTGGTTATATAGAGGCTGAATGGGAAATTGCAAAATTATTTATAAAAAATAAAAAAAATTTGGAAATTTATGTGTTTTGTACATACAAGTTCTGATCTTAAGTCCAAGCTAAGAATTATTAGATGTCTTACCTGGTTAAGATAGGCTTTATGGATTCTTGAGATAAAATCCAAATACTTGACTACCTATTTAATCAAGGTAACTTTACAATATTTCAAAATGATGCAGTAGAAGGTAACATGACCATAGGAGACTGTGGATGGTAGGGTTCCTGTTCATGGAAGGATCTGCCCAGCATTCAATAGGCAGCCTCAAGCTTTCAGCTCCCAAGAACTTTGCTCAGATGCATAGAGCTGCCTTGTCCAAGTTTTCTTCTTCCAGGGTGGCTCAGATCCAGTGATCCCAGGTGGAAAGGCCTCACATCTTGGTCCAACTCTGAACACTTTGAGCCATATATGTTCCAGGGTTGCCCAGGGGGTTGGCTGAAGTGTTACGGGGCCTGCATACTTTAATTCCTGCCAGTTCGGTACTCTGCTTCTATCTTGACACTATCTGCTCGCGTGGAACCCAGCCTCCTTCATACCTTAACACCATCACAAATGAGTACACTTTGTCCTCTATTATTTTTTGTTAAATCAAGGACAAAATGAAACAATGCAAAGTACAGAGAATTACCCTGGTGAGTGTGGAATCCTATTTGGACAGGTTACACTAAAAAGTAACCATTTACTATCCATTGTTATGACTAAATATTTCAAGACCAGTTGTTATTTTAATAGCAAGCCAAGTTCTGTTTCATATTAATACAATATTTGTCAGTAAGGGTTTTCAAATTAACTTAAACTCATCAAAACTAAGCAAGCTGTCCATTTTAACATTTCATTCTTTTCAGACTCAGGTATTTTAAACCAAGGTAAATGAAATTCAGTTCCCTCTAAATGTCCACAACTTGCTATACAAATTCAAATTTTGTTCTCCATTATGCTCTTTCATATTCTGGAACACACAGATACTTTCCAACAATACTTTTCTGATTTTCCTGAAAAAGCATTTGCATCCCATAACTTGCGTATTCAGTTGTATTTTTCTGCTCCTAAGTGCTCCAAATAAGCTTACTTCTATTTTGCTGAGAGGTAGGTAATTGATAATTTCCAATCTTATAGTTTAGCAAACAATAAGCATGACTCAGTTCCTATAGCCACACAAAACAGCTTTATACATCGTTAAAGTGGCAAGGATGAGCACATCCAATAATATCCAAAATTATAATCACTCTGTAGTAAAGAAACTGAAGGTACATATAGTAAACCTGTGCTTGAATTTCAGTATTATTTTACTTGGAAATTATTCAGGTATCTGAAGACGATACAGTAATTAACTCTACAGTCAGTTCGAGATTTTTTTTAGTTAATGAAGGATCTAGGGAATTAGGTTTAAGCTGAAATGCTACAGAACATAATTACTGTTCATATCAAAAGGTTTATCAGAATTATAATTTATCTTAGTTTATTTTTTACATTTTTTCATAATCTTAAAATATAATGTAGGAATAGTATAAGCTTTTGATCAAAAGTGAGTGAAGAAGCATAGGAAATTCATGAAAACAAAATCAAATCTCTAAAATGTATTTTTTAGAGAATTCTGATATAATCACTGGAAAGATATATCACTGTTTTCATAACCAAAACTATCAAGGCAGTCTCATTTTCCCAGTGGTTCAACTTGATTATATGAACTTGGATTCTTATATAATCATACTTTGGAGTAGTGATTTATTTGTTTTATCTTCAAAAGCTATCCCATTTAAAATTCAGTTTTATTTTCTGGAGAAATTTTAGGAATGGTTCACTCAAGTAGGTGTTAATGTCTTTCAACCCACACAAAACAGTCCCTTTATTTTGAGACTCTGCCATTAATGTATTAATAACTTCCAGAGGCAGGACAATATTTCAGAATTTACACAATGAGAGCTTAAGGCTTTCTCTCAACCTTAGATACACAGATCCATATTTCACTAAAACTCTCTGAGCCATAGGTCAAAACAGAAACAATAAACTCACCAGTTTCTCTCTCCAAGAGCTGTTTTCCTTTTTAATGTGTACAAAATATTGTTTTAATTGATGTGAACACATAGAGATAGACAAAAAGTTCTTCCCTGCCTCCCTGACAGCAAACGTCCATCTCAATACAAATGACATGCTGTCAAATCTCTCAACCAGACCCCCACTGCTTCCAGTGGGAAAGAGTACATTGGTTGTACACAAACTAGAATCAGATCTGAATGTGGCCAAGGACCAGAAGTGAAACAAAAGCACAGGCAGAAAGGGTTAGCAAGTCTGCTGCTGCTTGAGATGGGCTGTGGGGGCCCAGGGAAGGTGGGCCTGGGCTCACAAAGCCCAAAAACTTGCACTTCTTGATCAATGCAGTTTAATTGGCTTTACAGGTAAGTGCATCTGAACATCTCAGTAGAACCTCCAAAACTGCCAGTGTCAAAAAATTAAATGTGACTCATAGAAACATTGCTGCTAAGTCACTTCAGTCGTGTCCAACTCTGTGCGACCCCATAGAGGGCAGCCCACTAGGCTCCTCTGTCCCTGGGATTCTCCAGGCAAGAATACTGGAGTGAGTTGCCATTTCCTTCTCCAATGCATGAAAGTAAAAAGTGAAAGTGAAGTCGCTCAGTCATGCCCAGACTCTTAGCAACCCCATGGACTGCAGCCTACCAGGCTCCTCCGTCCATGGGTTTTTGCAGGCAAGAGTACTGGAGTGGGTTGCCATTGCCTTCTCTGAAGCATTAAATACATATTAATGATTTTATTCAGCCCATTGCTTAATGAAGAGATCACTAAGATGGTAAGATGGCTCAAGAGAGCTTAAAAAAATGAAGTCAGATCAAAGAAGAACAGGATGAATTTGCTTGTAGATGCAAATCTGGTTAATGCATTACAGGGCACACAACTCTAACTTTTGGGATTACCTTTCCTATGGATAGAAATCTACAAGTTTACATGTAACTTCACAATGTTCAGTCTAGTTAAACATTAAAAAGAAGGTACTTTATATACTTTAATATTCCTTGGGTTGAGCCAGTTAAACAGTAGGGTTGAAATGCGTATGGTCATCCTCTTTATTTCTAAATTTTGGTGACTTTTAATTAGCAAAGTTCCTATAAGAGACTATGGATCTGAATTTACTTCGGCAACTTTGGCTCTGTCATTATTCAGTCAACTTCTATGACATGTTGGTTTGTGACTCAGTCTATAAAGTTACTTTTTCCCACCATGATATGTGTATTATCAAAATTAAATGAGCTTAAGTTGCCAGTAAGCACTAGTTGATCCATTCAGCACATAAAACATTCAAGATTCCAATACAGTGTTTGTTAAAAGCTGTTCTGTAGAACAACTTCATTGGAATCACCTGGGATACTTGTTAAAAATGCAGACTCCTGGCAAGATGTCAGGCCTAGTGAAACTCAGTCTCTGGGGAGATGGCCTGGGAGTATGCAGTTGTCTAGGTGGAAGGAAAGGCTCCTGCCTAAAATAAGTTAATACCAAGAAAAGCTCAGGAAAACAGACCTAAGTCATTTTGTGTCTCCAGGGATCAAGTCACTGTTTGAGCAAAAAGGGTAGTTGTTGACAGACGGTTCTGGGGTTAAAATGGTGTTTGTACTTAAGGGGTCTCTTATTCACTATGGTATTGGTGTTACTGAACAGTATTTGTGTAATTTTAAGTGTGATAGCGAAAGCTTTTGTTGGTTTACAATCTTGAACTTAACTTCCCTGTTAAGTTGATAGTGATCTTCGGTGTTGAACAAAACCTTGGCCTCAAAGGAAAGAGAGTGAATTTATCATAAACTGTGTGTGTGCTATGAGAGAGAGAGAGGAGCCCTCTTACAACAGGTGTTGAGAGCGCGCTCCTTTCATTATACGTCCTTTGCTGCCTGTGCATGTAAACCTGAATCATGAAATTTTGTGTTCCAATAGAAGATTTCTGAACGCTGTTGTAGGATCAAAAGCTGGATATTTTTATCAAAACAAGTTGTTGTAGTTCGCAATTTATTGCTTTAAAAAGTCTCTTATTACATGGTCTATATCAGAAATAGGCCTTTGCTAAAATAGGCCTTTGCTAAATTATTAATAGCTAAATGTAGAACTACTAAAATTCTCATCAGCTGTTAGCTTATTGGGGTGGGGTATATATGTATCCATTGAGGGGGATGCCAAAAAGGAAGGGGTAGACAAAAGGAAAAAAGTAGGTTCAATGTTGAACCAATACAATTATGAAGTGCAAAAAAAAAAAAAGAATGCAGGGGCAAAAATTACTTATTCCCTGTCATTAAAAAAATTTTTTTTTTTCCTGGCCAAAACCTTTAGGCAGTAATATCAAAATGATTGCAAATAGTGTTTCAGGATATTTTTGCTTTACCCTTTGAAAAATGCATTTACTTTGAAACATCTCAAATTTTTTCCTTTAAAATCACTTTATCAGGAGACACAGAAACAAACACAAATGGTTAAGAAATGTGTCTTCAGTAAGAATTGAGGTTTGAAGTAAGAAAAAATTTTCAGTTCAGTTCAGTCGCTCAGTCCTGTCCAACTCTTTGCGACCCCATGAATTGCAGCATGCCAGGCCTCCCTGTCCATCACCAACTCCCGGAGTTCACTTAGACTCACGTCCATCGAATCAGTGATGCCATCCAGCCATCTCATCCTCTGTCGTCCCCTTCTCCTCCTGCCCCCAATCCCTCCCAGCATCAGAGTCTTTTCCAACGAGTCAACTCTTCGCATGAGGTGGCCAAAGTACTGGAGTTTTAGCTTTAGCATCATTCCTTCCAAAGAAATCCCAGGGCTGATCTCCTTCAGAAAGGACTGGTTGGATCTCCTTGCAGTCCAAGGGACTCTCAAGAGTCTTCTCCAACACCACAGTTCAAAAGCATCAATTCTTTGGCGCTCAGCCTTCTTCACAGTCCAACTCTCACATCCATATGTGACCACTGGAAAAACCATAGCCTTGACTAGACGGACCTTTGTTGGCAAAGTAATGTCTCTGCTTTTGAATATGCTATCTAGGTTGGTCATAACTTTTCTTCCAAGGAGTAAGCGTCTTTTAATTTCATGGCTGCAGTCACCATCTGCAGTGATTTTGGAGCCCCCGAAAAATAAAATCTGACACTGTTTCCACTGTTTCCCCATCTATTTCCCATGAAGTGATGGGACCAGATGCCATGATCTTCGTTTTCTGAATGTTGAGCTTTAAGCCAACTTTTTCACTCTCCTCCTTCACCTTCATCAAGAGGCTTGTTAGTTCGTCTTCACTTTCTGCCATAAGGGTGGTGTCATCTGCATATCTGAGGTTATTGATATTTGTCCTGGCAATTTTGATTCCAGCTTGTGCTTCTTCCAGGCCAGCGTTTCTCATGATGTACTCTGCATATGTACATGTACATCTCATGATGTACTCTGCATAAGTTAAATAAGCAGGGCGACAGTATACAGCCTTGATGTACTCCTGAAAAAATGTTACAGGAGATCTAATATCTTGCCATCGAACTATCAAAATCATCCTGAATTTATGGGAGCTGAATTTTACTGGCTTTGACCTGCTTTTCCTATTGGAGCTGGTCAGTAGAATGCTGGCAGCAGGTGTTCTCAGGGCTTCCTCTCGGCCACTCACTGGCTCTGCGTCTGCTTATGGTCATGGGGGAGCCCTAGGGCCCCTGCACTTGACAGTGGAGCTGCTTTCACGGTTCCTGCAGCTTCTTCAGAGCACAAGGCCCATAGATGGCAGATCTTCAAAGCAAGATTGGAAAAGCAGAAAACGTATTGTCATCGTCACAGCTGCCCTTAGACCTGAGTGAGAGAAGTCTCGTTTTAGAAGCCTATACTTAGGCCCCTGCCCACAGAGCAAGGGATGTGACCACCCCTGCCCCCACTGTTTCCCTATTCTAGGCATTCATGAGTAAGAGGCCCTCCCTTCTTAAAATTTTTGTTTTCCTGTTTGTGGCTGATCAGTACTTCTATAAAATAACAAAATTCTACCCTGGGATGATGCAGCAGTATCAAATTGCTGTGAAAGGCTCTACATGCTTGCTTTCCCTGTCTGTACTTGATGCAGACTATACTAGTTCAAGAACCAGGTTCAAAGACTGTACTTTGAATAGTACTTTCTAGACCGTGTGTGGGGCCCCAGAATCCCCTGCCCAAAGGGACCTGCACTTGCTTCCTGGATCTGTGTAGAACTTGCCCCTAAATCCATACTCTGGAGACAGATCACACTGCCAGTGGCCACGGGCTGCTGTGTGGAGATTGAGGCTAGAGCTTGGATGTGTGGGATGGGGTGGCCACCCATTTGGGTCCCAGGCCCCCTTGCAGAGTGGGACAGAATGGAGCTTGGAAGAGAGCGTGTGGGAAGGAGATGGGGGAGAGGTTGGGAGCCATGCTCTGAGCTGAGAAATTCTAAATTTGTGCCTGGTCTTGCAGTCATTATAAGGTATATTTATCAATGTAGAAGTGAAGAACATAATAACTTTTTTTTTAATTAATGTATTTATTTTAATTGGAGGCTAATTATAGTATTGTGGGTTTTGCCATACATTCACATGAACCAGCCATGGGTGTACATCTGTTCCCCATCCTGAAGCTCCCTCTCACCTCCCTCCCCATCCCATCCCTCAGGATCATCCCAGTGCACCAGCCCTGAGCACCCTGTCTCATGCATTGACCCTGGACTGGTGGTCTATTTCACATATGATAATACACGTTTCAATGCTATTCTCTCAAATCATCCCACCCTTGCCTTCTCCCACAGAGTCCAAAAGTCTGTTCTTTACATCTGTGTCTCTTTTGCTGTCTCGCATATAGGGTCTTCGTTACCATCTTTCTAAATTCCATATATATGCGTTAGTATATTGTATTGGGGTTTTTCTTTCTGACTTACTTCACTCTGTATAATAGGCTCCAGTTTCATGCACCTCATTAGAACTGATTCAAATGTATTCTTTTTAATGGCTGAGTAATACTCCATTGTGTATATGTACCACAGCTTTCTTATCCATTCATCTGCTGATGGGCATCTAGGTTGCTTCCATGTCCTGGCTATTATAAACAGTGCTGTGATGAACATTGGGGTACACGTGTCTCTTTCCCTTCTGGTTTCCTCAGTGTGTATGCCCAGTAGTGGGATTGCTTGATCATAAGGCAGTTCTGATTTCCAGTTTTTTTAAGGAATCTCCTCACTGTTCTCCATAGTGGCTGTACTAGTTTGCATTCCCACCAGAAGTGTAAGAGGGTCCCTTTTTCTCCACACCCTCTCCAGCATTTATTGTTTGTAGACTTTTTGATAGCAGCCATTCTGACCAGTGTGAGATGGTACCTCATTATGGTTTTGATTTGCATTTCTCTGATAATGAGAGATGTTGAGCATCTTTTCATGTGTTTGTTAGCCATCTCTATGTCTTCTTTGGGAAAAGTCTGTTTAGTTCTTTGGCCCATTTTTTGATTGGGTCATTTATTTTTCTGGAATTGAGCTGCAGGAGCTGCTTGTATATTTTAGAGATAAATTCTTTGTCAGTTGCTTCATTTGCTATTATTTTCTCCCATTCTGAAGGCTGTCTTTTCACCTTGCTTATAGTTTCCTTCGTTGTGCAAAAGCTTTTAAGTTTAATTAGGTCACATTTGTTTATTTTTGCTTTTATTTCCATTACTCTGGTAGGTGGGTCATAGAGAATCCTGCTATGATTTATGTCAGAGAGTGTTTTGCCTATGTTTTCCTGTAGGACTTTTACAATTTCTGGCCTTACATTTAGATCTTTAATCCATTTTGAGTTTATTTTTGTGTATGGTGTTAGAAAGTGTTCTAGTTTCATTCTTTTACAAGTGGTTGACCAGTTTTCCCAGCACCACTACTTATTAAACTGATTTACTACTTTTAACATTTAGACATATGGCGTGTGGATTTTTAATTTGTATTCTTGTCCAGAGCCCTGCAAATGCTGAAGGCAGGCCTGGTTATGGTTTTAGAAGCCTACTTGAGAGATAACAAAAGCCCCTTCTATCAACTCAGATGCTGTGAATAACTGTCATCATCTAAAAGTTCTTGCGGGAGCTCCATTTTTCTTAAGGGTATATTAAGACAATGGGCTTTAGAATTAATGTGGATTAGAATCTGAGCTTCTCAAGTTTTTGGATGGATGAAAAATTTAGGCAAGTTATTTAACCTCCCTGATTCATCATTTCTTCATCTGTAAAATGGGCATGATAACTTGCTGTCTATCACATAGAGTTGTGTTGAGATTAAACAAGCAATGTTTTAAAAGTGCCTGATACATAGTGAGTAAATGGTAGCTGCTGTTTTTATGAAGAGTTCTTCACTGTTGAAACCATCTGGAAGCTCTGATTATAATTTCATTTTTCCCGATGTGATTTTAGAGTTAGGATAGGCTGGGGACATGTGCCAGGAAGGGGCCTGTCGACTAATAACTCTCGTCAACAAGACCAATGAAAGTCAAGTCCTCTGTGAATGTGGCAACCAATCACGAGAAGAGATAGCTTTCTGCCCACTTAAGAATTTACCAACTCTGGAAAATGGTAATTTTAATTTTTTGAGTTTGAGGGTCTTTTCTAAGTTTTACTTGTTTAGTATGTCCTGATGAAAATCCTTTGCCCATTCTGGTCTTGGCCCTCTCCGCCCAGCTTTCACATTGGAATTAAATTTTAACCAACTCTCAATTGTGTGTGCTTATGTTCTCACAGAATGTTATATCAGGCATTATAAATAATTCCCAGGCAATATTTAGAATGGCCACAAGCCATTTTTAGGATTGGTTGAGAATTATTTACAATACCCAACTCGCACCCTTTGCCTGTCATATGTTCACTATGTATTTTTCTTAGCATCCTTGAAGTGGAGAGGAAGCATTGATACTCGGGGGTTTATCCTTTGCCAAGTCAAGGATATGATAAACATTTTTTCTTTTCCTGTCCTAAGCCTAAATGAACTTGGAGTTTCTTGAGCTCTCCATGGTCTAATTTGCCTCCACGTTATGGCTCTTGCCACCTCTCCTGTATAGAGCCCCTTTCCTTTCTTTTTCTCCTCATGCACACACTCCCCCATCTCTTTTCTAATTCCTACTTCTCTGGTTTAAGTGCCTCCTGCAAGCCCCTGTGCTTATCTCTGCTCTATTTATTGGTGAGTCTTTATCACTGTACTAAGAGCCCATCAAAGACAGAAACTGTCTTTTTCTCTGTGTATAGGAGTGATAGTAAATATACTTATTGTATGATTATACATATTAACAAACCTGGCCAGCTAATGGGCCCTGGAAGCCCCCTGCTGGGCCAGAGTGAAGGAGAAATTATGCACGATTTTCAAATGATTGTTGTTGTTCATTCGCTCAGTCATGTCTGACTATTTGTAACCCCATGGACTGCAGTACACCAGGCTTCCCTGCCCTTCACTATCTCCCTAAGCTTGCTCAAACTCATGTCTATTGAGTCGATGATTCAAATGATTAGCAGTTGTGTTCAGTGGAACATGCATGATATGGGGACCATTCTTCCAGTTTGTCTGAATCTGTGAAGTCTGGATCTTTCATTGTCTTCACAGTATCCTGCACCTCTGCAGAAACAGAAGTTAACTTGCTGAAGTTAATTTGCACATCAGTAACAGGAAAATAATTTTTATTTATAGACATTCAAAAATGTCTGGTGGATGTTCAGTTGATTTCTGTTCCCCACTGTGGAAGCAGTGAGTGTTGCACCTACCTAGTAATTTAATTTTCACAGGCCTGTTGGGCTTATATATTTACATGGTCTTTGAATTTTCCTTTGAACTGGTCATAACACCTTTTTGGGTTCCCTTGTTAATTACAGTTAAAATCTCTGACAGGTGTTTATTCTAAGTCTGTATGAGAGTCATTTTATCTTTTCACAAAAAAATTTGTCCTTAAATAGTTGTGGAGCTCTTCCATCAAGATTATTTAAAGAAAATACACCTAACAGAAGACGAAACTTCCTGTCTCAGGAAAGAAGGTTCTTTTTAGTTGTGTTATCTTTGTTTACATTTAAATGCTTTAATGTCACTTTGATTAAGTAGGTAATCAAGTATTTCTCTGAGGCATCCACATGAGGTCCTATGTTAGTCACATGTGTATAAATTTTATCTGACTTTTATTGTTGGTTTTTTGCCTTCAAAATATTCTAAATATAGGAAAAGAAAACTTCAGGATACCTTTTTATGCCTGAAACCATCTTTGAGATTTCCCAGAAGATCTCTGGAAATTTAGTGATTTGTTCTTATAAAATGATGCTAGAAATAGGTTTTTTTAATGAGCTACTCAATCAGAAGACATGCTGAGATTTCCCTAGGTTACATTTGAACACATAAAATGTGTATAAATATTTCAGATATTGTTTTCATGGCAAATTCCTAGAGGTTGGGTCAATGACCTCATTGCTCACAATACAGACAATGATCGGGGGTGCAAGTACCTTCTCAAGATGGTGATTTCATTTCCTTTAGATGTGTGTACCCAGAAGTGGGAATACTGGATTGTGTGTGTGTGTGAGTATGCTCAGTTGTGTTCGACTCTGTGACCCCATGGACTGTAGCCCACCAAGCTCCTCTGTCCATGGCATTTTCCAGGCAAGAATACTGGAGTGGGTTGCTATTTCCTACTCCAGGGTATCTTCCCGACCCAGGGATCAAACCTGCCTCTCTTGCATCTCCTGTACTGGCAAGCGGATTCTTCCCTCTAGCGCTACCTGGGAAACCCAGTAGACCATATGGTAATCCTATTTTTAATTTTTTGAGGAACCTCTATACTATTTGACAGAATGTGGTCCACTGGAGAAGGGAATGGCAAACCACTTCAGTATTCTTGCCTTGAGAACCCCATGAACAGTATGAAAAGGCAAAATGATAGGATACTGAAAGAGAAACTCCCCAGGTCAGTAGGTGCCCAATATGCTACTGGAGATCAATGGAGAAATAACTCCAGAAAGAATGAAGGGATGGAACCAAAGCAAAAACAATACCCAGCTGTGGATGTGACTGGTGATAGAAGCAAGGTCTGATGCTGTAAAGAGCAATATTGCATAGGAAGCTGGAATGTCAGGTCCATGAATCAAGGCAAATTGGAAGTGGTCAAAGAAGATGGCAAGAGTGAACGTCGACATTCTAGGAATCAGCGAACTGAAATGGACTGGAATGGGTGAATTTAATTCAGATGACCATTATATCTACTACTGCAGGCAGGAATCCCTCAGAAGAAATGGAGTGGCCATCATGGTCAACAAAAGAGTCTGAAATGCAGTACTTGGATGCAATCTCAAAAACGACAGAATGATCTCTGTTCGTTTCCAAGGCAAACCATTCAATATCATAGTAATCCAAGTCTATGCCCCAAACAGTAACACTGAAGAAGCTGAAGTTGAATGGTTCTATGAAGACCTACAAGACCTTTTAGAACTAACACCCAAAAAAGATGTCCTTTTCATTATAGGGGACTGGAATGAAAAAGTAGGAAGTCAAGAAACACCTGGAGTAACAGGCAAATTTGGCCTTGGAATACGGAATGAAGCAGGGCAAAGGCTAATAGCGTTTTGCCAAAAAAACGCACTGGTCATAATAAACACCCTCTTCCAACAACACAAGAGAAGACTCTATACATGGACATCACCAGATGGTCAACACCGAAATCAGATTGATTATATTCTTTGCAGCCAAAGATGGAGAAGCTGTATACAGTCAGCAAAAACAAGACCAGGAGCTGACTGTGGCTCAGACCATGAACTCCTTATTGCCAAATTCAGACTTAAATTGAAGAAAGTAGGGAAAACCACTAGACCATTCAGGTATGACCTAAATAAAATCCCTTATGATTATACAGTGGAAGTGAGAAATAGATTTAAGGGCCTAGATCTGATAGACTGCCTGACGAACTATGGAATGAGGTTCGTGACATTGTACAGGAGACAGGGATCAAGACCATTCCCATAGAAAAGACATGCAAAAAAGCAAAATGGCTGTCTGGGGAGGCCTTACAAGTAGCTGTGAAAAGACAAGAAGTGAAAAGCAAAGGAGAAAAGGAAAGATATAAGCATCTGAATGCAGAGTTCCAAAGAACAGCAAGAAGAGATAAGAAAGCCTTCCTCAGTGATCAATGCAAAGAAATAGAGGAAAACAACAGAATGGGAAAGACTAGGGATCTCTTCAAGAAAATCAGAGATACCAAAGGAACATTTCATGCAAAGATGAGCTCGATAAAGGACAGAAATGGTATGGACCTAACAGAAGCAGAAGATATTAAGAAGAGATGGCAAGAATACACAGAACTGTACAAAAAAGATCTTCACGACCCAGATAATCACATTGGTGTGATCACTGACCTAGAGCCAGACATCCTGGAATATGAAGTCGAGTGGGCCTTAGAAAGCATCACTATGAACAAAGCTAGTGGAGGTGATGGAATTTCAGTTGAACTATTCCAAATCTTGAAAGATGATGCTGTGAAAGTGCTGCACTCAATATGCCAGCAAATTTGGAAAACTCAGCAGTGGCCACAGGACTGGAAAAGGTCAGTTTTCATTCCAATCCCAAAGAAAGGCAATGCCAAAGAATGCTCAAACTACTGCACAATTGCACTCATCTCTCACGCTAGTAAAGTAATGCTCAAAATTCTCCAAGCCAGGCTTCAGCAATATGTGAACTGTGAACTTCCTGATGTTCAAGCTGGTTTTAGAAAAGGCAGAGGAACCAGAGATCAAATTGCCAACATCCACTGGATCATAGAAATATCAAGAGAATTCCAGAAAAACATCTATTTCTGCTTTATTGACTATGCCAAAGCCTTTGACTGTGTGGATCACAATAAACTGTGGAAAATTCTGAAAGAGATGAGAATACCAGACCACCTGACCTGCCTCTTGAGAAATTTGTATGCAGGTCAGGAAGGAACAGTGAGAACTGGACATGGAACAACAGACTGGTTCCAAATAGGAAAAGGAGTTCGTCAAGGCTGTATATTGTCACCTTGTTTATTTAACTTATATGCAGAGTACATCATGAGAAACGCTGGGCTGGAAGAAACACAAACTGGAATCAGTATTGCCGGGAGAAATATGAATAACCTCAGATACGCAGATGACACAACCCTTATGGCAGAAAATGAAGAGGAACGCAAAAGCCTCTTGATGAAAGTGAAAGTGGAGAGTGAAAAAGTTGGCTTAAAGCTCAACATTCAGAAAACAAAGATCATGGCATCCGGTCCCACCACTTCATGGGAAATAGATGAGGAAACAGTGGAAACAGTGTCAGACTTTATTTTTCTGAGCTCCAAAATCACTACAGATGGTGACTGCAGCCATGAAATTAAAAGGCGCTTACTCCTTGGAAGGAAAGTTATGACCAACCTAGATAGCATATCCAAAAGCAGAGACATTCCTTTGCCAACAAAGGTTCGTCTAGTCAAGGCTATGGTTTTTCCTATGGTCATGTATGGATGTGAGAGTTGGACTGTGAAGAAGGCTGAGTGCCAAAGAATTGATGCTTTTGAACTGTGGTGTTGGAGAAGACTCTTGAGAGTCCCTTGGACTGCAAGGAGATCCAACCAGTCCATTCTGAAGGAGATCAGCCCTGGGATTTCTTTGGAAGGAGTGAAACTAAAGCTGAAACTCCAGTACTTTGGCCACCTCATGCGAAGAGTTGACTCATTGGAAAAGACTCTGATGCTGGGAGGGATTGGGGGCAGGAGGAGAAGGGGACGACAGAGGATGAGATGGCTGGATGGCATCACTGACTCGATGGATATAAGTCTGAGTGAACTCCGGGAGTTGGTGATGGACAGGCACCTGGCGTGCTGCGATTCATGGGGTCGCAAAGAGGTGGACAAGACTGAGGGACTGAATTGATCTCATCTATACTATTTCCCACAGTGACTATACCAATTTACATTTCTACTAATGGTACTTAGGAGTTCCCTTTTTTTCCCACATTCTTGCTCTCTCTGTATCTTTTGTGTTCTTGATAGGCTTTAATTTGAATCTGGCATCTTCTAGGCTGGTATTTCTAAATTGGTGATGTACATTAGACTTATCTGTAGAGCTTTATAAAAATACACAAGTCTAGGCCCTACTCCAGAGTTCCTTGATATTCCTGATACATTCTTCTTGGGATCACTGTATAGCTCAAGGATTTTTTCTTTAAAAATCACATTTGTGCATTTATGAATCAGATGTAATACTTGAAAATTGACTTAATCATTACACAGAAACATTTCATCTGCATTTTTTGGAAAGGCCTTATTATCTAACTTTGGATCCCACAGAAGCAACCATGTTTCCTTGTCACTTTATTCTCTCATCAAATCTTTCACATTTGAAAATTATCAGTAATAACTAACCACACCTATTTCACATCTCTTTCCTCCATGGATAGTTTTTATTTTCCTCCAATTTTCACCTGAATGAGCAGAGTCTGTCAGTTCGTGTCTTCAATAAGGATTGTACTGGCCCCATGGTGTATAAGCTACGTCAAACTATTGCCTCTTCTCAGAATAGACTCTTGGGTGCAGAAGCCATTGTTTGCCAGTAGGCTGAGTCAGAATCTTCAAATTCTTTAGTTCAGAATAAGAGGGCTTCCTGAGTCTGCTATGCTGAGATCTAGCAGAACACCAGTAAATTACACAGGGCTAAGTGAACTCATGTGGAAATATTTATTATGAGTATTTGTTTAGAATACTGGTTGATGTTCTTTTAATGTTCTTTCTTCTAGATATGTAAGAAGCATCTTTTAAAAAAAAGTTCTTCGGCTATCTGTAACCAACTGTTTTTAATAGATGCTATTTTAAACAAAAAACATAGCATTTTCAAATGATACCTGATTCTCACTAATTCCTTCGCCCTCACTTCTACTGGAAATGGGAAACACTCACTAAATCATCTTCTGTTTTTGTTCTACTAGTGTAGAATCATCTTGTTCTATTTGTGTAGGTTCAATAAGAATGTGTTCTCCTTAATTAACACCAGGAGTTAATTGAAAAAAATCGGGTATACACACAAAGCCTTACCTGGAATGTCTTATTTGAGAATAGTTTTTAGTCAGGTATGAGAGTCACTTTTAAGAAAATAAGATTGACTCCTTATATTTCATTTACAGCCTTTTAAATGAAGCCAGTGTGTTTTGAAATTTCCTCAGGAAAACTGGCCTAGAATCTTGCTTAGTGGGGCCCAGTCTTACCCGTGGTGAAGAAGCCACCTGCAGGGAGGCTTGGGGCATTGAAGAGAGAGGGATTCACCCATGCTTACAGATACTGCGGGTGACATTTGGTGAAGAGTGCTTTGGGGGCTTGCTTTCTTATCCTCAAGATAGCAAATACTAGAAACATGAAAGGGTCCAATCTGAAATTTTTTATGAGAAAACTTCCCACCAGAACTTTACACTGTGATTGTTCCATACTGTAGAGCTTTGCCAAAGCCAACTTGATAAAGCCTCTTGATACTGTGGGGGAGGAAAAATTTACCTCTTAGTTCTTTTGGCTAGCAATTAAAATCATATAAGGCAGGTTAACAGGAGAAAATCAAATTTACTGTCTGTGCACAAAATTCACATGAGTTGAATTCCAAAGACAGCAAGGCAATGTGAAATATATATATTCATATATTATATATATAATATATGTATATTATGTGTATAATATGTATATTATATATAATATATAAATATATATATATGGGAGAAGGCAATGGCAACCTACTCCAGTACTATGTATATTATATATATAATATATAAATGTATATATACACACACACTTTCACACACTGGACTAAAGAGAAAGAGGTAGGGGGTCTGAGGCTTCCGGGGGGCAGTAAAGTAATTTATAGGAAGAAAAAGAGTCAATGGGACATCTAGACACAGTGGGACACAGAAAGGACTTTGATCAAATGGGCCTGGCCTGGTTCCTGTCTGTCTACCACACCTGGCCTGGTTCCTGTCTATCTCCCACACCTAATATTTAACATAGCTATCGATGGTGCTAGCTTCTTCCTGAGACAGGCCTCCCATCTTAAGTTCTTTTAAGCATTGAGGGAGAAGGTCAAAGTTCTTCCTGAGCCTTAGGCCTTGGTGGTGCTCAACTCAACATAATCCAGGTACCAGAGTGGCACATTTTGGGGTGGCCTGCCCTGGGCCCCATCTGTGCAAGTAATGAGGCCACATCTACTGAGACCAGCCCTACAAGGATGATTTTTTTTTCCTTTGGGATTATCCTTGATCAAGGTAGAAAATCATAACCAAAAAAAACTTTGAAAGACTTTTAGGCCAAAAGATTTCCAAGGTTTTTCAGGGGAGACCTGTGCATTGTTTGGAACATACCTTTCAGAATTATCTGAGTCTATAGGGTTTGCGCTTTTCATGGTCTTTGAGTTATTTTACAACCCTAGAGATAGCTAGATATTAACTTACTGACATTAATGTGTACAATACTGATACAATGCATGTCTGTAGATAAAATTATTGGCAGTAAGTTGTTTTTGGTGTGTGTGTGTGTGTGTGTGCTACCGACATTCAGTTGACTTCCGTCGCTGTTGTAGAAGTCAGTTTTGCATCCCTTCAGCAAATTTGTTTCAACATTCCTGATGGGCTTTGAATTCTCCTTTGCACTGTTTATGACAGCTTTTCCGGTTCCCTCATTAGTGAGTTGAATCTGTGGCACAGTTAGTGTTATATCTGTGTGAGTCATGATTGTACCTTATTCTGAAAAATTATCCTTTAACTCAGAGTAAACCTTCCTGCTGCTAGTTAACGAGGCATCCCCCGGTGTTCAAGGAAGGGGGTCAGTGGGGAGCTTAAGGGAGTTGCTATTAATCAGCTGGTGAAATACTGTAGCATCTTAAGAACTGATGTGTCTGTGGGCACCTGCTTGTGAGTCAGCCCTGATTACGTCCAGCCTTTACATAGTTTCTACCCTGAGTAGGCGCTGCAAACACTGTTACTCCCTTCTTCTCCCCTAAATTCAGTCACAGATAGAAAAAAAGACCATGTAGGTGTTTGGATGGCTTGATATTTATGTTCAGGTTTGCTGCTGATTCTACAGTTCTATACAACTAGAATAAAAACACAAAAATAATAAAGCAGGTTTTCTGAGGATGAACCAGTAGCTTAAGCAGCTGAGGAAGTTTTAGGGAACTTTGCTTCTGCTTAAAAATGACAACTAACCTTTAATAAGCATGTACTACGTGCCTGGCACTCTTGTAAGAACGTCGAGCATATTCACTCATCCTGAAGAGACCTAAGAACAAGGTACTTTAAGTAGATCCATTTTATTTGTTTTTGCTTTTTTAAAACCTTTTGTTTTATATTGGGAGAAACAATGTTGTGATGCTTTCAGGTGAACAGCTAAAGAACTCAGCTATACATATACATGCGTCCATTCTTCCCCAGTCCCCTTGCCATCCAGGCTGCCACAGAACATTGAGCAGAGTTCCATGTGCTGTATAGTAGCCCCTTGTTGGTTATCCATTTTAAATTTAGCAGTGTGTATATTCCCATCCCCATATTTCTGTAACTATCCTTTTCTCCCATCCTGCCCCCAACCCCAGCAACTATAAGCTTGTTCTGAAAGTCTGTGAGTCTGTTTCTGTTTTGTAAATAAGTTCATTTGATAGAGGAATAGATAAAGAAGTTGTGTGTGTGTGTGTGTGGGGTGGGGGGTGTGTAAAATGGAATATAACTCAGCCATAAAAAGCAATGAAATAATGCCTTTTACAGCAATAGGGCTGGATCTAGAGAGTATCATACTGAGTGAAGTAAATCAGACAGAGGAGGAGAAATATCGTATGACATCCCTTATATGTGGACTCTAGTAGGTAGATGCATTTTTTAAGGTGAGAGAAGAGAGCACAGAGGTGTTAACTTGCTCAGGTGAAACAGCTAGTTCTGGTTTAAATATATCAGTTCTCTTTTTAACGTCAGATTCCATGTATTCAATTGGTCTTCTGACCAGAATCTTATTTTCGTCTAATTCTTATGACATCCCTGTAATAGAGACATTGCTATCCCCATTTTGCAGATGAAAAAACCGAGGCTAAATGGCCATTCAGTTGAAATGTATCATTTGTTGTACAGTGTTTCTGCTGAGTTAGCTCTTATATTTGTCTACTTGTGTCATGTGCTTTGTTTACTTCCAACCTGTGTTACTGATGGAACCTGCTCTTCCTCCCAGTGAGCGTGTGGTTTCGGGTGCTGTGCATCCCCACTTCTTAAAGTCAGGAGTGCCCTGTTCCCTCCCTGCTAAAGGAGCCTCGTCCCCTAAGAGACACTGGTATATGCCCCTCAGTGCACTTGGGAAACTGCTGGGTTTGGAGGTTACTACTCTGTTTCAGGAAAGATACAGAGAACATAGCTGACCAAGTAGAACTATCCTTGAGGTAAGCCCACAGACAGTTGTATTCTTTGCGGTGGTGAGCCCCTCTTCTTCTTTGGCCTGGCCACTCAGTAGATTAATTAGCTTTAAATGAGTGCTTGCCTTTCCCCGCCCTCATTACTAGTTTCCAGCACACTCTGTCAGGACCCTCCTTCTCTCCCCTTCTGGCAGAATGAGACTCGCAGCTCTACTCCCGAGCCAATCCTGATAGTGCTCCGTGATGACTTCAGCGGTGCATTCTTGGCTGCCTCTGGCTTGATTTCAGCTGGTTTCTGTTCACTCTGTGGCAGATTGTTAAATAACGTGTGTTTCCTAGGCGCTGAGTTCCTCATCCTTGTGGCATCTGACATTTTTGTTTCTGTCTGCCACAAACCTCACAGAGTCTGCAGTTGGGGCCCTTGGTGATTAGTTCAGTATTGACGTAAGCTGGGTGTTCACTCTAACACCTGGAAGCATTGCCAGCCCTCAGAGTCACATCAGTCTCTGTGCAAAATAGGTTTCTCTTTCTTAGAGCTGTTTTGTGCATTGCAGCCGGAGTTTGGTTCTTCTTTCTGGTGCAGGAACACAGAAAGTCCAGTCCTGCTGCTGGAGGCGTCTGTAGGGAAGGGACAGCCCCCCGCCCCGTCTCGTGCCCCAGCAGTCTCTCACTCCCAATATCAGTGAATGTAATGCAAGCAGTCCTTCTAGTATGCAGGGGAACTGGGCAAAGTGTTTAGATTTCCAGCTATAAGGTAAACAAGCATTGGAGCTATAATATACAACATGATGACTTTAAAAAAGCTGTATGGTGTATTTGAAGGTTGCTGTAAGGGTAAATACTAAAGGTTCTCATCACAGAGAACTGTATTTTCTGTAACCATATGAGGTGAGGGTTGTTAGCTCAGCTTCCTGTGGTGGTCATTTTGCAGTATATGTACACGTCCAGTCCTGAGGCTGTGCCCCTTGCATTTACACAGCATGTCGATCATATCCCAAAACTGGAAGGAAAACAAAATAGGTAAAAAAAAAAGTTTGAGAGAAGATTGAACTTACCTCTTCTCTCTGAATCTTCTCTCATCCTCCGTTTCTATTAATTAATAGCCATTTTCTCATTCATTGTCTTCCCTGATAGCTCAGTTGGTAAAGAGTCCGCCTGCAATGCAGGAAGCCCCGGTTTGATTCCTGGGTCAGGAAGATGTGCTGGAGAGGGGATAGGCTACCCACTCCAGTATTCTGGCCTGGAGAATTCCATGGACTGTATAGTCCACGGGGTCACAAAGAGTCATACATAACTGAGTGACTTTCACTTCACTTCCTCATTCATTCCTGCTCAAAGCCTGTAATTGTTGTGTCTCCCGTCATACTTGATATCTAATGGAGTGTAAGTCCCTGTTTAAGTTTCCTTTAGGCTTCCCAGGTGGCTCAGTGGTAAAGAAACTGCCTGCAATGCAGGAGACACAGGTTCAATCCCTGGATCAGGAAGATCCCCTGGAGAAGGAACTAGCAACCCACTCCAGTATTCTTGCTGGGAAATTCCATGGACAGAGGAGACTGGCAGGTTGCAGTCCATGGGGTGACATGACTGAGTGACTCAGCAACAAGAACACAGCAAGGTAGGTAGTGGTCTTCCCTGGTGGCTCAGTGGTAAAGAATCCACCTACAATGCAGGAAACTTGGGTTTGATCCCTGGGTCATGAAGATCCCCTGGAGAGGGAAATGACAGCCCACTCCAGTATTCTTGCCTGAGAAATGCTATGGACAGAGGAGCCTGGTGGGCTACAGTCAATGGGGTTGCAAGAGAGTTGGACATAACTTAGTGACTAAACAACAACAGGTTATTTTCAACCTATCTCTTGCAGCTACTTTCATGTCACCATTCCTCGTCAGATGTTCTGTATTCAGCTCCTCAGTACTAATAGCTGTTTCTTCAAGAATTGCATACAGGCCAGACCCCACCTCCAAAATTTTAATGCAGTTGTCCCCTACTGTGGTAGGTTCTAGAGATATCTACAGGAGGGTAACAACTGTCCCAGACAGAATATCTTCGTTGTATTAATTAAAGCCTGAGTTTCAAAACACTGGCAGTTCTCTTCCCATGGTGTGCTAAGCTGTATTATATTTGAGTTTCAAAGACTATTTCTCCACAGACTCTCTTGTGGCCTAGACAATATATAGCTTAAGCCGCATATATACCAGTTTTTTGCTTTGACTTGAACCATACTGGGTCTGTTCCCCCCGACACTCCCCCAAGGCAAGTTTGCTGTCCAAGCACAAGGAATTTCACACATGGCTCTGCTAATCAGATGAATTCAAGTATGAGTTGATTAAAATTATTAAAAAAAAGCCCCCCACAAGTTCTTCATCTCGGCTATGACAACTCCATCTTTTGCCATTCTGGGTTCCATTTTGTCCTTGACCTCCCTCCACAGAGGTTAGATACAGGGGCTGATGAACGACTAGCTGACTCAAATCATATTCGGCCTTCCTGCCTGGTTCTCACCCCTGCCTGTGTTCTTCCTCCACACTCTAGGCCACTGTCAGAATTGGCTTCTTAAAATGTCAAGTGACGGCCCCGACATCAGTGGCATCGGAGGCCGCTCATTACTTCAGAATAACAGCAGCGCTTCCCAGTCTCTGCTCTGAGTCTCTGCCCACCCGGCTCCCACCAGTTACCTTGACTCACCCGGCCCCACTGGACTCGTTCCCGGAAGTTGGTCACTGCATTATTCAGCAGCTCTTCTCTCCGGATCTGTTCCTCTGTGTTCACTGAAGTGGCTTTGCACTTGGTGGGGTGGGTCAGGGGAGGAGGCAAATATGAAAAGGTTTTATTTTTATTCAATTGTCACTTTAAACTGTGTTCTGCAGACTTGCTCCTTCATCCCCTGATACCTGGAACAGCGGTCCATTCACTGGCCTCTGTTAAAATCCGGGCCACTGTGCTTCAGAACTCTTGTCATGACTCTCTTTATGGTTCAGGAGTGGTGCTTGACTCTAGGGAGCTCCACGTGCTGTGGGAAGGGGAGTGGTCTTCTCCATCTCTCCCTCCCACCTTCTCCCTCTTGGAGCTCCCCTGGGGTTGTGCCCTGGGTGAGAGGACCAGCCAGGTGGTGGGAGGAATTTCCTCAGCTGACCCACCTGCAGCTCATCCTCTCTTGATGTCCTGTGTGATCTCCGTGACCTGTCATTCACATGCTGCTCTCCTCAGGAGGGAACTCTCCATTATGTGATTTCCCTCTTCAGGAGGGCAGGGTGCCATCCGCCTCCAGATGCCCTGTGTGAAAGAGAGGTCGCCTCTTACATGAACCTCTAAGCCTCTTCAAAGCCCTGGAAACCATGCTTACCAAAGATGGTCATTAACCTAGAAACTGATTCGGTTCAGTCACTCAGTCCTGTCTGACTCTTTGTGACCCCACGGACTGCAGCACGCCAGGCTTCCATATCTATCACCAACTCCCGGAGCTTGTTCAAACTCATGTCCACTGGGTCAGTGATACCATCTAACCATCTCATCCTCTGTCATTCCCTTCTCCTCTTGCCTTCAATCTTTGCCAGCATCAGGGTCTTATTTTTCAAATGAGTCTGTTCTCATCAGGTGGCCAAAGTATTGGAGTTTCAGCTTCAGCATCAGTTCTTCGAATGAATATTCAGGACTGAGTTCTTTTAGGATTGATTGGTTTGACCTCCTTGCAGTCCAAGGGACTCTCAAGAGTCTTCTCCAACACCACAGTTCTAAAGTGTCAATTCTTTGACACTCAGCATTCTTTATGATCCAACTCTCATATCCATACATGACTATTGGAAAAACCATAGCTTTGACTAGATGGACCTTTGTTGGTAGTTAAGTCTCTGCTTTTTAACATGCTGTCTAGGTTTGTCATAGCTTTTCTTCCAAGGAGCAAGCGTCTTTTAATTTCATGGCTGCAGTTGCCATCTGCAGTAATTTTGGAGCCCAAGAAAATAAAGTCTGCCACTGTTACCACTGTTTCCCCATCTATTTGCCATGGAATGATGGGACCAGATGCCATGATCTTCATTTTTTGAATGTGAGTTTTAAGCCAGCTTTTTTACTCTCCTCTTTCACATTCATCAAGAGGCTCTTTAGTTCCTCTTCACTTTCTGCCATAAGGGTGGTGTCATCTGCATACTGAGGTTATTGATATTTCTCCTGGCAATCTTGATTCCAGCTTGAGCTTCATCCATCCCAGCGTTTCTCATGATGTACTCTGCATATAAGTTAAATAAGCAGAATGACAATATACAGCCTTTACATACTCCTTTTCCAATTTGGAACCAGTTTGTTTTTTCATGTCCATCTCTAATTGTTGCTTCTTGACCTGCCTGCAGGTTTCTCAGGAGGTAGATAAGGTTGTTTGGTATTCCCAACTCTTGAAAAATTTTCCACAGTTTGTTGTGATCCACACAGTCAAAGGCTTTAGTGTAGTCAATGAAGCAGATGTTTCCTGGAATTCTCCTGCTTTTTCTATGATCCAATGGATGTTGGCAATTTGATCTCTGGTTCTTCCGCCTTTTCTAAATCCAGCTTGTATATCTGGAGGTTCTCAGTTCATGTACTATTAAAGCCTAGCTTGGAGGAGTTTGAGCATTACTTTGCTAGCATGTGGAATGTGTGCAATTGTATGGTAGTATGAGCATTCTTTGGTGGTGTTCTTTGGAATTGGAGTGAAAACTGACCTTTTCCAGTCCTGTAGCCACTGCTGAGTTTTCCAAATTTGCTGGCATATTGAGTGCAGCATTTTAACTGTATCATCTTTTAGGATTTGATGTAGTTCATCTGGAATTCCATCATCTCCCATAGCTTTGTTTGTAGTAATGCTTCCGAAGGCCCACTTTACACTCCTGGATGCCTGGCTCTAGGTGAGTGATCACATCATCATGGTTATCCAGGTCATTCAGATCTTTTTTGTGTTGTTTCTGTTTATTTTTGCCAATTCTTCTTAATTATTCTTAAAAGTTCTTACAATCATTTGCCTACTGTTGGGGTGATGTTTCTATTCAGAAGAACGACTGAGAAAAGAATTCTCTTAGCAGTGTATCCTGGAGACCTGCTTTGGGTGCACAAGTTTTAATGATGTATTTACTGCCTTTGCTCTCATCTTTATCTGACTTAAGTTGACTGAGAGGACTTAGGAAGGGGGAGCCACGTGGCACAGAGTAACTCTTGTGTGGGGAGAAAGTGGTCCTTCTCTCTAAAGCTCTCCAATAGGGAAACCAGTGATTAGGTTCCTGATGACTGCCTCCTTTGATTTCAGAAGGATTTGCTCACATTCTGGATTTTTTTTTTTTTCCTCATTTCCCGAAGGGTAGTCTTGCCTTCATGGAAACAATGTTTTTTCCCCCCTCCCCATCTTGCAGATTGCTGATGCTTTACTCAAGGTGAGCTGAGGTTCCTTGAGTAGTAGAGCAGAATCAATTAGGCTTTCGACCTCCTGGGGCCCTTCTGAGTCCTGGTGATATATGTGTGTAGTTTTGTTTTGTTGTTAAATTGGAGTATAGTCAATTTTACAAAGCTGTATTAGTTTCTGCTGTACAGCAAAGTGAATCAGCTATATATTTACATATATCTCCTGTTTTTTGGATTTCCTTCTCATTTAAGTCACCATAGAGCATTGAGTAGGGTTCCCTGAGCTATAAAGTAGATTTTCATTAGTTATCTATTTTATACAGAGTATCAATGTTTATATGTCAAGCCCAATTCATCCCACCCCACCTGCCCTTTACCCCTTGGTGTCCATATATTTGTTCTCTGTGTCTCTCTTTCTGCTTTACAAATAAGATGATGTATACCATTTTCTAGATTCCACCTAAATGCATTAGGTGGAATGCCTTTGATATTTGTTTTTCTCTTTCTGACTGACTTCACTCTGAAGTGAAGACAATCTCTATGCTCATCCATGTGGAAGGATGGCCCATTTTTGTCCTCTGTGCAAATGGCCGAGTTTTGTTCTTTTCATGGCTGAGTAATTTTCCATTGTATATAAGTACCACATCTTTAACTGTAGTTTTTAAGTTAAATGTATGTTACAAATTAGCATATAGTATACTTATCCTTCTCTTGATGTACAGTTCTAGAATTTTCTCACAGGGATATATTCACATAATCACCATCACAGTTAGGGTAGAGAGTAAGTGCACCGTTCTAAAACTTCCCTTGTGCTGTCCCTTCCTGGTCACATATTCCTCCACCTTTAACTCTTGTCAATCACTCATCTATCATCAGTCACCATAGCTTTATCTTTTCAAGACTCTTATACAATTGCAAATCCTACAGTATGTGACAGCTTGAGACTGGCATTTTTCAATCAGGATGATGTCTTTGAGAATCATCCAACTTGTACGTATCAATACTTTTAAAACTTGAAATACAATAGACATAAAACTAGTTTCAGATGAATAACATAATGAGTCAATCCACACATATATTACAATATGATCACCATAATAAATCACCACACATAGTTACAAAATCTTTTTCTTGTGTTGAACACTTTTAAGATTTATCCTCTTAGCAACTTTCAGTACAGTACTATTGTTGTCACCATATTGTATATTACATCCCCATGTTTGTTTATTTTTAAGTGGAAGGTTTGTATCTTTCAACTGTCTTTACCCATTTGACTCTACCTCCCCTCTGGCAATGACACATCTGTTCCTGTACTTAAGAGTTTGGGTCTTTTTTTAAAATAAAGAAATCCATGTATAACTGAGATCGTACTGTATTTATCTTTCTCTATCTGAGTTATTTAACTTAACATGATGCCCTAGAGGTCCATCCATTTGTCGCAGGTTTTCCTTCTTTTTAATGTCTGAATAATATTCCATGGTATACATATTTGACATTTTCTTTATCCGCGGATCCATGAATACTTTGGCTGCTGCCATAAGTAATGCTGCAGTGCACATGGGAGGGGCACATAGCTTTTTGAATCAGCGTCTTTGTTTTCCTCAGATAAATATTCAGAATGAAAATGCTGTATCATATGGAAGTTCTATTTTTAATTTTTTTGAGAAAGCTCCATACTGTCTTCCATAGTGATGACTTGTATCACTAGCTTATTCCTGTTTGCCAGCCAGTAATATCCATGGTGTGGATGTAACAATTCCTGGTGCTGCTTTTAGGTCTGTGGCTTGACCTCTCCATGGCTGGCTCATGCTTTTCCTCTGAACTCTCTATTGACCTTGCCCAGCAATGGTTACTCCTGATTCCAGTTGGGGACATTTTACACCAACTGCCAGTTCTGCCTTGTCTTTGTTGGAGCAGCAAATATAGCCAATGGGTGTTTTTGTCCTTTCTCTTTCAGTAGCTTTCTTTCCAACAGGATGTGATTTTGCCCTTTCAAAAAAGCTTCATGCTTCCTTTGATCAGGGCATATTCTCAAGGAACGAAGCTGTGAAAGGCATGTGAGGCTGCCCTTTCTGATGCTTGATGGGAATTTTTAGGGCTCTGAAGGGGATTATATTTCACTGAGGCTTCTGTAGATGGTAAAGCCTGCAATGTGGTAAAGCCTGCAATGTGGGAGACCTGGGTTCGATCCCTGGGTTGGGAAGATCCCCTGGAGAAAGGAATGGCTACTCACTCCAGTATTCTTGCCTGGAAAATCCCATGGACAGAGGAGCTCGGGAGGCTACAGTCCAGGAGATCACGAAGAGCTGGACACAACTGAGAACTAACACATTCACTTCTTTTCTGATCCTGCAGAACTCAGCTCCACCCCATCCCAAGTTCTCTTCCTTGGCTCCAAGGGTCTCAACAACTGTCCCTGTAATGGGACTCTTTGGGGACTTTCATGGCATGCCCAGGTTTTGGATGACTTTAGACTAATGCAGTGTATGGTAGTGCCTAGGGTTAATGCACTTACATATCTGGCCTCACTTAATTTTTATTGTGACAGTGTGATGGAGGAAGCAGAGACTAGACCTAATGTGTACACAGTGCCTAGGATATGCCAGGCACCTTAGATGATCATTTCATTTAATCTTCTGGGAACTCTATGGAGAAGACTTCTCATTTGCCATGTGAGTAACCTGCAACTTGGAGAAGTTAAGCGAATTGCTTGAAGAGAGCAAATGCATAATAGGATCAGGATTCAAACTCAGGTGTATCAGATACCTTCCACCCTGCCGTCTGTTTAAAAACACAACAAAATCCCAGGAGGAGGATACCAAGGAAGAGAAATACAATGTATAATGTGCCTTCTTTAGTTTTCTAGGGCTTCTGCAGCAAAGTACCATGAACTGGGTGGCTTAAAACAACAATCAGTTGTCTCACAGTTTTGGGGGTGAGGAGCCCAAAATCCAAGTGTCGGCAGGACCCCTCCCTCTGAGATCTGTAGTGGAACCCCTCCGTTCCTCTTGGAAGCTCCTGGTGGTTGGCTGGCAATCTTTGCTGTTTGTTTGGCAGTGGCCTGATCCAGTCTCTGTCCTTGTCTTCACACGGCCTTTCCCCTGTGTCCCTCCATCTTCACACAGCCAGCCTACGAGGGCACCAATCTGCTCCAGTATGACCACATCTTAACTGTTTACAGCGACAGTGATGCTATTTCCAAATAAGGTCATGTTCTGAGATATTGGGATTAGAATTCAGTCTTTATTTTTGGGGAACACATTTGCCCAAGGACAGTAACATTTTGGGGATAACCATTCTTATAAAAACAGTACTTTATTCTCTCAAGTGTGGCTTACACTGTCTGGAGCACTTCATTAGAATAATCATAATTTAATATGTAGAGATGCTCTTCTGTTAGAGTCCTACTAGGAATTAGAATGTTCGTGAAAATGAACGTCGCTCAGTCATGTCCGACTCTTAGCAACCCCATGGACTCTACAGTCCATGGAATTCTCCAGGCCAGAATACTGGAGTGGGTAGGCTTTCCCCTTTCCAGGGGAGCTTCCCAACCCCGGGATCGAGCCCAGGTCTCCTGCAGTGCAGGTGGATTCTTTACTAGCTGAGTCACAAGGGAAGCCCTAGAATGTTCATAGTCTAATACAAACTTTGTAGTTGAGGAAGCAATTGAATTGAAAAGTATTTCCTCTTGTCACATGCATGCAGGATAAAGTTAGGCTTAAACTTTGTTCTCGGATTTTATTGACGAGACCTCTGTGCTGCTTTGTCTAACTTTTTTCCTGTTTTTTTTTTTTTTTTTTTGGAGACGACATCTGTTTTGAGAACATGCTTTGTGATTTTTGATCAGTAAGGCTCAGAATGGCAATTAGTAAATGACGTCATTATGTTGGCCATTCTTTTGCTCCTTTTTTACCACTCCTCCCCAACAACATCCATATTGAAGCAGTTCAGTATTTCCTAAAGTTTCAGTAAATGAGAATACAAAGTGAAGAAGTCTCATATGGGAACTTCCTACCACATATCTCAATGATTGTCTGAGATTGTTTTAGAAACCCATTTTATTTTTCAATGACAATGCTATTTTGAGGACCATTTTTTCCCATAAATCATATTATGGACATTTTCTGTATAATGGAAAGTTAATTGATTATTGCCTTCTGAAATTCCACTTTCCTCTAAACACATTTTTGTAAACTGTCCCACGTGACCTGTTCCATGTTGAGTTTGAAATTCCAGCTCACTAGACAAGGATCCTGTCTAAATGCTTGGTTTACCTGTCAGTCTCAATAAATATTTAAAAATCCCACACAACTATAAATTTTATTCTTAGAGTACCTAAGAACTTTATTCCTATTTCTGTGCATAATCAATGATAAATCCTTTTTAAGGATATCAGCAAAGAATATGCTCAAGTACATGAAGAGCTCATCTGATATATTTGACAAAAAATTCAAGATGCAAATATGGGGAGAAAAGCAGTGCATGAAATGCTTTTTTTTTTTTTAATTGATGAAACTGCTTTTAAAAATAGCTAATCACCTAGTCCTTTCTACTTGAACATGTATACTTCTTGTCTCACCTCTTTTCATAGCAAAATCATTGGAAGCAAATGTAGGATATTTTACATCAAAACAATTTTATGACCATTCTGTATCTCTTGGTTTTGACAGAACTCTGCCCCATGAGGTAATGGAATGGCACAGTTCCTGACAATATTTTCTTTTGGAATTTCTTGGGGATAAAGATATTGTCATTTCTGAAACATTTTTAGGTGGTTTGAAGCAAGGAAACATTTCATGCAAAGATGGGTTGAATAAAGGACAGAAATGGTAGGGACCTAAAAGAAGCAGAAGATATTACGAAGAGGTGGCAAGAAGACACAGAAGAACTGTACAAAAAAGATCTTCATGACCCAGATAATCACATTGGTGTGGTCACTGACCTAGAGCCAGACAACCTGGAATGTGAAGTCAAGTGGGCCTTATGAAGCATCACTATGAACAAAGCTAGTGGAGGTGATGGAATCCCAGTTGAGCTATTTCAAATCCTGAAAGATGATGCTGTGAAAGTGCTGCACTCAACATGCCAGTAAATTTGGAAAACTCAGCAGTGGCTACAGGACTGGAAAAGGTCAGTTTTCATTCCAATCCCAAAGAAAGGCAATGCCAAGGAATGCTCAAACTACTGCACAATTGCACTCATCTCACACGCTAGTAAAGTAATACTCAAATTTCTCCAAGCCAGGTTTCAGCAATATGTGAACCGTGAACTTCCAGATGTTCAAGATGGTTTTAGAAAAAGCAGAGGAACCAGAGATCAAATTGCCAACATCCGCTGGATCATGGAAAAAGAGAGTTCCAGAAAAATATCTACTTCTGCTTTATTGACTATGCCAAAGCCTTTGACTGTGTGGATCACAATAAACTATGGAAAATTGTAAAAGAGATGGGAATACCAGACCACCTGACCTGCCTCTTGAGAAACCTGTATGCAGGTCAGGAAGCAGCAGTTAGAACTGGGCATGGAACAACAAACTGGTTCCAAATAGGAAAAGGAGTACGTCAAGGCTGCATATTGTCACTCTGCTCATTTAACTTATATGCATAGTACATCATGAGAAATGCTGGGCTGGAAGAAGCACAAGCTGGAATCAAGATTGCTGGGAGAAATATCAATAACTTCAGATATGGAGATGACACTACCCCTATGGCAGAAAGTGAAGAAGAACTAAAGAGCCTCTTGATGAAAGTGCAAGAGGAGAGTGAAAAAGTTGGCTTAAAGCTCAACATTGCATCTGGTCCCATAACTTCATGGCAAATAGATGGGGAAACAGTGGCTGACTTTATTTTTCTGGGCTCCAAATTCACTGAAGATGGTGACTGCAGCCATGAAATTAAAAGATGCTTACTCCTTGGAAGGAAAGTTATGACCAACTTAGACAGCATATTCAAAAGCAGAGACATTACTTTGCCAACAAAGGTCCATCTAGTCAAGGCTATGGTTTTTCCAGTGGTCATGTATGGATGTGAGAGTTGGACTGTGAAGAAAGCTGAGCGCCGAAGAATTGATGCTTTTGAACTGTGGTGTTGGAGAAGACTCTCGAGACTCCCTTGGACTGCAAGGAGATCCAACCAGTCCATCCTAAAGTAGATCAGTCCTGGGTGTTCATTGGAAGGACTCATGTTGAAGCTGGAACTCCAATATTTTGGCCACCTGATGCGAAGAGCTGATTGGTTTGAAAAGACCCTGATGCTGGAAAAGATTGAGAGCAGGAGAAGGGGACGACAGTGGATGAGGTGGCTGGATGGCATCGCCAACTCAATGGACATGGGTTTGGGTGGACTTCGGGAGTTGGTGATAGACAGGGAAGTCTGGTGTGCTGTGGTTCATGGGGTTGCAGAGAGTTGGACACGACTGAGCAACTGAACTGAAGCAAGAAGCTATTTTTTGAAGACGAATTGAATTCAAGAGAATGACATAGAAGTAAGAATTTTAGCATCTTAAGAGTTTATTTGGGAATTGAAGCTTTTTAACCATTGTTACTACTCTATTTGTATTTGGCTAACCGTATTACATAACAGCCAGCTAGAATCTCAAAACACTGGGTCTCAGTACTTCTTTGATTCTTCCAGAAGTTCCTAGAGACAGTAGAAGGAAGCAGGAGGTGGGGTTGAGAGCACAGATTCTGGAGACACTCTGCCAACCCAGATCTTGTGACGTTGGACCTCAGTCTTCCCTCTTGAGAATTAAATTAAGTGAAGCAAGTTCAGAGCAATCCTTGACACATAATAAGCACAATACAAGTGTAACGATCCTTCTTCCAGGCTTACTTTGATATTCTATTAGCTATGTGATCCAAGGTAAATCCTTTAACCTTTCTTAGGTGTTATTATTCGCATCTCACATAACTCGCAAGCTTTTCATGAGAATTAAATTAGATATTTCATGAAGCGATCCAGTGTGCAATTGCTTTTAACTATGGCAGGCTATCTATGTATGCTTGAGTGTGTTATTTAAGGTATTCTGGTGACTGAAAATGATGAACACATCCTAAACTCGTAACACCCATCATTCCCTGGGAGCTGTTTTGACATTGGGAGCAATCTCGATCATTATTACTCTTTTAATATGTTGCTTGATGTTACTGCATGTGTGTTATTAAAGTATATTCAACTACTTTTTTGTTGTTGTACTCACGCCATAACCATTGAGTAGTTGTTTCCCAAACCATAAAGTACCAAAGTCTCTTGAGTAAAAATAAACCAAGTTAGAGAAAACGTGATTTGTGGCCTACAATATCATCGTTCCAAGACTCATGGCTCAGTGAAACTGGTTTCTGTTAGTAAAATAACACTCTGGTTATATAAATCTCAGCCTTTGACTATGACTATATGTTTAGAGCTTCAAACTTAAAAATAATATTGCACATCATTACGTTTTCCCTTGGAGAAGGAAATGGCCACCCACTCCAGTATTCTTGCCTGGAGAATTCCATGGCCAGAGGAGCCTGGTGGGCTACTGCTCATGGGGTCACAAACAGCTGGACATGATTAAATGACCAAGCACATGCCTTCCCTGTCAGTGGGAAAGTAACAGAGTCAGTCAAAAGCATAGACTCAAGTTTTATTGAAAAGGAAGGATTAAAATACAATATTTGTGTGTGTGTGTGTGTGTTTTCATGAGAACTGCCTACATCCTTAGGAGTGATTTGGGGACATGCTGATCTGAGGTGGTAATTTGGAAGGTAATATTCTTTACCATTGGTGAGAGTAGTAATTTCAAGAGTACTATAACTTTGTATTTCTAAGCTGGCTGACTCACTCAGTTTTGGGCTTCCTGGTTCATGATGTGATCATCATTCCATATGGTGCTATTATCTTCCAGCTCATATTTTCATCAGCCAGCACTAGCTTGTTGCCCATTTAATGATGTAGACATTCAAATTCATGGATGGCAGTTTCCGATGTTAAAACACCATTGCAGATTTACCTAAGGAAAATGAGTAAAAGAGAGTTTTGCATTCAGAGTAAAACAAATCTTTATGCTAAGGAAGAATTCTTCGTCTCTTCAGTACCCATACCATATAAAAGTGAAGTCACTCAGTCATGTCCAACTCTTTGCAACCCCATGGACGCCAGGCTCCTCCGTCCATGGGATTTTCTAGGCAAGAGTATTGGAGTGGGTTGCCATTTCCTTCTCCAGGGAACCTTCCCAACCCAGGGATTGAACCCAGGTCTCCCGCATTGTAGACAGACGCTTTACTGTCTGAGCCACCAGGGAAGTCCATACCATATAAAAACATCACCCAATGATGTCTAAAAATAAGAACTTAAACTCCTTAGTCTACTATGAATTGAATTAAAATTTGGAGGAATGTATTTTAACTCCAACCATGAGTGTTAGGTTTACCCAATTGCCACAAACCTCTTGTTTGTCAAAATGATTCATTTCAGAAAAAGCAAGCACATGTTTTCTCAGGTATCCAACAGCTCCCCCCACCACAACCCATTTTTTTTTTTAAGTCTCAAAACTGAATTCTCTTAAGTCCATCCATGATCTTCATACTTTAAACATCTGACACAGGCTAGATGACCTTCCTAAGTGGCGATGGCAAAATCTAACACATGAGTTTGGTTATTTCTGTGGCTTAATGACAGTCCAGAACTATATCAAGCCAAGACACTCAGTCACTGAGCAGAATTTTAAACCTGGGTACGAAGTCCATGCATCTCAAGATAAGCAGCCTAGATGGAGTCCTGGAGCAATGTGACGGTTGCTCTCTGTCTTTGAAACAATTACCGAGCAGTGCTGCTGTTAGCATCCTTTCCAGATGAAGGTTGCCCCAAATTTTTTGGCAGGCTGTTGAGATGTTCTGATGATTTCTCAGTGGGTGCCTTTTCAGACAGGTGAAAATGGTTTCTGTAAATTGGCTTCCTAGCTTAGCTTTCTCATTACTTCCATCCAGGAGTTAGGCTTTTTCACACAGTAGGTTGCATTACTTGTATATGTTAATGCTGACTGTGGTTCCTTTGTGGCATTGAAAATAGATTCTTGCCACTTGGTTGAATCTCTGCTTCAACTGTTTGCTATAGCTGGTCAATATCCAAGACTGCTAGAAAGAGGGAACCATAACTGAAGGAGTAGCCATAAAGTAAATATTTTGTTTTCTTCTGAAGCCGATGACTACCCTTGTTTACTTAAATAATTAGATCCAGATGTTTTACAAATGACTATCTTCAAAAGCAAATTAATGGTAAAAAAAATAAAGGCTCATATATCTTGATCTGAATTGGCTGTTATTATTTTTTTCTGTTTTATAGTGGTGTTAATAGACAGCTCAGATCCCATAATAAAAATATGTAGTTTTTATTTATGATTCAGTATCATGCTTCTAGATATTTCCAGATGCTTAAATTACTTGCTGCATATAAAGTAATGTATGCTTATTTGTCAATACTGTAAAAATTCTAAATACTTGTCCCTGGAAGATACATACATGGGCAGGAATAATATCGTTGTTTCTTATTGGTCAGCTGCTATATCATCTGAAGGCTAAAATTAAACCTAGTGACTGGGAGAAGGAACTGGTTGTACCCGTTCTTAATTTCTGCCTCTAGCATAGATTTGCTGAAATAACTGATATTGATCATGCCTCCTTTCTTTTTCTCTGCATGGCAAGCACTGTTCTTTCCTTGCAGGTCAGCTACAGATTTAATTAGGGCTAGGGAAGTAGCTGGATGCTTGGCCTGGAGTCACTGGGCAAATAAAAACTTCAGTTTATCCATCAGATACACCAACCAGAAATTCAAGTGGCTTTATTTTACTCTTTCGTCTTTGCCTCATGCTTCTACCATCTGAATTTCAAAAGCTCTTATTGAAGAGGGGGTGGTGGTGGTGGAAGAAAAATGCGTCTTTCTTTATGAAATCTATAGGACTGCTCATTGTGTATATGGATGTAATTTGTTCTCCAAGGTCATAGTCCAGCATCTTGGAGTGACTGTCTAAGAATGAGAGGGGCCACCATAGATAATAAATTCTTTTAGAATATAAACAAATGATGTGTGTGTATGTGTGGGTGCAGTGGTGGGTGTGGGTTTTTCACAGCTCTGTGAGCTGAATGCACCATGACAAAGATTACTTAGCAGTCTGTGATGATGATCTCTGTGTGTAGTGGTCAAGAACGTTTCATGTATCATTTATAAACGCTGGCCTGTGATGTCACCATATCATTCCCCAAAGCAAATGAAACATAAAGAAACACAAGGAGACAGGCTCACTTTCTCTTCTTCGGGACTGTCGTTCCTGGGTCACATAAATTCTGGGTGGAATGAGACGGTGCCCCTCACGACAGAGGAGAGAGTGAGTCAGAAGTTGGGTGTTGAATGCTCCATTGTGCAGCTGTTACATTTCACAGTTCTAACCCAAGTCGCACTCAGAATAGTTTCTCCTTCCACTCTTCTGGAAGAAAAACATGCAAGCAGGAGTTTTTGTGTTTCCAAAAATGTGCTGAGGGTGAACTCCGAGGGTGAGTACTGCCTTGTCCTCTTTCTTGTTAAATTTGTGGACGTGATTTAGCAGCCTTTTCTCCAGGGTCTGTCTGTCTCTGTGTCATTTGGGGTTCCCATCTGAGGTCTCTCCACTGACATCTCAGAGTGCAATTATTTCAGGTCTTCAGATCATTGCATGTATTTCCTTCAAATGCTGAGCTTCACGCTAACCTTTTTGTCCAGTGTCAGTCCTTTCCCGGTGAGAGTCGGGCTTTGTTGCTTGCTTCCAAGGTTTAAAATAACCAAGTGTTAAGTTTTTCCTTTTCTTTGCTCTCTGAAATTTTCCTTTCCAAATCATCTCATGTGCTCCCTAGCACTCTTAAGTTACTTTCTAACCTGTAGGCTTTTTACTGACCTTGAGGTTCAGTGGTTGCTATTCATACCAAGAATCAAACATCTTTTTATATTAATTCTGCCAGAGTGAACAGCTCATGTTAAAACATGTAGTCAATACGAAATGATGTAGGTTTGAAAGGGAATATCAGCATGGTCAGATGAGGTCTACATGGTTGTCTACCAAAGAGCTGCCCAAAGTACCGTTATGTTGTGGTATGACCATAGCCTACACACTTACCTCCCTATTATGTTGTTCCATGTTTTATGGAATTGGAAGGGCTGACTCATGCTAATCAATCATGTAACACTAAAGGGTATGCTCCGTAGCTCAGTTGTATCTAACTCTTTGCGACCCCATGGACTGTACAGCCCATCAGGATCCTCTGTCCACAGGATTTTCCAGGCAAGAATACTGGAATGGGTTGCCATTTCCTCCTCCAGGGGGTACTAAAGTAATAAGCCATAAGGAGTGTTTAGAATGGGGAGATGAATACAATGAGATGGCCGGATGGCATCACTGACTCAATGGACGTGAGTCTGAGTGAATTCTGGGAGTTGGTAATGGACAGGGAGGCCTGGCGTGCTGCGATTCATGGGGTTGCAAAGAGTCGGACACGACTGAGCGACTGAACTGAATGAGTACAATATATCAGAATCCCCGAAAAGTGAATTTACCTAGTCGCTAGGTGAAGAAGGCAGCCTTGAGGCATATTTCACCATGGCTGGTTTGAGTCTCTTGAATCGTCCATTATAGATGACATCACCATAGGAACCAAAAAGTGTATGTCTTTTACGGGACTTGATCTACAAGATCAACTTCAAGCTCCTGGTCTTTCTGCCCTGTTCTTTAGGCTGAGTGTCCTCCTTCTGTTCAGTTTTTCTCCAAACTGATAGCTATGTTCCTGCTTTAAATTTTTTTTTTCTTTTTTTTTAAATTTTATTTTATTTTTAAACTTTACATAATTGTATTAGTTTTGCCAAATATCAAAATGAATCCATCACAGGTATACATGTGTTCCCCATCCTGAACTCTCCTCCCTCCTCCCTCCCCATACCATCCCTCTGGGTCGTCCCAGTGCACCAGCCCCAAGCATCCAGTATTGTGCATTGAACCTGGACTGGCATCTCGTTTCATACATGATATTTTACATGTTTCAATGCCATTCTCCCAAATCTTCCCACCCTCTCCCTCTCCCACAGAGTCCATAAGACTGTTCTATACATCAGTGTCTCTTTTGCTGTCTCGTACACAGGTTGCCTGCTTTAAAAATTATACAAGTCTTTCAAATCTGCTTTCCTGCTATTCCATTTCAGACCCTCTGACTTCTTGAGATACAAGTTTAGAGAGAACCTCCTGAGTTAACTTCTACATACTCCTGTGCAATGTGTATGAAATACCGACTATTCCATACCTGGGTGTCTGGGTAGGTGGTTGATCATTTCTTTATGCCCCTATAGTCCACCAACATATAATAGAATACTTATTATAACAATCCTCTTATCATATGCAGATTGACAAAATTTACATGACTTTCAACCAATTTCTCCATAAATAGTTTATTGTAAATCAGCAAAAGGCAAATATTTTGTACAAATACTCAACAGTAGTGAAATGGAGAGTATAAAAGCTCAGTTTTACATTTGTAAATCAATGATTAATCATTAAATAACCTTGTGTTGTTGGGGAATGCCCTCCACTCTATCCTGACTGTTAACTGTTCAATGGAAATCTACACTGACAAGGAATTTGCTGTTTCATGGAAGAATCCAACATATCTTGAGGTCACTGAACGCTGTTAGAAAATCCTTCCTTCTCACTGAAGTTATTGGTGAACATTTGATTCTTATGAGTAGTTTTCCATGCCTTGCATAATCATTATCTTCCTTTCAACCACCTTTGTAGTTTTTCCAATGTTTTTAAACATTGAACAAGTATTATACATAATTTGGTCTGGAGGTGCTGCATTTGCTTTCAAGACTCCAGCACTTAATGCTTTTTAGCATCATGCTGTTGGCTTATAACAAGACTGGGATTAACTAAAACCCAACCATTTTTAACAAATCCCAATGACAAACCAAGTCTCCATATCCTATGATAGCACCAACAATTCCTTTGATTCTAAGTGTAGAACTTTCCATGAATCCTGATTATGTCATTGTGTCATGTGGGTTTAGACTTTCAATCCCTTAAGTTTCTTTTGAACTCTTATTTCCTTGTGCAGTGTATTTATCCAGGATATTGTAATGAGAAAAAAAGGAACCAAACCCAAACCAACCAAGAACCCCCAGCCATGCCTTGCATATCTCTGTATAAGAGATACACGATGACAGAAAATATATTCTTGAAGACCAAATAGAAGATATAATATCACAACATAGGGTTTCATTTCATTAATTCACTCAAATGTTCATGGAAACCTAGTCCATGCCAGATACTGTGTTAGGCCTTATAAATAATTAAAGCCTTAGCTTTTGTTAAGCTAATATTTTAGTGGAAGAGATGGAGTATAAACAGAATGTGGTAGGAGGTAAACATCGGTAGGTTAGATAAAGATAAGGTTGAAGAGGTGGCCATTTATTTTAGAGATAATTGCTAAATAGGTGGCATTTAAACTAATGCCTTAAGTTTCCTAAGAATTCAAAGAGCTTTTCAAAGAGCTGAGAGAACATTTTAGGTCAAAGAGAACAGCAGATACAGGAAGGAATGACTTTGGTTAAGAACAGGTGGTCTCCAGCATGAAGTTTCGATTACGTTTTTTCTTTCTGAATTACCGATTGATTTTTAAACATTTCTGTGTATTTATGCGCCGAATCTTCATCGCTGCATGCAGGCTGCTCTGGTTGGAGTGTGTGAGTGTCTCATTGCAGTGGCTTCTCTCGTGGTGGAGCATGGGCTCTAGGGCATGTGGGTTCAGTAGTTGTGATGCATGGGCTTAGTCACTCTGCAGCATGTGGGATCTTCCCAGATCAGGGATCAAACCCACGTCCTATCCTGCTTTGGCAGGTGGGTTCTTAACCACTGGACGACCAGGGAAGCCCTACCAATTGCTTTTGAATAAGCTTGTTTAATTAGTATGGTTAAATGAATTGTTTATTATTACCCAATCCATATTTCTCCATGGTGTTCATGAGAATATCACAAGAAACTATCAGATATATTGGAAACATCTTGTTTTATTCTGTACTTCTTTTTCTGATGTATGATTCAAAATGAACAGAAATCCTTTGGGATTTGTTCCTAGTAAACTGTGGTGACTTGTTTGCTCAGGTCTTCTAAACCACTTGTTCTTGAATCCTTTATAGAATTTATCAGGAGTCTTAGTCAAGTGGAACAGTCAACAATTTCTAAAATGTATGTTTCCAATACAATATTGTAAAGTTAAATTAAATAAAATTAAAGAAAAAAAGAAACTTGGTTCAAGATGTTTTATATCTTCAATCTATTCAGATTTCTTCTATTCCCCCTAATTGTAAAGATGATCACAAATGGTTCTTGATCAAACTTACAAGATGGTTCAATACTTGGAAATATATTTCACTCTGTTTTGAGTAATTAGATTTTCTTTCACACTAGAAACATATCAGGATTTGTTCTGGTTCATTATGCTTTAAGTTTGGGGGCACTTTTCTTAATAAAGAAAAAGGAATCTGAATAGTATAAAACTGCTCTGTCCCCTTTCTTATTTGGAAGTTTTGCTTCATGTGTGATGGTTCGCTTCATGGCTGTCAGGCCTGGGCCAACTCTCTCTATTTTGCTTTAAGTATAGCTAACCAATGATAGCTTCTCTGGTGACTGACTAAGATGGTGAAGAATCTACCTGCCGTGCAGGAGACACAAGTTTGATCTCTGAGCTGGGAAGATTCCCTGGAGAAGGAAATGGCAATCCACTCTAATATGCTTGCCTGGGAAATTTCATGGACCGAGGAACCTGGCAGACTACAGTCCATGGGGCTGCAAAGAGTCGAACATAACTTAGCAACTAAACAACAAGGGCCTTGATAGATAGGAACTCGCAGCAAAGCAGTGGTCACTGTGGTGTTGACCTCACACCCATGGTTTTAACATCACGCCCATGTCTTCCAGGCCTGGAGAGAACAGTGTGGAACAGGATCCAGAGGTTTGTTTCTCCAAATGTTTCCTTTCTCACTCTTTAAAATTCTTCCTAGGTATGTAGACTAAACAGAGCTTTATAGGAAGGAAAGTCCACACCCCAGGGAATTCCAACACTCAGAAGTACCTCAAGGACTCTTAACAATTGAGGAGTGGCTCTTTTGGACACTTTTCCATGCCACGCTATCCCAGGCAGTAGGCCAACATTTGAAACTGATGAGAAAAATACCAGAAAACTTAACAAAAGTCACCACCAAACATAAGTCCTCTTAAGGTAGCAATTAGCATTTTTTAAACAGAAATGTTTTATTTGAGCAAGCAGTATTCCTAAATTAATTCCCAGATTATTTGTCTTCAGAAAACCACAAGGTAAATATACTATTCACTTTCTTTGCCTGCTTCTGCTGGCAAGTACAACTAGTAACATGGAGAAAGTAAAAGGAGAGAAAGAGCATAGTACTTGATTTTCAAAGCAGAGGAAAGGGCCGGTGGTGACCTACGTGCTGAATTTATCTCATTAGTAACCATAGGAGCCGGCACTTACTCGGCTGACTGTTCACAGTCAGTCCTAGGTTCTATGTGAGAGTGCATATTCTTTCTTACCTTTGTGGTTTACATCTTAGTGAAGTAAATCTACAATACAAATCTTAAAAAATTAGAATGGCTACGGTATCTCATTAAAAGCTAAGAATGAAGATGGCCCTGAGTCACTTAAATTGTCTGACACCCAGTTTTCTCATCTGCAAAATGAAGAGGCCGGAGATGTCGTCTCTGAAACTCTTTCTAGCTACAATATCTGTGATTGTTAAGAAAATTGTCTTACTCCTGAGGATAAAGTTTGACCTTCTTTGTGGAGACTGAAGAAGAGCTGTGATCTTTCTTTTTCATTCTTTAGCAATTTTATGTGCAACTTTTACATAAGGCACTAGAAGATTGGATCACTTTTTCTTGGAATTTTTAAGAACCTTAAAAATGCATTCTTCTTATCAGTTAGTATTTCCTCTATGGCAGCATTATGATGGATGGTAAAAAAATGACCAAAACCTAAGTGATGGTTCCGGGATCATGTTCCCCCACTTAGTAATTTTTATGAGGCCACATTCAGTTTCTTGTAGCCAAATACTGTGAGAAGATGTTCATTAAATCTTCAGAGTCTTCTGTGTTGTCCAGTTTGAATAACGACTCATTCTATAGCAGCATCTGATCTGTGTATAGCTTGATAAGTAATTTTAAGAACTGTAAAATTTTAGGAACATCCTTGAATAAGTAGATAGTGCTAACCCCTTTTCAGATGTTGATTTTGTTTGTTTGTTTAAATTGAAATATTCTTATTTTATCCTTGCTGCTGCTGCTGCTAAGTTGCTTCAGTCGTGTCTGACTCTGAGGGAAAACAAATTGCCACTAACATCAATCCACTGAAATTTCATATACCTTTTTTAATCCAGAGGCTTAGAAACAAATACAGTCACCGAATGTGTATCAGATAAGCCAGACATTTAAAGGTGAAAGTATTTTTCTCATTTTTTTTCAGGCTTCTCAATTTTTATGGGATACTTGGTTAAACATCATTGCTCACGGTATTTCTGATATAGAATAAACATTAAGATTAAATTTCCAGAAGAAAATATTTAGTCCTCATAATTTGTACCAGGATTGAAAAAAAAAAGGTATGGAAAATAATAATTAAAAGTTGTGTCAAGCTATATTCTGGTTTGAGAGAGAACAGAAAGGAGGGAAGAAAAAAGATGATAAAAACTATTCTTCCCTCTTAATTCTGTTCATCAGATACTATCTCTATCTCATTTTTATGGATACGCATTTCTCCCAAGTCTCAACCATTCTATTGTAGTATATTTGAATCCTGAGAAGTTACTTGCCTGTGTTTCATAAATCTTGATAATAAAACCTAATTCTTGGTAGTTAGGTAGTACTCAAACAGGTTAGAAAGGTTATTTTAATACATTTGATTAGATAAATTTATCACATTAACTGCATTAACTGTTATATTAATAGAAGTCTGGACTTGGATGAATTCAGAGACCCTGAACTTTGTTCTCACTCCAAGTGACAGAAGGATATTTGTCTATTTCTTTTTTTATCCCTTTATTAAATTTTCTTGGGTAATATTCTTGAAAAAGCAGAACTGAGACTATTCAAGCTTGTTTTTGGTATGAGATAAAATAACATGCCCCCCCCCCCCATCAAGTGTGTGTGTGCACGTGCACATCATGTGAGTATGTATGTGTGTGTGCATTGTGATCACCACTGCCACCACTCTGAAACTCTTCATGGCTGTGTTTCCTCTGAGGCAGATAAGAAGGCGGGAAAATGAGAGAAGATCTTGGGTCCTAACACAAAACCACAGCACTTCCTATTGCAACAGACATACGATGTTGAACTGTCTCCTCCTTAGCTGGGTATAAACACAATGTGTTGTCTATTATTCTTAATTCTCCAAGAAGTAAAAGCGATGCCCCTGGCTGATTTAGTGGGGAACAATCTTTGTCTGTTGAGGAAAAGCCATTAGGGGTGTTTCTCACATGCCATCAGTCTTTGCGTTCTGACAGAAAGTAACATCTCTGGAACCATGCCTCCGTGGACGGAGTTCACAGAGCTCCAAAGGGTGGCCCCCAGGACTTGAGTGGCTTCAGACTGTAATCCTACTAGGGAAGTGATGCTTTTCTCATAAATAAGCCCTGATGTACTCCTATTCAATGTGAACTGACACCGTTGCTTTACCTTCTCACATTTAATTGTTGTGAAAACTTATCTTAAGACTTCTCCATATCTAATTTTCACATTTTCCTCCTAGAAGGCATCTGTTTCATGCAGGTGCTTTTGAACATGTTATTTTTTTTTTTCTCTTTCTCTCTGAAAACAGTTGCTGTTAATGTTTATCAGGGGCATCAGTGTTACATTTTTTTTGTGGTGTGACAAGTGAGGTGTGTTGGCACAGTGAGAAACTTGATGGTGGAGTCTTCTAGCTGGGTAGCACTTTCTGGTATTTGGGCTGGTGCCTGTGAAGTTCTAAAAGGGGACCGTAATGAAGGAACACCCAGGCTGGAGGGCAGAATGGGTTCTCTGAGAGCACTTCAGAACATGATATATCTCCCATGATTTTCTATAACTACAAAATGCCCCGTTCTGGTCAATAACAAAATGTATTCTGAAAAGAATAGTTGTAAGGGGCATAAAAAGAAACACAATACATGTTTGCTTTTTTTTTTTTTCTCCCTATTGTATAGCACAGAAGGAAATGGAATCTGAGGCAACTTTAAATCTGTCATCAAATAACGAGTAAGACTAAAGTGAAACACTTAAGACTAGGAAGCAAGCATCACATTGTAGATGAAGAAAGGAGAACTTTTTCTCAGATCATGTTACTTGAGTGAAAGGGAGATTGCATTGTCTAATGGGCAGTTCATTGCTCTGTTTACTTTTGATTATTTAGAGAAAGCTATGTTTTGGTGTTTTGAATTGTAGCTCTAAAGTTGAACATTTTAGGAATTAGTTCTACCCACATGTCAACTGGTTACAACTGCTGCTGGATTTTGCCGGGTTTATTTTTTGTTTAGTCTCTAAGTTGTGTCTGACTCTTGTGACCCCATGGACTGTAGCCCGTCAAACTTCTCTGTCTATGGAATTTCCCAGGTAAGAATATAGGACTGGGTTGCCATTTCCTTCTTGACCCAGGGGATCTTCCCAACCTGAGGATAGAACCTTCATCTCCTACATTATAGGCAGATTCTTTACCACTGAGCCACTTGGGACAATTTCCCATTAGTGTAGTCTGACACTGGTCCTCTGACTTTTTTTTTTTTTCTGGGCTATAAAATAATTCCATCCCAAATTAATCTTCTGAGTAGGAATGTAAATATAGAATAAAAATTTAAAAAAAAAACTGTTTCCATTTGCAAATTCAAGGATGGATTGTTATACAATTCCTTAGCTTGTATCATGTGTGTATGCTACCATTTCACATTCTTAATTGCTACCTCTGCTCAGAATAAATAATAAAAGAATGAATTACCATTGGTAATGGAATGAACAAGTGAATTAAGGCTGTTGGGGGTCTGGGTTACTTCAGAGACATAAAAACCAGTGACTCAGAGAGGCAGGTGGTGGAGAACAGGAAGTTGCTGGATCAGCTGCCAAAAGAGCCTGGGTGGTGGAGGCGTCAGTCCAGAGCTAGACTCTGAAGCAGAACCCCTGGGAGATGATGGATTTTTCAGGACGTCTTTTCCTCTGCAGGTAGACACAACTGTCTGCTTAAAAGGAAGGGCTCCCTTTGCCTGTGCAGATTGAGAGCAGACAAGCGGCAGTGGTCCAGGAATGCCCATCTGCCTCTCCTAGTTCTTGCCCCTTGACTCCCTTTTTGATGATCACCATCACTGCTGAAGGGTGTTCCTGCTGCCCTCAGCCTCAGCCACTGGCAGAGCAAAGGTGGCCCTGAGAATCAAAGACCTGCTTCTCCTTACAGTGAAATGGAAGGTGATGCCAGGTCTGAAATGAGAGTTGGAAAGAAGACAGCATTGACTCATGGAAGAGTCAAGGACCCCCACTGTCCCCACCCCTCGGAGTGCCAGGCACTGTGCTGGGCAGAATGGCATGAACCTGGAAGGGGACAGATTCTCCCTGCACAGAGCGTACAGATTCACCTTGTGCAGTAGAGATGGCTCAAGTCTCAGCTTGAGCGACCTCATCTTTACACAACCGGCACAGTAAGGACAGTGCCACACGGTGTCCGGAAAATGTGTACAAAGCACCTAGTCCAGTGTCTGGCTCTTGGCAGATGATCAGTAGATGCTTTTTTCCTTTCCTCCTCTTCCTCTACTTAGCCTGAAACTTAATCACCTATATGGATGCTTTTGAAAAACAGTGGGCAGATGGTCATTCCTTGTCCATATAATCGGCCCTCCAACACCTCCTTTATCATTGACAACTCCCCCTTTATTCCACTGTGTGTTTCCTTTTGGGGATGGTTTCATTTCTCCTCCAAGGTTGTCCTTGATGTTCTTTCTAACTTCATTCCTCCCACAGACCATATGCTGAAGGGGGGTGGGGAACAGGAGAGGTACTGAGATTTGTTCTGCATCCTGCACCTGTCTGGGGCCGGACCTGCCTATATATAGACAGACGTGAGCAGCAGGCATCTCTGAAATGTCACACCAAGGGAACAGGCAGGGCCCTTTGCTCGGGGGGGGGGGGGGGGGGCCACTGTGTGAAGGGATATTGATAGACTGGTATGGCCGTGCTCTCAAAACCCTGTGCTGCGACTGAGCCCTGCTCTTTTATCCATGTTTATTCTGAACTGCTTGAGATTCTAGGGCTGTGTTCAAGGCCAGCCTGAGTCAGGAGTGGAACAAAGGGTCTTAGAGCTGCCTTTATGATTGTATACCCTCCAGAGTCTGCCTGACTTGGTTCAGGCCCACTTCCACCACAAACAGGCTGTGTTACCTGAGGCAAAGCCACAGTCCAGGGGAGCCCAGCTTTACTAGTTCTTGGTTCTCCTGGTGGCTCAGATGGTAAAGAATCTGCCTGCAATGCAGGAGACCTGGGTTCATTCTCTAGTTTGGGAAGATCCCCTGGAGGAGGAAATGGAACCCCAATTCATTATTCTTGCCTCGGAAATCCCATGGACAGAGAAACCTGGTGGGCTGCAATCCATGGGGTCTTATAGAGTTAAATGCAACTGAATAACTAACACTTTCATTGTCTTTCAAAACAGAATGCAAGCAACAGCCCCATCTCTCACAGTAAGCCCCAGCTTAGTAAGTGGGAATTTCATCATTTTGCTCAAAAGTTTTGGAGTCATCCTTAGTTTTTCTCTTTCTTTCCTGTTATACTCTCTAGCTATCACCATATCCTATTAGCTCTATGTTCAAAATAAATCAATAAACCAAATCTAATCACATCTCTCACTCCCTTCCCTTCCTAGGGCATCTTTTCAGAGAGGCCTGCCCTGATCACTCTATCATATCTCTTTGTCTTTTCCTTTGTCCTGAGTTATCCTGTACTTGGGAATTCTTTCCATTTAGTGTACAATGTATGTCTATTTTATTTCCCCCACTAATAGATGATAAACTCCATGATGACAGGAGTTTTGTATGTTCTGTTTACTACTGTATCCTCATCAATCAGTGCATTGTCTGGCACGAAATCGTTCCTGTGAAGATCCATGTCAAAGAAAGCACTGAGTCCTATGATTAGATTAGGAAACATCTGTAAATCACCCAGCAGAGCACCTTGGTGTCACACATTTGCATCACAGGGAGCTTTTCTTTGATGTTCTTCTGCAGTAACAAAAACTAACTTCAAATTCTAGGCCACTGCTTGGTGAGAACCTCCCAAAGGACAAGTTGCTAAATCTTTTAGAAGAGAAAAATAGATGATACCAAGCTGATGGTGTCAAAAGCAATGTACAAGGATTGCATAGAAACTCGACACTGACTGCTTGATAGCAGTGTTTTTGAACACCTGGCTGCCAGTGACCAGCATCAGAATCACCTGGGGTGCGTGTTAAATACAGATTCCAGGATCCACGCCTGATTCTTCACTTGAGAACTGCTTCATAGTCATGCTTCGTAAATTGCTCTTGTTATTGACAGAATATTTACATTGGCAGCAGCCTCCCATTTTCCCAGGATCCAGTAAGCAACCTTGGGAACCAGGTGCTAAAGGAGAAAAATGGACCCATGCTTGCTTCAGTTATCTAAGATACATGGATTGATTGAACATACAAGTACTGAATAGAACAGAATGAAAATACTAAACCCACATATGAACTTTTTATACCCTGAGCAGATTAAGATGGGTGGGTGTGTAGGTAAGGATTGTGGTTCACTGAAAGAGATGAGGCAATGGTTGTCTAGCTAGGTATATCAGAACTGTCTAATCTTGGAGAGGCAGAGGGTCATGATGGAAGTTCAGAAACTTTTTGAAAAGTTCATCTTGATTATGCATCTATTTTTATAGACCTTATAAGCATAGATCCACAAAGGAAAATCTTTTTCAAAGGCAAACATAGGGCAGTATGGTGCTGCATATAAGAATTACCCAAATGCCCAGAATCTGTATTTAATTCACATAATATATTACAATATTGACTTCTGTTACACTGGAACCAAATATGCTTGATGTAATTAATATAATTTTAGTGATAGTAAAATTGAATTAGTGCTATTAATTTCTAGTTTTTCCCAAGACTTCTGAAAACCATTTAATTGCTTGAATGAGATGTTGGAAAAGAAGAGTATTGTAAATGTGTAAATTGATATTTTAGTAGAACTTGCCAGGAGTTACCTAGGTGGGTGGAAACTTCAGTCAGAGTCAGTAAAACCCATAGGCCCAGAAAGACTTGTAGTCAAAACTACCTTGTGTTCCATTATTTGGTGATGGAATGAGATAAAATGTGTCTCTTGAAAGCAGCAAGGTACTTTTCTGAGAATATTTTAAAATTAGTATGACTTACTTGAGGAGGTTTTCATAAAAGCCTACTGTCCGTCTGAAATGAGAAACATTGAATGACTTTTTCATTTTTACTAAATACTAAGCTGGGGTGATTTCTTTCTGAGCCTTCTCGACTTCATTGTACTTGTCATATGTTTCCAGCATAGACTCCAGGCCATGTACTTAAAACCTTCTTATTTCTTCAAATTCATAAAATGTAGCCCACCAATTCCTTTTTTTCACCACTAGTTCAAACTCAGCTGCATAGGATAGTCACAAGTATATTCTTTCATTTGTCATTTGGGCTGTTTCCACCTGATTCATAGTGTCTTTGGAACCCTGAAGGGGAATTCTAACCATTTGGTTGGGTTAGAATGGGTATGCGTATGGAGTTTTGGAAGCTGAACAGAAGATTGAACTATATATGTAGCTTTATATAAGTCTCTTTTCTTTATTACTACATGATTTAAAAAAATAGAACCTCCAACATCATGGTGATTCCTTAAAAAACTAGGAATAGAACTACCTTTGACTACCATAGAACTACCATCAATCCTTCTACTGGGCATATACCTGGGGAAAACCATAACCAAGAGAGACCCATGTACCCCAATATTAATTGCAGCACTGTTTACAATAGCTAGGCTTCCCTGGTGGCTCAGCTGGTAAAGGATCCACCTGCAATGCAGGAAACCTGGGTTTGATCCCTGGGTTGGGAAGATCCCCTGGAGAAAGAAATGGCAACGGAAAATCCCATGGATGGAGAAGCCTGGTAGACTACAGTCCATGGGGTCACAGAGTCGGACACGACTCAGTGACTTCACACTTTACAATAGCTAGGACATGGAAGCAACCTAGATACCCACTGGCAGATAAATGGATAAAGAAGTTGTGGTACATAATATATACGTACTCAGCTATAAAAACAGAGTACCAATGAACCTATTTGCATGGCAGCAGTGGAGATGCAGACAGAACAGACTTGTGGACACAGTGGGGGAAGGACAGGGTGTGATGAATTGAGTGTAGCATGGAAACATTTATGTTACCATATATAAAACAGCCAGTGGGAATTTGCTGTATGACTCAGGGAACTCAACCTGGTACTCTGTAACAACCTAGAGGGGTGGATGGGGTGGGAAGTGGGAAGGAGGTTCAGGACAGAGAAGATATGTATATCTATGGCTAATTCATATTGATGTGTGGCAGAAACCAACATAACATTGTAAAGCAATTATCCTTCAATTAAAAATAAATACATTTAAAAAATAAAACCTTCAAAATAAGAACAGCTTCTATATTTCTTTCTTGGAGGGGCTAAGAAATTATACTATGTTGAAATGGGGAGAGACTTGTTTTGCAGCTGCATTTGAATCAGTTCAGTCACTCAGTCGTGTCCAACTCTTTGCAACTGCAGCACGCCAGGCTTCCCTGTTCATCACCAACTCCTGGAGCTTGCTCAAACTTATGTCCATTGAGTCGGTGATGCCATCCAAGCATCTCATGCTCTGTCATCACCTTCTTCTCCCACCTTCAATCTTTCCCAGCATCAGGGTCTTTTCCAATGAGTCAGTTCTTTGCATCAGGTGGCCAAAGTATTGGAGCTTCAGCATCAGTCTTTTCAGTGAATATTCAGGACTGATTTCCTTTAGGATTGACTGGTTTGATCTCCTTGCTGTCCAAGGGACTCTCAGGAGTCCCAACACTACACTTCAAAAGCATCAGTTCTTCAGCACTCAGCTTTCTTTGTCATCCAACACTCATTCATACATAACTACTGGAAAAATACTTGAAAAAATACTGGAAAAATATCTGAATAGCCAATACTATATTGGCAGAATAGTTGGCTCCCATCTGAACAGCTCTGATTCTTAGGCCAAATTGAATTTATGAATCACAAAATTTTTTCTGAATACTGCTTCTCTTTCAAACATATAAAGGTCCCTTAGTGAGAAGTTCGTGAGAATATGTTGTGAGAATATCTGGTTTACAGCATACTCTATTTAAATTTGGTTATAACACAGTTTCTTGGCTAATAAAACTGACTAAGAACACTTACCAGTTTCCATTGCAATTGTTATAAGTGGTGTAGAAGTTGGCAATGGACCACGTATGCATACTGTGCCTGAAAACCTGACATGGACTATTAGAATATAAAGAAATACCTAAATTGCTAAAGAGTTGAATCATAGTCGATATGTGTTCCGCTGGAGAAGGGAATGGCTACCCACTCTTGTATTCTTGCTTGGAGAATTCCATGCATGCATAGAGGAACCTGGTGGGCCCCAGTCCATGGGTCGCAGAGAGTCAGACAAAACTGAGTGACTAACACTGTATGTTCGTGGTTTGGTCCTCCTAATTAATAGCATTTTAGAATTTAACCAGCTGTGAATTAGAAACTTGAATTCTGATGTGATGTTAGTGATTTCCATTAATGCTTTCATGGGTAGAATTGCATGGCTTATATAAATGTAGGAAAATGAAGAAGAAAGTAAATTCTTTAGCCTAAGTTCTCTTTGATACCATTTTGGGTCCTACCTAGTAAGTCCATAGTTTAGTACATCCTCTGGGAGGAAAATTACCACACACAAAGTGCCAGTGTTGATAGTATAATGGAGCAATGAGTGAATTGCTTCAGAGCCCCTGAAGCAACATGTCCGTGTCCCAAGCTTAGTCCCAACTAAAATGGAGCTTCTTGGATTCAAAGTTGTTTTAACCCATCACAAATCCAGCATGTTTTGTGAGTGGTATATTTTAGTGCAATTTTTGGTGCTACTAGATCATTTGGGCTTAGTGAGTAAGTTAACATTTATTTTAAAAATAAAATATTTTTTTTGTTTCTTACCATATTGTGACTCTGTAATGCTGTTTTTAATATTAGGATAATAAAATTTTCAGTTGACCACACTGTTGAAGATATGTGTCAGCAAAAGAGTATTCTGTGAACCATGAAGAAAGATGTCAAAATTCACACCGTGGCTTAATTAAGCATTTTCTCCACACATACTCATCAAAGCTCTATAATGTTTGTAAATCATCTGTTACTTAGTAATAGAATTATTCCTAGAAATTAGCTCTTAGAAATTAACAAATCTGGAGGATATAATCATGACAATATTATTTTGATCTCAAGTCACAATCTTACTATTGACATTAACTGCTATAGACTAGAAATGTACCCTGATAAGGATGTTTGATAAAGGCTTAAGGAAGGTGGAGATAGTTTAATTATTATACTGTGTATAGTGCTTTAAAAGTGATATTTTAAATGCCGTAGGTTAGCTTGTAATTTAGAGAAACCAGAGACTGACAAAATAATGAAGTATTTTCTCTGTAGTATGAGTAATACTTTATTCTAAACTGTTTTTGGTATTTTTGTCTAATGTCTTATATTTGTTTTTTTTCAATGGAGGCAGACTTCTTAATGTTATTTTTAAATTAAATATAGTATTTAATAGTATGGAAAATACACTTGGGTGTACCTATAATTTTCCTGTAGTATCTTAAAAAATAGTAGTTTCTTGGAGTTAATTATCCTTTACATTCATTACCACAATACTAAAAAAAAGCTATTAGGTTTATGTTAGGAAAGCAATAGACTCTCAAAAACTTGTGGATTTAAGGCCAGAAAAGTATTACAAAGACCCTAAATGCGAGAAAAAAGGACAAAGATCTGAGCTGCAGATTATTTAAATTTCAAATGATGGGAATTGTGTGGAGATCTCTATGAATGTGGTTGCTTTCCAAGCTATATAAGATGTACCTGAGCTTCCTTTGAGCCTAGTGATGAAAGAGGAGAGTGAAAAAGTTGGCTTAAAGTGCAACATTCAGAAAACTAAGATCATGGCATCCGGTCCCATCACTTCATGTGAAATAGATGGGGAAACAGTGGCTGACTTTATTTTTCTGGGCTCCAAAATCACTGCAGATGGTGATTGCAGCCATGAAATTAAAAGACACTTACTCCTTGAAAGAAAAGTTATGACCAACCTAGACAGCATATTAAAAAGCAGAAACATTACTTTGCCAACAAAGATCCGTCTAGTCAAGGCTATGGTTTTTCCAGTGGTCATGTATGGATGTGAAAGTTGGACTATAAAGATAGCTGAACGCTGAAGAATTGATGCTTTTGAACTGTGGTGTTGGAGAAGACTCTTGAGAGTCCTTTGGACTGCAAGGAAATCCAACCAGTCCATCCTAAAGGAGATCAGTCCTGGGTGTTCATTGGAAGGACTGATGTTGAAGCTGAAAGTCCAATACTTTGGCCACCTGATGCGAAGAGCTGACTCATTGGAAAAGACCCTGATGCTGGAAAAGATTGAGGGCAGGAGGAAAAGGGGACGACAGAGGATGAGATGGTTGGATGGCATCACTGACTCAGTGGACATGGGTTTGGGTGGACTCCGGGAGTTGGTGATGGACAGGGAGTCCTGGCGTGCTGAGGTTCATGGGGTCACAAAGAGTTGGACACGACTGAGCGACTGAACTAACTGAGCTTCCCTTGAAGCTCTTGAAAAGAGTGTCTAGTACAGTAGAGAAAGGTAGTGAGCTGATTGCAATTATTTTTCAAATCAGAATAGACTGCTTTTGTAAGCTTATAATTGACCTTTTCAATTTTTTTTAACTATGTAAAAGGCTTTGTGAAATTTCTAGTTTTCCTTTGAAAATTTAGTCTTTTATTTGTTATGCTCTTTAATTACAGTATATTTGTTGTAGTACCTGGAGTAAATATATATGTGCAATCACATAATTAATTTAGAATCAGTAATTATGATGTGTGACTGTGATATAAAATTTTCTACTAAGCTTTGCCGAATGAAATGTCCTAAGCATACACATCACATTCAAACCTCAGTGGATGACTTTTCTAATTTGTTCTTTTTCTAAACCATTGAGTGTTTATTGTACTTTGTTGTTTTTTTTTAAAATACCTTTTATGTAATTTGTAAGTGGAATACATGTGTTCTCATTAGCTCCCTCCTGAATATTGTTTGTTTAATGTTCAACTTTGGCTATCTGTGGAATAGAATGGTCAAGAGAATGTGGTTGATAGTATTTCAGGGGACTACTTAGCTGCATGACACATCTCTTGGGGAAGGGTAAGAGGGGGATTGACCCAAAGACTAATGAAGATAGGCTTCATGAGTGCAAACACTTTCCAGGACTAGCATAGGGGCCCTACTGGGTCTTAGCATGGTTACCAAGTTGGTATAATTTTTTGTCTTTTCCAATCTCTTTCCTTTCTAATACCTCTTACCCTCACATTGAGTGGTATCTGGTAGCTGCAGACATTTTGATACCTAGCTACGGTATAACTGAGTTAAGAATAGATTGTGTTGAGTCTAATGGGCCATGTTGGCATGGTTTTCATTTCTGTGTAGTACAGTTAGTTGCATGAGTGCTGACTGTCCTGGCTTTTCAGTGGCTTCCTGGAGTACTGCCACTGCCCAGTGTGCCAACCGACCAAATGTCCTAACACAACAAGGTACTAAGCGATTTGAAAAGATATTTTGGGATGTTTTAGTAAAACATGAGAAATTAGACCTGTGTTAGATGTATATGATGAATTCCTTTCATCATCTTAAAGTTACTTATTAACTGAGGGTAATTTCAGATTAAAAAATGCATGAATGTGAACCAAAGTGATGAAAAGTGAGTGATGAAGTCAATAGAAATTATGCTAACATTGAGCATATAATTAAAACCAAAAGTTTTTCAGAGCATAGTAAAGAATAGTTAAGAGGAAGAGAGAAATTTCTGATAGAAGTGGTGAATAGGTTCTTGCATTAAGTCATATGAATGAATGACATCTGAACCCTTTGGGAAAATATTAGACATTTCTTGATTTAATTTAAAATACTAGTAATAAAGCTGATATGATGTCTTTGCACTGAAGTTATCAATGACAAACTGGTTAAGTTAAAGTTAAAACTAGTCACAGCAGAAAAAAACTCAAAATGCTCACATGTAAAAGGAATTTTTTCTAAGCTGATAACTACCATAATGAGGGGATTAGTATGTGTTAGTCGCTCAGTTGTTCCCCACTCTTTGTGATCCCATGGACTGTAGCCTGCCAGTCTTCTCTGTCCATAAAGTGCTCCAGGCAAGAATACTGGAGTGTGTAGCCATTTCTCTTCTCCAGGGGAATCTTCTCGACCCAGGGATTGAACATGGCTCTCCTGCATTGCGGTAGATGCGTTACTATCTGAGCCACCAGGCAAGTCCACCATAAAATATACATGTTATTAATAATAATTTGAGAAGCTGAAATAGCTTTCAAAAATTATCAATAATAAGTTATTATCAACTGGAGTAGAACAGAGGTGGAAAATTATGGGCTGTTTTCTATGGCCCATGACCTAATAATGATTTTTATATTTTTAAATAACTGGGGAAAATATTTCATGACCTGCAAAAGTTATAAAATTAACAATTCAGAGTCCAAAACTGTTGTATTCAAACACAGTCATGCCCATTCATGTATTTATCATCTGTCACTGGTGTTATGTTATGACTGAGTTGAATCCTGTGATGGAGAGTGTGTGGTATGAAGTCTAAAATACCTACTATCTGGCTTTTATAGAAGGAACTTCCCAGGTGGCTCAGTGGTAAAGAATCTGCCTGCCAGTGCAGGAGCTGCAGGAGATGTAGGTCTGATCCCTGGGTTGGGAAGATCCCCTGGAGAAGGAAATGGCAAGCCACTCCAGTATTCTTGCCTGGGAAATTCCGTGAACAGAGGAGCTTGGTGGGTCACAGAGTCAGACATGACTGAGCATGCATGCATGCACACACATGCATATTTATAGAAAGTTTGCTTATCTGATGGTAAAGGGAAAGACTAAATTCTCTTCATAATACTTGATATTATAAAATCTTTGTTATATGAAGAGACAATCAGAGTATGCAGTCAAAATATGTAGCAAAAATTGTATGGGTGAAACCAATAAATTTAGGTGTATCTTCTGATCCTTCTGGATTTTATGATATTGTGGTATTTGTCAGCCCTTCTTTTAGTTTTTGATAACTTTTCTCATTCTTAATATTCACTTTCATTTCTCACTTTTAAAAAATTCATTTTATTGATGTATAGTTGATTTATAATTAAACTTTTATTTTTAATTTTACCTTTTTCTTAAACATTATCCTCTCAAATTATTTAAACTCTGGGTCTAACAAAATTTGATACAATAGTATATAATAAACTACATTTTCTCAACTGGAGCCTCAGTGCTTTTCTCATGCTATGTGCATGTCCTATTTATAACTATCACACATTAGACTGGAATTAATTTACAAAGGGCAAATAAGCATCTGGGGTGAAGTAAAGAAAAAAATTCTGCTAAATGTTTTACTTTATGAGACCTTGACCCCCTGCTAAAACTTTCTCAAATATTGTTCCTAAACAGTGGAAAACTGCTGGTTTAAGTCTTGGAACGGCACATTATTGCTCAGAGGGATTTTTTATGACTAGGTTTAAAATGGAAATGCCAACAGGTTTAATTATGGTACCACTAGAGAGGGCACAGCATATTAACATTATCACATGAAAAAAATATCAATCTGTTCTGTGAATGTATCGAGCACCTTTAATATTTTCATTTTCATTTATAAAAACTCACATTTAAATTTTTTGTGAAAGCTAAATAGGACTTCAGAGAAATGCCCTCTCAAGATCTTTCAGTTTGAAATCTCTTATTTTAGAAAATGTGATATGAAAACATGAAGAACTATGGTTTTTGATAAAAATCAAAGGGCTTGTCATTCTCCACTATGGCCTTTCTGATGGTCATATTTGACCCATTTTTCTGGGGGTGAAGAGTATTAAAATGGGCTCAACATTCAGCTGTTATGTATAGCTACATTTCTCTTAAATGCTGATTTAAATGACTCAAGACAGTGCTATGAAAAGATTAGATGGAGCCACTGGCTAAGATATTTGGGACCAACCATTTTTTTTTTCTGAGCCCATGTGTATGGTAGAACTGAAGAAATGTTATATAAATAGACTTTTTTTGGAGAAATGTCTATTTAGTTCTTTGGCCCATTTTTTGATTGGGTCATTTATTTCTCTGGAGTTGAGCTGTAGGAGTTGCTTGTATATTTTTGAGATTAGTTGTTTGTCAGTTGCTTCATTTGCTATTATTTTCTCCCATTCTGAAGGCTGTCTTTTCACCTTGCTGACAGTTTCCTTTGATGTGCAGAAGCTTTTAAGGTTAATTAGGTCCCATTTGTTTATTTGTGCTTTTATTTCCAATATTCTGGGAGGTGGGTCATAGAGGATCCTGCTGTGATGTATGTCAGAGAGTGTTTTGCTTATGTTCTCCTCTAGGAGTTTTATAGTTTCTGGTCTTATGTTTAGATCTTTAATCCATTTTGAGTTTATTTTTGTGTATGGTGTTAGAAAGTGTTCTAGTTTCATTCTTTTACAAGTGGTTGACCAGATTTCCCAGCACCACTTGTTAAAGAGATTGTCTTTAATCCATTGTATATTCTTGCCTCCTTTGTCAAAGATAAGGTGTCCATATGTGTGTGGATTTATCTCTGGGCTTTCTATTTTGTTCCATTGATCCATATTTCTGTCTTTGTGCCAGTACCATACTGTCTTGATGACTGTGGCTTTGTAGTAGAGCCTGAAGTCAGGTAGGTTGATTCCTCCAGTTCCATTCTTCTTTCTCAAGATCGCTTTGGCTATTCGAGGTTTTTTGTATTTCCGTACAAATTGTGAAATTATTTGTTCTAGCTCTGTGAAGAATACTGTTGGTAGGGATTGCAATAGGGATTGCATTGAATCTGTAAATTGCTTTGGGTAGTATACTCACTTTCACTATATTGATTCTTCCAATCCATGAACATGGTATATTTCTCCATCTATTAGTGTCCTCTTTGATTTCTTTCACCAGTGTTTTATAGTTTTCTATATATAGGTCTTTAGTTTCTTTAGGTAGATATATTCCTAAGTATTTTATTCTTTCCGTTGCAATGGTGAATGGAATTGTTTCCTTAATTTCTCTTTCTGTTTTCTCATTATTAGTGTATAGAAATGCAAGGGATTTCTGTGTGTTGATTTTATATCCTGAAACTTTACTATAGTCATTGATTAATTCTAGTAATTTTCTGGTGGAGTCTTTAGGGTTTTCTATGTAGAGGATCATGTCATCTGCAAATAGTGAGAGTTTTACTTCTTCTTTTCCAATTTGGATTCCTTTTATTTCTTTTTCTGCTCTGATTGCTGTGGCCAAAACTCCCAAAACTATGTTGAATAGTAATGGTGAAAGTGAGCACCCTTGTCTTGTTCCTGACTTTAGAGGAAATGCTTTCAATTTTTCACCATTGAGGATAATGTTTGCTGTGGGTTTGTCATATATAGCTTTTATTATGTTGAGGTATGTTCCTTCTATTCCTGCTTTCTGGAGAGTTTTTATCATAAATGGGTGTTGAATTTTGTCAAAGGCTTTCTCTGCATCTATTGAGATAATCATATGGTTTTTATTTTTCAATTTGTTAATGTGGTGTATTACATTGATTGATTTGCAGATATTGAAGAATCCTTGCATCCCTGGGATAAAGCCCACTTGGTCATGGTGTATGATCTTTTTAATGTGTTGTTGGATTCTGATTGCTAGAATTTTGTTAAGGATTTTTGCATCTATGTTCATCAGTGATATTGGCTTGTAGTTTTCTTTTTTTGTGGCATCTTTGTCAGGTATTGGTATTAGGGTAATGGTGGCCTCATAGAATGAGTTTGGAAGTTTACCTTCCTCTGCAATTTTCTGGAAGAGTTTGAGCAGGATAGGTGTTAGCTCTTCTCTAAATTTTTGGTAGAATTCAGCTGTGAAGACATACAGATGGCTAACAAACACATGAAAAGATGCTCAACATCACTCATTATCAGAGAAATGCAAATCAAGACCACTATGAGGTACCATTTCACACCAGTCAGAATGGCTGCAATCCAAAAGTCTACAAGCAATAAATGCTGGAGAGGGTGTGGAGAAAAGGGAACCCTCTTACACTGTTGGTGGGAATGCAAACTAGTACAGCCACTATGGAGAACAGTGTGGAGATTCCTTAAAAAACTGGAAATAGAACTGCCTTATGACCCAGCAATCCCACTGCTGGGCATACACACTGAGGAAACCAGAAGGGAAAGAGACACGTGTACCCCAATGTTCATCGCAGCACTGTTTATAATAGCCAGGACATGGAAGCAACCTAGATGCCCATCAGCAGATGAATGGATAAGAAAGCCATGGTACATATACACAATGGAGTATTACTCAGCCATTAAAAAGAATTCATTTGAATCAGTTCTAATGAGGTGGATGAAACTGGAGCCTATTATACAGAGTGAAGTAAGCCAGAAGGAAAAACACCAATACAGTATACTAACGCATATATATGGAATTTAGAAAGATGGTAACAATAACCCTGTGTACAAGACAGCAAAAGAGACACTGATGTATAGAACAGTCTTATGGACTCTGTGGGAGAGGGAGAGGGTGGGAAGATTTGGGAGAATGGCATTGAAACATGTAAAATATCATGTATGAAACGAGATGCCAGTCCAGGTTTGATGCACGATACTGGATGCTTGGGGCTGGTGCACTGGGACGACCCAGAGGGATGGTATGGGGAGGGAGGAGGTAGGAGGGTTCAGGATGGGGAGCACATGTATACCTGTGATGGATTCATTTTGATATTTGGCAAAACTAATACAATTATGTAAAGTTTAAAAATAAAATTTAAAAAAATAAAAGAAATTAAAAATAAATAAATAAATAAATAGACTTTTTGTACCTTCTAAAAATTGGTTCAGGACTTGTAGAGTGGATGGGAATCTGCCTGCCAGTGAAGGTTACGGTAGTTCGATCCCTGGTCCAGGAAGATTCCATGTGCTATGCAGCAACTAAGTCCGTGTGCCCTAACCACTGAGCCCACATCCTTCAGCTACTGCCGCCTATCTGCCTAGAGCCTGTGTGCCACAATGAAAGAAACCACTGCAATGAGAAGCTCGTGCATACAACAAAGAGTAGCCCCCACTCACTGCAACAAGAAAAAGCCTGTGTGTAGCAAGAGACCCAGCACAAACAACAAAAAATGGTTCGGTGCTACAGTATATTCTCATCTGAGCTTTAGTCTCCTTCAAGACACCAGATGGTTATTAGCGTCCTGAACTGGTCCAGTGCTCCCATCAAGGCTTTCACTTTGTCTGAACTCTAGCATGGCTTCTGGCTACTTCAGACCATGCCACTAGGGTAACTCCAGGCCCCACTTAACTCATTATTGACCAGAGATACATTAATATGTCTTTTCTTTCCCAAATGTTATTGCTCAGAGATGTTTCAGTATTCACTTATATAACAAATTGCCAGCCATAGGAGTTAATTTCTGCAAAAATCCTTTGGTCAATAATGTGTTAAAATGTGTTCCTAAAAAGCTTGCAGTTAGAAATCCTTTCTCTGACCTTTGAGATGGAACTCTTCTATCACTTAAAATTGACTCCTCAAAGATCTTGGAGAAGTCTTTGTAATGAAAACATCCAGAGAAAGAACTCCCACTCTTAAGTTTCCAGACTTCAAAGTAAGACAAGGACCAGACCTTGGTGGGCTCCTTGCTCCATCTTGCACCATTTTACCCCCTGGCATAGAGATGAGATGTTTGTTTCTTTTCTGTATAAGTGTCCATTAGCCTACTCCATGAACCTACCCTTTAACCCCTTAATGCCTTTAGATGTCTTTCCTTTAGTATACTCCAGCATTGAAAAAGTCTCCTGCCTTTTGTGTTTCAGTGGGATTGAGCTCAGATTACACAATGTTCTCTTCTCTAATGCAGTAGTCACTACTGAATAAAATCTGTCTTTATTACTTTCAACTACTGTCAAGCTTTCTCATTGATACTACACTCATTCCAAGCTATTGACGATGCTGTGTAGCTTTTTATTTCTTAGTCTTAGAGTCAGAAGGGACTTACACTGCATTTTATTTCAACCCCCTCTTTTACAATAAAGACAATGAAGCTTAGAAAGAGGAAGTGTGAAGCACAGGTCAGTAACCGTGAAGATGAGGTCAAAAGCCAGTGTTCCTGACAGTCCCCTCTGCTCTGTGCATTGCCAAATCCTTGGTTGGGAATCAAATTTAACTTTCCATGAAATTATTTTTATGATAGGAGGAGGTATGAGATTGGTACTTAACCAGCTTCTGAGTGAAAAAATCTTATTTTTCAGATTTAAGGACAAAGTTTTATAGATGTTATGACAAACAGGACATATACTTCTGCCACAGAAAAGTAATATAAAACTTCCTAAATTGAGTAGTAAAATCCAACAATTTGATCATTTTAATATTCACTGAATTAGATACTCCTTTTTCCACCCCCCATCATATTGAGATCAGGATGAAGTGAAGATTTAGCACAAAATTCTAGCTGTTGTTAGTGTATTCAAGCTGTTTCAATGCATAGCTGTAATTTCAATGCTCAAACACAATTGCTCTATACATTTTCTTTATGTATTTTTTTCTTGTGGATTTTATGTCACTTAAGAATAAAAGTTAGGTGTATTTAGCATCAGCAGTGGGGAAGATCTAAAATTCTTTGATTCTCTTATCTCTGTTATAAATACAAATAAGCAAACTAAGCTACAATAAAAGACCTTTCGGGAAAAATGGAAGAATATGGGAAAATGAACTTTAAAAATAGAGATATCTGCCCTTGTATCCTTACTTTCAATGTGTGAAATGGCACTTAATAGTCTTCCAGATAAGATATTCATTCACGACATCTACGTGCATGCTTAGTTGCTAAGTCATGTCTGACTCTTCCTTACCCCCATGGACTGTAGCCCTCTAGTCTCCTCTGTCCACGGGATTTCCCAGTCAAGAATACTGGACTGGGTTGTCATTTCCTTCTGCAGGGGCTCTTCCTGACTTTCCTGATCCAGGGATCACCTGGGAAGCCGCTCACAACATCTTGTTTTTTACTCAATAAGTCGTGTCTGACTTTTTGTGATCCCAAGGACTAGAGAATATGAAGCTCCCCTGTTCTCCACTATTTCCCAGAGTTTGCTCAAATTCATATCCATTGAGTCAGTAATGCTATCCAACCATCTCGTCCTCTGCCTCCCCTTTCTTTTGCCTTCAAGCTTTCCCAGCATCAGGGTCTTTTCCAACAAGTCAACTCTTTGCATTAGGTGGCCTAAGTATTGGAGCTTCAGCTTCAGCATCAGTCCTTCCAACAGGATTGATTTCCTTTAGGATTGACTGATTTGATCTCCTTGCTATCAATGGGACTCTCAAGGGTCTTCTCCAGTACTATTGTTTGAAAACATCAATTATTTGGCACTTAGCCATCTTTATGGTCCAACTCTCACATCCATACACAACATCTAGCTAGGCTTTAAACAGCTCTTTCTTGGTTACACTGCATATTTGCAGGCACTGGAGTGATTAAAAGGAAAATGGTGCAATTGCAGTGAAATAGAAACCAGCTTTTCTAATGATTTAGAATTGAGATCAATGATGACACAGTTCAATTACAGCATTAGTTCTTGATGTCAGAGAGGGGTTAAAAATGGATCATAATGACTCTTTAGCAGATAAATTTGGAGCAATTAGAGTCCTGAAAATGTCTCTTTATGTAACTAAAAAAAAAATTGCTCTTAAATGATCTGGGCTGCAGAACCTGTTTCTTTTGCATGTTAGAAGCTGTTTTAAAATTCTATTGCTTCTCAATTTGGACTTAATCAACTGAGTTTCTAAGCCCCACATTACAAGTGAAGACAGATTAGATTTTAAGTTAGTCTGAACTACAGGGATTTTAAAAGGTTAGTAGGTATAAAAATATAAGGAAAGATAAGGAAAATAAATTTGTTAAACCTAGCACAGTGCCCTACATATCGCAGGTATTAAATAAATGCTTGTTGAATTAAATTTTATATTCCTTTTGGGGGGTTTCCATGATAGCTCAGTTGGGAAAGAATCCGCCTGCAATGCGGAGACCTGGGCTCGATCCCTGGGTTGGGATGAACGCATGGAGAAGGGAAAGGCTACCCACTCCAGTATTCTGGCCTGGAGAATTCCATGGACTGTATAGTCCGTGGGGTCTGGCAAAGAGTCAGATACAACTCAGCGACTTTCACTTTCAAAGAGTACAAATTAACTAAGTATCAGTCACAACAAACAGTCAAGACCAACTTCACTGTCCTCTTTATCTTTTGTTTGTTGCATATAAAAACTGAGTAAAAATATGGACTAAGCCAACATGGTTCTTTTATTGTAGGTTTGGTGGGCTGAGACTCTTGTTTTCCCATTTGTTGCCCTCTCAGTTCTAGGCTACGCCTTAGGAAGTCTACAGTCTCGCCGAAGCCAGAAACACTGTCATTACTTCTCTGTTTCTCCCATTATTAGGATTATTGAGCTGACATATTTATTGCTTTATTTCAATACATCAGTGTGTTTTAAGGAGAAGATTTAAACTAAATTGGTTGTTTTTTGAATGTACAAATGGACAAAAAAGAGGCTTTCGTTCATGGACGTCTATTCAAATTAGCAAAGCTTCAATTTGTCTAGACATTTCACTGTAGCTATTTCGTGTACAGAAAGAAAAATGTTCTTACATCCTTCTTCCCTTTGTGTTAGCCTGGTTATTTAGTTCTGTTTCCTACCCTCTTGCCTTTTTAGAACTCTGTTTTCTGGAAGTTCACTCTTCTGCCGCATTGTTGTGGCATTTAAATTAATGTCAGTATGGAAAAGACACAAAGGAAGAACATTGATTTCTTGTAAACTAATTTTTCATTGATGCTGTATATTATGAAAGATGCTCTGTGTTTTCTTTAACAGGTATAGAATTTTTCTCTTGTTCTTAAAAGTTTTGAAATTGTACAAATAACTAGTTCAATGATAGGTGAATAAGCAGAACTTATATATAATAAAGATTTTGATGTTTCCAATATGTTGATAATCTTGTTTGTAACATACAAATTCTTACAGGTTGATACTATTTTTATTACAGATGAGGAAACTGAGGTTCAGAAAGTTAAGTTACTTATGTTTGCCCAGTTGGCTTTTTGCATAGCTAACAAACTTAAAAAAATAGAAATATTGCTCATAAATTTTAAACTAATTATATGCTAATAATATATATAGATTACTCATGCTTTGATGTTCATAAATCATTTTCAAAGGCAATAGCTTACTTAATTTCAAAGGATTTTTTTGTTCTATAGATTTTATTATTAAAGGGTTTTAGAGAGATCCTTATTGCCTATCACAGTGTATTTATAACAAACGTATATCTAGCCTATTTTTCAAGACTTTATATTTTAATTTATTAGGATGCTCTTGATGCTAAATTTATATACATTAAGATAATCTCAGTTTTTTTCGAAGGGGCTGTCACTCCGTCTTGGTATGTAATGTAATGCTCTTAATGAATTTCAGAGCTAAGGTTTGTGGCAGCTACACATCATGAGACCAAACGGACTAATTCAAAATGTCCTTTTTTTCCAGAATGATATTTTCCCCAAGTGTAGATCTTCCTTTTTCACTTAGAAAAACACACTACAAAAATATCTTCTAGACTCTTAGCATGTTATCTTTAAAGTTGCTAATTCAATGGTATAAATATCAGGCAACATAAAAATTAAAGTCTGATTATTTATTATGTAGGCTTAATCTTTTATTTGAGGGTTTAAGGCTGCTTTCTACTGGAACTAAAACTAGTCTGTTTGCTTTATTTTTTCGTATAGAAAAAATGGTTTTTAGACCAACAGTACTTGGAATAATTCACTATTTTTCAGTAAAGAGTAAAGGAGCAAATCTTAGATTTATGTTGACTAGCATAACCCTATGGAGAAGGCAATGGGATCCCATTCCAGTACTTTTGCCTGGAAAATCCCATGGACAGAGAAGCCTGGTAGGCTGCAGTCCATGGGGTAGCTAGAGTTGGACACGACTGAGCGACTTCACTTTCACTTTTCACTTTCATGCAATGGAGAAGGAAATGGCAACCCACTCCAGTGTTCTTGCCTGGAGAATCCCAGGGATGGGGAAGCCTGGTGGGCTGCCGTCTGTGGGGTCGCACAGAGTTGGACACGACTGAAGCGATTTAGCAGCAGCAGCAGCAGCATAACCCTATAACTTGGAGCAAGCATCTAGTATAGGAAATTTGGAATTAATTCAATTCAATGAAAACTTAAAATCTGTGTTCCAGGTATGACACACAGTGCTGGATCTGTAAAGATAGGTAAGATGTACTTCCTGTTCTCAGAGATCTCACAGGGTAGTGGGAAGTCAGATAGATGAAAAACATGAATGTCAGATGAGTGGGAAGGAAATTTGAGAGAGACACTGTCCCCAGATTTGATGGCACATGGCTCATTAGCCTTATGGAGTTGTTGCCCAGACAGGCATTCACCATTGGTTCCTTACAAGCTGTGGCCATGTTCAAAGGAACATGGATATTTGTAGGACTCACATGGAAATGCTTCAATGACATTTCAGTTGCTCGCCTCCCCAAGACCAGAATGATAATCCTTTACCTTGGAATTCTTCCCTCCTCAGCCAGTGTCATATAAAGAGAGAAAGAAGAGGACTGGTCCTATTGATGAAATCAGTGGGGTGGCATTTTGTAGTTTAATCATTTTCATACCTTTGTGCAACAGGGCATTCTCTTGTCTGACCTATAAGAGCCCAAGAACAGAGGTGACATTAGATCTCTCCAGGTTTTCCATTCTCAAATCTGGTTCCATTTTCTTTAAGGTTATCATTTGAGTAAATGTATAAGAAGAGAGGCCTGGTGTGCTGTGGTCCATGGGATCGCAAAGAGTCAAATATGACCGGGGAACAGAACAACAACAATAATAAAGAGAGAAGGAAGGGTTGGAGTCATGGGGTAGCTAGGTTCCACATACTAAAGCACTTGGCTCTGTCCACCCCTGTGGCAGCAGTTCCATTGAAATCATCTTGATGTGATATGTTGTGATGTCTATGGCATTAAAAGATGCCAAGTTTCATGGAGAATCTCAGAGCAAGGTTCCGGGAATAAGGGGTGAAATAAACAAGCCAATGGCTAGAAAACACCTTAATAGAGGATCCCAGGGCAACATCCAGGATGAATGGAAGAAATAAATGAAACAGTGGATAGAAAATAGCTTCTCTGTTGCCTGGCTTTTGCTGCCTATCATTTTCCAGATATCTCTCTTTCTTCCCAGTGCCAACAACCTTGACAGATATAACACTGATCTAAGTACAGAACAGCTGCCTGTGAGGATCTGACACCCTCACCTCCCACATTATGACACCAAAGATGCAGCTCGTATTCCTAAGGGAAGCTGAATGTAAAGGAGCCGGTGTGCCACCCCCATGGTTTTCCACCGGACACAGGGATGTGCAGAAACCTAGAAATGTATCAGCTAGGCACATGCTGAGAGCCTGGGTAGCACAAATGTTTAGCTCAGTGACTGTAGCCAAAGATGAGTATATGAGCTGAGGATACAAATGAGATTTGCTTCAATTATAGCAGCTGTCTCAGCACCAGCCTATTTTAGTGGCTTCAGGTAATACAGCCTTTTGTATAAACCAGCAATGTGTCATGGCCATCCTTCTCATTTTCCCTGATATTGGGTCCTAGTCCAGTGAGAAGTCTCTCCTTTGACAACCTGGGCTCTTGAGGTTAAATGGAACAACTGAAATCTATCTCCTCCTTCTTAGAATTTCTTGCTATTCTGTGAAACTATAGATGGTCTTTCCAAGTTGATCACATGTAATCTTTAGTATGGGCTTCCCCAGTGGTGCAGTGGTAAAGAATCTGCCTGCCAATGCAGGAGGTGTAGGTATGATCCCTGGGTAGGGAAGATTCCCCTGGAGAGGGAAATTGCAATCCACTCCAGTATTCTTGCCTGGGAAATCCCATGGACAGAGGAGCCTGGCAGGCTACAGTCCATGGAGTCACAACAGCATCGACACGACTTAGCTACTCAACAACAATCTTTAGTATAAACCAGCTGGAGTTGTGAGTTCAGTCTTTGTCATTGGTGGTTTTACAGGAATATCCTCTCTTTATAGGAATATCACAGAGCAAAAGTTTCTATTGCATCTCCTGTATTTATGATTCAATAAGAATTCAGTAGACTCTTGTAGGGGAGAGTTGTCTAGAAATCTTTTGAATTAGATATGATCCAAAAAATCAATGTAGGAACATGGGCTTATTCTGCTGGAACATTTCTATAAGCTACATAGAGTCTTTGGGGGCAAAGACTCTGCTTCATAAATTTTTGAACCTCCTCCTTGCCTATCTAGCACCATACTCTAAACAGGGAAGATTCTCAGTAAATAAGTGCTGGCAAAATGTGTGTGCTTTGGAAGCAGTATTTCCTTACTTTGAAGAATGAGATATCTCAAGAAATTTTAGAATTTTTACATTTAGTGAAATGTAATACTTAATTTAAAAAAAAAATCTCTTGTACCAAACTCTCCAAATTAGTTTCATCCGCATCTTCAAAAAACCTTTGTAAGGAGCTATTTGTTAATAAATTGACTCAAATTTCTCTGCAGAATTAATGTAATCTGTTTGGAGGAGATAAGAGTGAGGATAGTTTGCAGTTTATAAAATGAAAACTCACTCCATCTGGATTTGGCACTTGTCAACCATATACAGACTGCTGCTGCTTGCATCCTAAACTAAAAGTATTCAAGCAAAAAAAAAGAAAAAAGCTATGTAAAAAAATTTTCCATGCTGATTCCCCCTGCTCTCCCTACCACCTTGAAACCATTATTTCTAGAATGCTAGAATTCTAACACTTTCTTCCCCTTTCCTGCTATCTGCACAGTTTTCTCTCCTTTTTATCTATAAGAATAATGTTATTGAGAATTCTGTTTACGTATGTGAGTTGAATTTTTCTTGAGCTATTTGAATCAGACTTCAGTGATGCCTTGGTAGCAATGCTTTCACACCCTGACATTTTGCTTTTCCCTTTCTCAATTTTCTTTTTCTTTTACTACTATCCAGCTTTTCTAGCTAGAAGAAAATTCAAGAGCTTCGGGTCAAAGCTGATGCTTTGACCTAGACATTCACTTGGAGGAGATGAAGGAACAATTTAAGCCACATTCTTCTCTCCTTTTCTGTTACAGGAGATTGCTAATGGGCTGATTATAGGCATGGGTGCACATGTAGACACACACACTCATACACCCTCGTGATAGGGTGTGTGTGCGTGCTCATACACACACACACACACCCTAGCGATAGGGCCCACCCCATCTTCTTCAACCTAACACTCATTTGGGATTCCCCATTGATGGGCACTGGCACAATGATCTCTTTCAGATACAGAGTAGTAATTTCACACTAAATACTTCAATTATTTATAAATGGATCTCAGGCACAGCAACTAGCAGCTGGGCTATAGAAGCTGCTCTGACGGAGGCGTGGCCGTGACACTCTAAACAGTGTTATTAATATTTATGTGACTTGATGGGCTAGTTTAGATGAGGGGCTTCCCGGGCTGTGTGGAAGGAGCCTTCTCTTCTCCCTCGTCTGTCATTATGAGCAGATTCTTTTCTTGGTCGAACTTCAGGGGTGATGGAAGGTCGGGCCCCGGCTGAAGACTGTGCCAAACATATCTGTATGGTTCCTTTACGGCTGAAGCATATGGCTGGAAATAGCAAATCTGGAAGCTCAGACACTGAAACTTGGATGAAGGTTCTGATTTGAACTTTTGACAATATGTAAATGGCAATAAGTAATCTGATATAAAGGGAATTATCAAAACAGATTGAGAAACTTGGGTTAATGAATTTACACTTTTTTCCCCATTTGTTAGTATGTTTGTTATAATGAGTTTGTATATTTTTTTAAAGACACAGGTATATTTATTTAGAGTCTGATATCAGATGGTAAGGGGCTGATAAAGAATCTGCCTGCAATGTAGGAGACTTGAGTTTAATTCCTGGGTGGGGAAGATCCCCTGGAGAAGGGAATGGCTACCAACTCCAGGATTCTTGCCCGGAGAATTCCATGGACCTGGAACGAGGAGCTACAGTCCATGGGGTCATAAAGAATTGGACATGACTGCTCGACTAACACTTTCACTTTCAAATGACCGTGATAATCAGTGCACTTAAAGGGCACTGCCACAAACTTCAGGTATTTCTTCCTTCCTGATAAATATCTTTGTTTTCAATGAGAATATATTGTACTATAGTCTAAAGTAGGATCCTTTAGTACTTCATGATCTGTTAACAAAAGGGTGTAGGTGTCAGCTTCTGAGAACTCCATAATTTCTCAATTCAAACACTAATGCAGGACAATGATGATTCTAGTGCTGGTTCAAAATGGTGATTCCTTTGGAAAAGATGACGTGGGTTTGGTTTAGAATCTGTCTTCTGCATTGTTTCTTCGGTGACATTCCTAGCAGGAAGGTGGTTCTGCAGCTCAATTCTGGTAACCTTAAACCTGCAAGGTGATAGCCATTAGAGGGCAGTACAGTTACATTTTCTTAGCAGGACACTGCAGGGAAACTATATACAAAACATTCCTTGCAGGGGTTTTCAGGACAAAGGCAGTTGTCTCAGCCCCAGTGGTGGGTTTTCCCCCCGTCCCCTTAATGGGGACAGACTGATAGTCAGAAGCTCATGGTAGCCAATAAAGCTGCATCAGTAACATCAATACAGGAATGCTTTTCTTTTTGTGTGTATGTTAGTCACTTAGTAGTGTCCGACTATTTGTGAACCCATGGACTAGCCTGCCAGGCTCCTCTGTCCATGGAATTCTCTAGGCAAGAAGACTGGAGTGGGTGGCCATTCTCTTCTCCAGGGTATCTTCCTGACCCAGGGGTGGAACCTGGGTCTCCTGAATTGAAGGCAGATTCTTTACCGTCTGAGCCACAAGGGAAGCCTTTTACTTTTGTGTAGTTACAGATAACAATACTTCCTTTATTACCCTTTTCTGTCTTTAACCAAATAAGAGTTGACCTTTCTGATTTAGATTTTTCATTATCATTTGTCCCTTTAATATTTGTGTGTTTGTGGGCTGTGTTTTTTTTGGGCAAACTGTACCACCAGATGACTTCCCACCCAAAAGTGCAAATTCCTAAGTCTTCCATGACCCAGCATTATAACGAAGATAGTTATTGTGGAGAGTCTGGGTTAAAACATGTACAGAACTAACCTGTGATAATGACAAATCACCTTGTGAGTGATCTCATTTGCTAGCTACAGCCGTCTTAGCTACAAGCTGCCAGGGAGATGAGATCTGGGTAAATAATCTATAATTACAGTAGAGTAATCCATAATTATGGTACAGATTGGTATAGAGAAATTTGATCCTTTGGGATGGAAAAACTTTTCATTGGACTTGACTAGTGAATTTGTTTTTAGAGAACAGATAAATACAGTGTGGCTTGCTATACTTAAAAAAATATTCCCACCCTGCACATCTTTCTCAGTAGATAAAGGAATGTCTCAGTTGTAGAGGTGAGCTCAACAGCTGAAGGGGTGGAGCGTGAAGCCCAGCCAATGCCTCAGACCTGAGAGTAGCCTGGAGCTCACTCATTGCACAGACCAGTGGGCCAGAAACTGAGGTAATGAGATCATCGGCTCAGTCTTTGGACAACCTCGAGCCAACACCCTTCTCAATTCCTTGCTCTTCTCTCCCATCTCCCAAGGATCTGCTTTCTGCTCAGGCACGACAGAAACAATTCTGAGATGCTGAGTTTGAAAATAGAAACAAAATTTAAATACTGGAAGGATAAAAGGAATCAAGTTAAACATGAGCGTGGTTGCAGCTAATTAGCATGTAGGCAGCTTCCTCACAGGGAAGGTAGTGAGATATTTACTTTCTTTTTTATGAGTGGGAATAAGAGGTAAAAGATGGGGAGATTTGGTCGGGTGCTGGAGGCTTCAATATATATCACTAAGGGAAGTATAAAAGGTCAAAAAATATCTGGTGCACATTCTAGAGACTGGATGAAAGCTTGTATCACTGAATTGAATTTCCAGTCAGCCAACTCGACTGTTAGTTAAGACCAGTGTTCTCATTTTCCCCCTATGTCCTTTGACATCATTTTTGACTCATTCAGGTACTGTTCTGTACTGTGCTTTAAGGGGCTTGACAAACAGTGGGAAATGGATGCATACACAAGTGTAGATATACAGTGTGAGTCCCCGTAATTCTCACTGCCATTCCCAGTCATCACCATTATTTGTAAACATTAAGTTGCATGTGTGTGTTAGTTGTTCAGTTGCATCTGACACTTTGGGACCTCATGGACTGTAGCCCTCCAGGCTCCTCTGTCCTTGGGATTCTTGGGGCAAGAAACTGGAGTTGGTTGTCATTCTCTTCTCCAGGGAATCTTCCCAACTCAAAGATTTAACTTAGGTCTCATGCATTGCAGGTACACTCTCCACTCTCTGAGCTACCAGGAAAGCCTAAGTTGCATAGACCATCAGCTTAAAGCTGACTGTACTTTTGTGTAACTGTATATTAAAACACTGCCATGATCTGTGCTGCTGGAGCTCCTCACTGGGTTAGGGGAACCTTTGAACACAGGACAGCTGCATATTAAGGAGCACGATTCTTAGGGGTGAGAAGTGTGGCTCTGATGGAGCATGGTGACGAATGACTTTAGAGAATGAGAGGGGTAAGTGTTGGCAAGCTCCTTGTGCATCATATTCCTGTCCCCAGACTCTTTGTATCAAGAAAACTACAGACTGGTGCCCGCCTGAGAATGGTCCTCTGCGTCTTACCCCGGGACATCATTTGTAATCTGGATGTACTTACTTGTTGACTCCTGTCGCCCATTAAGCTAAGAATCTCTTTGTAGCCAGAGGCAGCATATTTGCTGGGGCTGCCATTACAGTGTATCCCAAATTTAGGGGCTTAAAACATAGTCATTTATTGTCAGTTTGGGTGTCCGTTTTGGAGGCCAGCACAGTATTCTGTTCCTGTCCCTTCAGAAGAAGAGTTCTTTGGTTAACCCAAACCTGCGTGGCATACCTAACAAGCCCATTCTAATGCTTAATAACCCTCAACACCACCAAGTTTTCTTTGCTTCCATGTTCCCTAGGCTTCAGGTTAAATTGCCTCTTCTTGTTCCTGCTTCCATGAAGACAAAGAGCAGTTGGCCAGCGTGCTTTGTAGAACTCTTCCTGTGACAAGCATTATGAGGTTTCTTCTTTACAGTCCATCTTATAAACAGAATAATCTAACTTTCACTTTGGTTTGATTCTAACTCTGAATCTTTGTTGTGGCTCTTGTAAAACCTCTCCAGCATCTCCTACTACTGTTGCGTTAGTTATCTCAGAACTAGAGGTAAACCCCTAGGCAGGTCTGAATTCAGCAGGGTAGAGGAGAACTGACCATTATGGGTTCAGGTGTGGCTGTCTGTTTTCTTGAAGAGTCCTGTGGTGAAGTGGCAAACCTTCTTCTGAATTTCACATTTCCTTCTCACTGAGCAGTGACCCATCTGTATATCATTTCTTCGAAATATATTTATTTAATGCTTTCTTTGGGCTTGGTCCTGGGGCTAGGAGCTGGGATATGGGAGTCAACATACTGAGGCTCTGTGACAAAGACATTGTAGCCTAGAGGAAGAAATCTCAAACTCGCTCAGAATTTGGCCTCTGAAAAATTATTGAGGACCTCAAATAACTTATTTTATGTTGACTATATGTATTGATATCTCCCATATTGGAAAGGAAAACTGAGACATGTTTAAATACTCATTTAAAGATAACACTTACTCACAGCATGTTAATATAAATAATGAAAAAATAATTGTGTCTTAATGAAAAAATAGTTTTTGACATAAAGGTGAATTGTGTGAGAAGAATGACATTGTTCACCATTTTTTCAGATGCATTGTTAGTGTCTAGCTTAATAGAAGACAGCTGAATTTGCTTACCTGTTTTTGCATTCAATCTGTTGTGAGATGTTATTTTGGCTTGAGTATAAGAAGATAAGTAGCTGGGGAAGGATGAGGATTTTAATTGCTTTTCAGATAATTGTAGATATTCTTCTTTGATGCTATACCAAAATGCAGCAATTGATAGATCCTAAACATTAGTTGCAAACTGGATTTTGAAACCACATAAATTAACTTTTCATACTCTGTTAGGTTAAAGTCCATTGCTCCATGTTATTCTTTGAATGGATATTTTGTCAGTGCCCTGGTCATTTGGAAAGTATTGGCTTATTTAGTTCTGCAGGTTTTCTAAATGCTAATCTAATGTTTCATCATATCTTATCAAAAAGTTATATTTGTCAGTATCACTGATCTTATCAGAAAAATCTTGAAGTATTGGGAAACTCTCAAGGTGATAGTGACATGTTTTTCAAATTCTAATTTTCACTTGAAAGCTTGAATCTTCTTAATAATAAATGTTGTCAGTTTTCTTCCTTGAGCTGAGAGACTGACTTTGTTCATTTTTCATAAAATGTCTACCAAATACCCAAGTCTGAACAGTTAGTTTTTCAATCATTCTTTCATGGGAAAGTGAAATTCTATTTTTTTTTTTTAAAGTGAGTTCCACTGGTAAACTATGTGCAAGTGCTTTTCTTGAGACAACTATCATCTGTTGGTATACAGCAGAAGTGCTTTGTGCTTGCTTCTCCTTTCACCACAGAGACTGTGAAAAAGATGCACACGTAATGGCAGAAATTCATTTGAAATAATTGTTACTCTTCCAACAGATGATTTGTAAGTGAAATAGCCATTGTTTTTACAGTGAGTATGTGGTAGTGAAAAATTTATAACTTCTAGTCAAGTTGGGAGCCATGGTTTGATTTGAGCTAAGATCCCACCATATTTAATCTACCATTGTGTTTGCAACGTTGGTGCCCGTCAACACAGAAAGGCAAAGAAAGTCTAAGTATTTCTATTTGAAAATAGTTTTGATGTTGTGAACAGAGTCTCAGGTATCCCTAGGGGTGTAGAGTTCATGCTTGGAGACCTGCTGGTCTAGTTTGGTCTGTAAACAGCCAAGGACAACTGCGTTTTCAGTGATTAGCTGGGGTGGTTGCTGTTCAGTCACTAAGTTGTGTCAGACTCTTTATGACCCCATGGACTATAGCACTCCAGGCTTCCCTGTCCTTCACCATCTCCCAGGGTTTGCTCAAACTCATGTCCGTTGAGTTGATGATCACAGCCTTGTGCAACTCAGTGAAGCTAGGAGCCATGCCTTGCAGGGCCACCTGAGATGGATGGGTAGTGGTGGAGAGTTCTGACAAAATGTGGTCCACTGGAGAAGGGAATGGCAAATCACCCCAGTATTCTTGCCTCAAGAACCCCATGAACAGTATGAAAAGGTAAAAAGGTATGACACCAGAAGATGAGCCCCCAGGTCGGTAGGTGTCCAATATGTTACTGGGGAAGGGTGAAGAAAGAGCTCCAAAAGAATGAAGAGGCTGGGCCACGGTGGAAATGATGCTCAGTTCTTGATGTGTCTGGTGGTGCAAGTAAAAGCTAGAGTAGGCATAGTAAAATTAAGAGCTGGGAGAGTCAGGAAATGATGCTCTGAAGAGATGACATCTAAAGTAAGTGCTAGAATGTAAAACTTAGAAGGTGTTAGGAAACTGAAGAAAGGGTGGCCAGAGACCAAAAACCAAGTGTGCAGGAAATGACTGGAAGGTGAAAAGCATGGCACTTTCATTGCTCTGCAAGGGAGTCAAAGGGTTTGCAGAGTGTAATGTGAGGATGCCGACATAAACAAACTGAAGGCGACAAGCAGGGGCCAATTAGGTACAGCCACACGCGCTGTGTAATGATAGTTAGAATTGAAGACTCCTTAGCTGTCAAAGTATTCTCAGGAAGAAAGCAGAGTGGCCTAAATTAAGGCAGTATTATTGGGGCTGAAGAGAGTGTGTGGATTCAAGATACATTGATGAAATCTGAGTGGTTAATTGGATGTCAAGGGTAAGGGAGAGAGAAGTCAGAGATGATGCCCCAGTCACTAGTTTAGGATGTGCTGTTAGAGGGTGCACTGGAGAGAAGCAAGTTTGGAAGTGAGAAAAATAATGAGTGTAATTTGACATGTTACTTTTCTTCATCCCTGCCATCAATAGCGGCTTTCAAGAAAAGATGACTCTTTCCTACAATGGTGTAATACTAGCCTTGCAGATAAAGTTGGAACAAAACTTGTATTTTTCAAAGCATCTTGGAACCTCCGTGCATTTAGGAGCCTATATTACAAAGACCATGTTTCCAAAAGAAATCCTTAGCATTTTTCCTCAAAGTCTGGGATACTTGGGGTGATAATGTTGGCTGTAACCTATTGATAGTAGAAATACCTTGAATCTTACTCGTGCTTTGAAGCTCACAAAGTGAATTCATGTTAAATCATGAAATACCTATGAGGTGGGTACTCTTGTTATGCAATGACATACACCTCACGTTTAACTGGGACTTGTTCTACTCCCCACCATGGTATACCCAGGAGTCTCCATATATGACCATGAACAGGCTTGGTCAGGGGACATGGGATCAGCTATGCTCTTTCTCTTCTTGCCTCAGCTGCCTGTCCCAAAAGTTGCTACACTCATGCAGTTTGTCAGCTACTGCAGTTGAAGCAAGGAAGAAACTAAAGAGCCTCTTGATGAAAGTGAAAGAGAAGAGCAAAACAGTTGGCTTAATACTCAACATTCAGAAAACGAAGATCATGGCATCTGGTCCCATCACTTCATGGCAAATCGATGGAGAAACAGTGGAAACAGTGTCAGACTTTATTTTTTTGGGCTCCAAAATCACTGCAGATGGTGACTGCAGTCATGAAATTAAAAGATTCTTGCTCCTTGAAAGAAAAGCTATGACCAACCTAGACAGCATATTAAAAAGCAGAGACATTACTTTGCCAACAAAGGTCCATCTAGTCAAAGCTATGGTTTTTCCGGGAGTCATGTGGATGTGAGAGTTGGTCTATAAAGAAAGCTGAGCACCGAAGAATTGATGCTTTCAACCTGTGATGTTGGAGAAGACTCTTGAGAGTCCCTTGGACTGCGAGGAGATAAAAGCAGTCCATCCTAAAGGAAATCAGTCCTGAATATTCATTGGAAGAACTGATGCTCAAGCTGAAACTCCAATACTTTGGACACCTGATGCAAAGAACTGACTCATTTGAAGACCCTGATGCTGGGAAAGATTGAAGGCAGGAGGAGAAGGGGATTACAGAGGATAAGACGGTTGGATGGGATCACCAACTCAATGGACATATGTCTAAGTAAACTCCGGGAGTTGATGATGAATGAGGAAGCCTCGCGTCCTGCAGTTCATGGGGTCACAAAGAGTCAGAAATGACTGAGCAACTGAACTGAACAGTTGAATCTTCCAAAAGCAGCCTCATATGCCAAGCTCTGGATATTTTTTCTGATTTCCCATTCCCTGGGAGAGTTGGTGAGCTTCCCTGGTGACTCAGGGGGTAAAGAATCTGCCTGCAATGCAGGAGACCCAGGTTTGATTACTGGGTCAGGAATATCCCCTGGAGGAGGAAATGGGAACCCACTCCAGTATTCTTGCCTGGAGAATCCCATGGATAAAGGAGCCTGGTAGGCTCCAGTCCATGGGGTCACAAAGAATCAGACATGACTGAAAGACCAACACTTTGAGAGAGCTGGTTCCTCCATTGGGTTTCCTTGCTGATGTAATAGAGCCTTCCTCTTGGCAGAGCTGCGGTGGCATCTGTTGGGAGTGATGTTGAATATCTCTTTCCCACTTGTATGCTCTTAGAAATCTTACTCATTTTCCAAATTCTTTAGTAAAATATCTCTTAATAGGTTCTATTTTGACCTAGACCCTCTGACACTGCATTCAGTTAAATTCCAACCTCCTTTTCTGCAACCCCAGCCCATTATAAGTGGCAATCTGTCTAAAGTGTTTTCCCCTGACCTTCCTGGAACTCTCAGCATTCTTTTCAGTGCTTCTTGGCTATTAACAGAAGACAGGAAGTGCTGCCTTCTTCCTGTCTGTGGATATGGCAAAGTCAGCAGCACTTCACACTACTTATTCTTTCGTATGCTTTCTTGCATTCCTCATTCATTCAGCCAGCTTTACTTTTTTTTTTTCTTTTTTTTTTTAGCTTTAAGTGCTGATTTTCTTCCCTACGGGGGTTCTTAGAAAGCCCTGGCACAAGGTATGGGGTCCTTTTATTGTCCATCAGACTTTCTTGTGAGGACAAAGTGAGCTAGACAATCTATTTACATCTCTGATGCCAAGAATGGTTCATTTAGACGAATTCTTCTCAGAGGATTTTATTTCCTATTTCTTGTTTTTTCAAGTAGATGTGAGAAAGTTAAATATGATTAGAGCAGGAGAAGCAAGATGAAGTAAGAGTAGGTCAGTTCATTATTTCCACTTGAGACTTTTATGCCTAGTTTTTCTTTTAATATTTTACTGAGGAGGAAAAAAAAAAAGGGAAATAGGTTATAAAGTGTTTGTGTGGGATGGACTCACCAAAGCTGTGTGTTCCTTCTACCAGAGGTACCCTGCTGGCTATTTGCCCTCTTACACACCCACACCCCTTTCTCATTCCTCCTCTGCCCAGCTCTGTTTTCCTCCCTTACCATAGTCTCATCACTTGCTTACTTAATCTCCAGTGTAACTGGTTAATTAGAAGGGGAAAAACACCTCCTTCCAGTATCCCAGGCTCCACACAACTCTTGGGGATAAGAAAGACCAGGATGTCTAAAGTAAATCAAAAAGAGAAAGACAAATATAGTATATTAAAGCATGTATATGGAATCTAGAAATATGATACTGACAATCCTCATGCAGGGCAGCAAAGGAGACACAGACATAAAGAACAGATTCTCCTCGATGGAAGGAGAGGGTGAAATGATTTGAGAGAATAGCTCTGAAACATAGACATTACTATATGTAAAGTCTTCCCTTGTAGCTCAGTTGGTAAAGAATCCACTTACAGTGTAGAAGACCCGGATTCGATTCCTGAGTTGGGAAGATCCCCTGGAGAAGGGAATGGCAACCCACTCCAGTATTCTTGCCTGGAGAACCTCATGGACTGTAGCCTGCCAGGCTCCTCTGTCCATGGAATCGCAAGAGTTGGACACGACTTAGCGACTAAACCACCACCACCACTATATGTAAAATAGATAGGCAGTGGGAGTTTGATGTATGACACAGGGAACCCAAAGTCGGTGCTCCATGACAACCTGGAGGGATGGGGTGGGGAGGGAAGTGTGGGAGAGGGGTTCAGGAGGGAGGGGACACATGTATGCCTATTGCCAATTCATCTTGATGTATGGCAAAAACCATCATGATATTATAATTATCCTCCAATTAAAATAAATTAATTAAAAAGATAAGGGCCACTGGGTGGGATTATGAGATTGTTTTAGCAGAAGGACAATGGAAGCTGATGCAAAATTCCCAAAAGATTTAGGGTATTCCCTCAGATACTGAGAAGATAAAGGGGTTTGTTGGTTCTAGGAGTAGCTGAGACCAGCACCCCATCATCAGCTTCCACATGGAGTGTCATAAGAAGCAGTGGTGGACACTGTAGTAAGTGGTGATGTAGGAACTGCTCACTAACATTGTATGCTTGGAAGTTGAGGGAAATTTGCATGGAAGTTATGGAGTTGCCATTTTTCAAGAAGTGGTGACTTAAGGAGGGCAGAGTAAGAAAAGTCAGGCTTTCTGAAGATGTTCTCAATTCCAGTACACCAGAAGAAATGTGATGAAGTCTCAGATTGGTGGCGGGATTCAACAATAACAAAGGATTACTGCTGTCATAGTGGGATGGTTTCTGAACGTATGAAATTTGATTTAAGGAAACAGAGGAAAGTAACTTTTTTTTTTTTAACATCCAGTATTGCAGGGTAAAATTCATGTCCATTATAGATTTTTGTTTTGTATGACCTCAGTTATCAAATAATATTGATGATAGTAATAACAGCAGCTAGTATTTATCAAACTATCACTATGGAACAGACACTAAGCTAAATGTTTTACTTTAGTCAATTGCATTTTTTACAACAAATTTACAAGGACATTGTTACTATGAATCCCTTTTAATAGGTAGAGAACAGAGGCTGGACAATTCACCTAACTCCTTGCAGTTCATGGTGATTAAGTAGAAGAGTTACATAGGCTTGAATTCCCCAGTCACCTCTTCCTGTTCTGCCTAAACTTTATGCTGTGCCGTCTCTCTGTTGTCCAAAGAATTGACAAATAGGTGAATATTCATCCAGAATAGGCTTGGACAGCTATCTGTGACTCTTAATTAATACCTTTGAATGGAGAGAAAGTTGGAACATACTTTCAAAGTTTAAGTAGCTTTAAGATCCTTATAGGAAAGAAGTAAAGAGATTATTGTTGTTGTTCAGTCTCTCAGTCCTGTATGACTCTCTACGACCCCATGAACTGCAGCTTGTCAAGCTTCCCTGTCCTTCACAGTCTTCCAGAATTTGCTCAGACTCATGTCCATTGAGTCAGTGATGCCATCCAACCACCTCATCCTCTGTCGTCCCCTTCTCCTCCTGCCCTCATTCTTTCCTAGCATCAGGGTCTTTTCTAATGAGCTGGCTCTTCACATCAGGTAGCCAGACTACTGGAGATGTGCCAGTATGTACATGTTAGTACATCATTTAGTACATTTAAGTTGCACCATTGTTCTTATTATTCCCAGGTTCCTCCCCCTTTTCTATGACACCATGAAATTTCTTTCCTCCTGCATTTTGGGTTTGTGCATATTATACAAGGAGCTCTCCACAGTGTGGTACACTAAACTGGTGAGAACTGTCTTCCATCAAAGAAAGAACAGTACAATTAAAATACCTCTCTCAATCTTGAAACAAGAAGAAAAATTTCTGGTGTCAGAAATAAAGAAGAAACTCAAAGATAATGCCATTCTAATCTAGTAGAGGAGAGATTGGCAAACATTTTCTATGAAGGGCCAGATAGTAAGTATTTCAGGCCTTTTGGTCCATTATGATCCCTGTTGTAGCTACTCAATTCTGTCATTCTACCTCAAAAGCAGTCAGAGACAATTCATAAATGAATGAGTCAGACTGTGTAGCCAGAAAACTTTATTTGAAGAAACAGCAGGCCGTTGTTTGTTGACCCCTAGAGTAGAAAATCGAGTCCAGCATCATAAGTCCTATTGAGGGGCTGGAGATTGAGATTTTAATGCCAGATAGCTATAGGAGAATGAACCTTGGGGCCTGCATAAGATGGGGGACTAGAAATGAGGTAATTGCATTAATCTGAGTCCTTTGAAGGCCTAGCCCATACTTTAACACCCCCTTTTAGCTCTTCTGATTTGTTAAAAAAAATTCTTTGCTCAGAAAACTAGTGTCTGCTAAGTCCCATGGCTGCAATCATCCTCTGGCCCAGGGACATAACAGAGAGGGTCTGGATGGATGAGACTCAGGGGTCTTCATTGCACACATTAGAATCACACTATTCACTTTCAGCAGAAAAGAATTTCCAGGGGGTCCAGAGAGCTAGAATCTGAAGCTACCAACTAGGTAGAATGCCTAGCCCACCACAGGGCATCACTACCATTTACCACCTATAATCTTGTTCATGGGATGTGGGAAGCTCCACCACCACCCTTGCTCCTGGGCTGTGCAACCATGTATGCTAGAATAGTTAGTCCTCTTCTCACAGCCACTTCTGCCTGGCTGTCATGTACAAGCTTAATGCATGTGTATGACTCCTTGTTAGAATCTGCACTGCTTAGGAATCTAGAGAGATGAGTCTTTTCTGCCTCAAGAAAGAGGGTCTTTAAATGTGGAAAGTTAATAAAATATAAGGAAAATATTCAAAGATGTTGGATAACTAAAGTTGATTAAAATCCACAGGGATGAAGATTTTCAGTATTCTGTGAGAAATAAAATTCTAGTCTATATCACATGTCAGAAACCAGTCTCTTATATTTCCTAAGGGGGAAGAAAAGCCAAAAAAATGTGAAACCTTTGGCCCATTGGTAGAGATGGACAAACTCCCTAATTTTCTTAAGTATGTCTTTATAGTCTTAGTATATTTGAAGCAAGATCCAAATCTTACAAGTAGTTTTTCCCTAGTTTTATTGAGATCAGTTCAGTTCAGTCGCTCAGTCATGTCTGACTCTTTGTGACCCCTGCTCATGAACCACAGCACTCCAGGCCTCCTTGTCCATCACCAACTCCCGGAGTTTACCCAAACTCATGTCCATTGAGTCGCTGATGCCATCCAACCATCTCTTCCTCTGTCGTCCCCTTCTCCTCCTGCCCCCAATCTTTCCCAGCATCAGGGTCTTTTCCAGTGAGTCAGCTCTTCGCATCAGGTGGCCAAAATATTGGAGTTTCAGCTTCAGTATCAGTCCCTCCAATGAACACCCAGGACTGATCTCCTTTAGGATGGACTGGTTGGATCCCCTGCAGTCCAAGGGATTCTCAAGAGTCTTCTCCAACACCACAGTTCAAAAGCATCAATTATTTGGTGCTCAGCTTTCTTTATAGTCCAACTCTCACATCCATACATGACTTTTGGAAAAACCATAGCCTTAGATGGACCTTTGCTGACAATGTCTCTGCTTTTTAATATGCTATCTAGGTTAGTCATAACTTTCCTTCCAAGGAATAAGTGTCTTTTAATTTCATGGCTGCAGTCACCATCTGTACTGGTTTTGGAGCCCCCAAAATAAAGTCAGCCACTGTTTATTGAGATAGAGTTGACATATATATCACTGTATAAGTTTAAGGTATATAGCATAATGATCTGATTGTGAAACGATTATCACAAGTTTAGTGAACATCCATTACCTCATAGATACAAAATCAAAGAAATAGAAAAAAAATTTCCTTGTGGTGAGAACTCCTAGGAATTACTGTTTTAACAACTTTCATATATACAGTTGTTGCTCAGTCGTGTCTGACTCTTTAAGGCTCCATGAACTGCAGCACGCCAGGCTTCCCTGTCCTTCACCATCTCCCAGAGCTTGTTCAAACTCATGTCCATTGAGTCAGTGATGCCATCCAACCATCTCATCCTCTGTCATCCCCTTCTCCTCCTGCCCTCAATCTTTCCCAGCATCAGGGTCTTTTCTAATGAGTCAGCTCTTTGCATCAGATGGCCAAAGTATTGGAGCTTCAGCAACAGTCCTTTCAATGAATATTCAGGATTATTTTCCTTTAGGATTGACTGGTTTGATCTCCTTGCAGTCCAAGGGACTCTCAAGAGTGTTCTCCAACATCACAGTTCAAAAGTGTCAATTCTTTGATGCTCAGCCTTCTTTATGGTCCAACTCTCACATCCATACATGACCACTGGAGAAACCATAGCTTTGATTGTACATGAGTAGCATGGATTATATTTATCATTTTGTACATTATACCCCTAGTACTTAGCTATCTTGTAGCTGGAAGTTTGTACCTTTTGACATCCTTCCTCCATCCCCTCCCTCCACCTCCTGCCTCTGGTAACCCTAAATCTGTTTTATTTTTCTATGAGTTTGTTTTTGAGTTATATTTTATCTGCAACAGAATCATATAACATTTCCTGTTACACAATATAGTGATTCAATGTTTCTGTACATTTCAAAATGCATGATAAGTACAGTTGTTACTGTCATGATACAAAGAGGTTACATTATTATTGATTGTTTCCCACACTGTACATCTGTGACTCACTTCAGTTTTGCAACTGGAAGTTGATTCCTTGCAATCTCCCTCGCCTATTTCTCTCCTTTTCCTACCCCATCCTGTCCGGCTCTCTCTCTATAACTCTTGTTTCTGTTTTGTTTGTTAATTTGTCTTTTAGATTTCACACCTTGTCTTTTATGTCTCACTATTATTACCCTGGTTTCCTTTTCATTCCTTTGATTTGTTCCAGAAAATTGGTTCATTTTTTTTTTTTCCAAGTAGAAAGACCCCATTTTAGATTCAAGAATGTTTTCTTTCTGTGTCCTTTAGATTGTTTATCTTCCACATTTCCTGTAAGTTAGTAGTACAGTCTAGAGAATGCCTATTCACACGAGGTTTTTCTCTGGATAAGAATGCTCCACCAGTGGTGCTGTGTCCTTCCTGCTCTGTTTGAACACAGGCATCTAAGTCTGGTTGGTGGTTCTTTCAGTGATGCCAAGATGACGTCAATGGTTTAGGCCATTGTGGCTCATTCACCTACTCTCAAATTACCCATTAACATTTTCCCTGCTGCTGCTGCTAAGTCACGTCAGTCGTGTCCGACTGTGTGACCCCATAGATGGCAGCCCACCAGGCTCCCCTGTCCCTGGGATTCTCCAGGCAAGAACACTGGAGTGGGTTGCCATTTCCTTCTCCAATGCATGAAAGTGAAAAGGGAAAGTGAAGTCGCTCAGTCGTGTCCGACTGCAGCCCACCAGGCTCCTCCGTCCATGGGAGTTTCCAGGCAAGAATACTGGAGTGGGTCGCCAGTGCCTTCTCCAAACATTTTACCTGATGGCTTTAATATTTATGACAATCATTGTCTGTATCCATTATTTATTTCATTACAGGTTTTGAAAGAGTGGTTTCCTAGGTCTGTAATTCCTTGTGCATTTTAAAGAACAGTCTCTCAACAACTATCTGAAATATAGTTAGCCCAGAAAGACAAATCTTTGATTTTTTTAAAATCAGCTTTCAGAGGGAGTTGGGGCTCCAGCAACTTCCAAAGATGACCAATGCTCTTCAAAAATTTTACAAACATAATTTCATGGATCTTTAATATTATCTGAAGGCATGAGCTTTAGAAGTGTATTTGATGGGTTTTGATACATTCATTCTTTTCCTTGCTCAAACTGTTCTGGCTTTTGGTCAGTGAGAGCTCCTTCACATTGGCCCCTGTGATCTTTCTAGTCTTTGGTAGCCTCTGAACTTTCTGACCTGACAAGGTATCTCTGGCTTATTTTATATGTTTCCAAGATTTGCAGTAAGAAAGGAGCCCTGGTTCTTTGTCATGGCAAATGGACCATAGAGGCCAGGGTGATGTCTGTGTTCATTGCTACTGGGATGTTATTGGTTCTTGGCTTTTCCAATACACAAAGCAGGAAGACTTTTTTTTTTTTGAAGGAAAAAATACAGTGTTTATACTGATATTTCTAACTTTATTTAAAAACCTTTTTGAAATTAGGGACTGGTTACAGACATATAAAGCAAGATGCTGAGTTTACCCAGAGATAATAAGAGTAGGCCCAGAAAACAAAAGGGAAGAGACTGAGGCTTAAGAATTTATTATTTTAGAAGTGGGGCCCTCAGGGACCGAAAGTACCCATATAAGGACCATGATGAAAGCAATTGCAGCCTCCAAGGTGATACACTCGTCCTTATGTCAGTGTCTTTCCAGGCCTGCTGGTCATCTAAATGTTATTTTCTAGGAGATTTCTACAAAAGGGCTCGTCTGATTTCTTATAGGGGGTAGGTGTCTGTGGCCTTTACACTTGAGATTCAGGTCAGCTGCCTATTATATCTTGATTCTTTCTTCTACATTCTTAAACTATTACTCTGTTATTTTTTAAATTAAAAAAAATTTTTAATGTAATTTTTTAACAAAGTATGGTTTGATAAAAGTGTGATTTATAGTGTAGTGTTAGTCTCAGGTGTACAGAAAATTGATTTATACATATATCTATCTGCCTATCTATCTATCTCTCTATATATTGTTTTTTAGATTCTTTTCCCTTATTGGTTATTACAAAATATTAAGTATACTTTGTATATACAGTGCTATACAGTAAGTCCTTGTTGGTATCTATTTTATGCATGGTCATGTGTATCTGTTACTCCATTATGTACTAGCATAAAAATTAACACTTAAAATACACTTTTTGCCTATCTGATTTTCTCTCTTGTAAGTCCCTTGGTTTGTTCCCTGTGGGCCCAAAGACTTTGCTTTAAAGTCCAGTTAACATTTCAGAGTATGTCATTCTGGATTGTTGTCACCAGATAATCATTGTTCCCTTTCACAAAAATAATTGGGGGTGGGGGTAGTAAATTTTCTGAGTTTTAGTATTTGCTTTGTTTCATTGGATTTTCTTTTTAGCAACCACTTTATATACATATTGGCTCTTCTTGTCTAGCAACTATTTGCCCCTCCCTCCAAATACATTTTATCCCTTTGCTTTCTTTTGATTATAAATTTTCTTTGCTTTTACCTCCTACCTCTCACAAAGAATTATCTGTTTCCTCTTGCATGAATTGTAATTCAGGCTTCATGTCTGAAATGATTTTGTATTTTATTTCTAATTCTTTCCTTTGTTCTCCTCCCATATCTGACTTTTTCAGTCTTAACTTTGGATATTATGTAAATTTAAAAATATATGAAAATTTCTTTTAGTTTGTTTGAAGTAGCTATAGCTTTCATCTGTTTGGTGACTTTACCTTCTTTCAATCTGGAGGGACATTTTTGTGCTCCTCCTGATGTGTGTGTATGTGGCGTTTGACACAGTTCTATTTATTGCTCATTTCTGTGAGATATTAGATTTAATGAATTTTGAGGAGGCCAGGGTGGGTCAGATTAGCTTTTTTAGCTTCACAAATCTAAACCTGCCTTTTAAATTTTTTTGTCTTTGTCAGATGTTTACAAATCAAATTTAAATATGGTCTATTGTTTTCAGTCTCTTTCCCCTATCCGTATCTTCCTTTATCCTTTACTTCCATGGATTTTGACTTGCAAAGTTTGGAACCTGTTGCCAACTGTCCTCAGGATGAGGCTTTTCCTGAAAGGGGTCTTTCTGTGTTAAGTGAGCTTGGATCCTCAGAGCTCCAGCCTCTTCAGATGTACATCTTCTAATTGTCTGTGAGCATTCAAAATCTCAATTTTATTTTGGTGTGTCAAACTTTGTGGTAAATACCTATCAATTGTTTATTCACTGAGCCATCAGGAAAGCCAAAGAATCTGCCTGCAATACAGAAGACCCAGGTTCCATCCCTGGGTCAGGAAGATCCCCTGGAGAAGGAAATGGCAGCCCACTCCAGTATTCTTGCCTGGGAAATCCCACAGATGGAGGAGACTTAGGCTTCCTTGATTTTCAGGTCTGGCAGGCAGCGCACTACTTTCCTCTCCTACAGAGATGCTCTTAGCATTGTTATCCACATACCTTTCCATCTGGGGGCTACTTGTCACATAATTTTGATGTAAATATTTCTCTGTATTTTTGGTTCTGCATTCCCAGCTGCTCTGTCCTTTTTTCTGAGGGTATTTGAAGAGATTTTTAAAAAGATAACACTGCGGCCTCAGTGTTCTCCCCAGTTCCTTCTGATTCACATTACTTGTTTCTTGTTTTTACTTCAGTTGTGTATGTTACTAGTAGTTTTATGCTGAAATCTTGATTCATGCTGCTATTGATATAATGACTCTATTTTGACATATATTTATGATAAGGAGAAGGCAATGGCACCCCACTCCAGTACTCTTGCCTAGAAAATCCCATGGATGGAGGAGCCTGGTAGGCTATAGTCCATGGGGTCACTAAGAGTCGGACACGACTAAGAGACTTCACTTTCACGTTTCACTTTCATGCATTGGAGAAGGAAATGGCAACCCACTCCAGTGTTCTTGCCTGGAGAGTCCCAGGGATGGCGGAGCCTGGTGGGCTGCCGTGTATGGGGTTGCACAGAGTCGGACACGACTGAAGTGACTTAGCAGCAGCAACAGTACTTTTATGCTGAAATCTTGATTCATGATGCTATTAATATAATGACTCTGTTTTGACATATATTTATAATAACTTCAAAATGAAGATAAAATTACTGCACTCAACTTGAGTTCTTTACATTTATTATTTATCTTAAAATAAGGTGCTACAGTTGTCTTGGTTTGCCTAGGATTTTCCTGCTTTTAGCACTGAAAATCTTGTGTGCCAAGAAACCCCTCAGTCCTGGGTAAGATCTAGACCGTTGGTTATTTTATGTATGTGACTAAAAATAGATGCCAAAACCCTAATGAAAAATTCGTTGGAAACTACGTGGTTTGAGTGTGATATGCCAATAGTTTGATAAACAGACTCCCTTTTTTCAGTATTTTAATTTTGTTTTTACTTTAAACAAAAACATTTAAATAGCCTAAAAGTCAAATCTACAGAACAAGGTATCTTTAAAATCCTATTTTCAACTCTTTCATGCTGTCCATGTCCAGGTGACCATCTTTATTGGGTTTTTGATTTATCCTTCCATTATTTCTCTTTGAGAATGTAAACATATCTTTGTATATTTACATATTCCCACTTTATAAAATAGAAATTGATGTTATACTCTGTATTCTGCACTTGACATTGTCTCTTATAAATACATGTTGGATTGTGTTTGTTAGTACAGTTATTTTCACAATATTGATTCTTCCTACCCCAGAACATGGACTATCTCTCCATCTGTTTATGTCATCTTTGATTTCCTTCATTAGTGTCTTATAATTTTCTGTGTACAGTTCTTTTGTCTCCTTAGGTAAGTTTATTCCTAGATACTTAATTCTTTTTGTTGAAATGGTGAATGGGATTGATTTCTTAATTTCTCTTTCTGATTTTTCATTGTTAGTATATAGAAATGCAAGTGATTTTTGTATCCTGCAGCTTTGCCAAATTCACTGATTAACTCTAGTAATTTTCTGATACTCTCTTTAGACTTTTTTATGTACAGTATCATGTCATTTGCAAACAGTGAGAGCTTCGCTTCTTCTTTTCTGATCTGGATTCCTTTTATTTCTTTTTCTTCTCTGATTGCCCTAGCTAGGACTTCCAGAGCTGTGTTGAATAATAGTGCTGAAAGAGGACACCCTTATCTTGTTCCTGATCTTAGGGGGAAAATTCTTTCAGTTTTTGATCATTGAGAATAATGTTTGCTGTTCAGTTCAGTTCAGTCACTCAGTTGTGTCCAACTCTTTGCGACCCCATGAATCGCAGCACATCAGGCCTCCCTGTTCATCACCAACTCCCAGAGTTCACTCAGACTCATATCCATCGAGTTGTGGATGCCATCCAGCCATCTCATCCTCTGTCGTCCCCTTCTCCTGCCCCCAATCCCTCCCAGCATTAGAGTATTTTCCAATGAGTCAACTCTTCGCATGAGGTGGCCAAAGTACTGGAGTTTCAGCTTTAGCATCATTCCTTCCAAAGAACACCCAGGGATGATCTCCTTCAAAATGGACTGGTTGGATTTCCTTGCAGTCTAAAGGACTCTCAGGAGTCTTCTCCAACACCACAGTTCAAAAGCATCAATTCTTTTGCGCTCAGCTTTCTTCACAGTCCAACTCTCACATCCATACATGACCACTGGAAAAACCACAGCCTTGACTAGATGGACCTTTGTTGGCAAAGTAGTGTCTCTGCTTTTGAATATGCTGTCTAGGTTGGTCATAACCCTCCTTCCAAGGAGTAAGCGTCTTTTAATTTCATGGCTGTAGTCACCATCTGCAGTGATTTTGGAGCCCAGAAAAATAAAGTCTGACACTGTTTGCCCATCTATTTGCCATGAAGTGATGGGACCAGATGCCATGATCTTTGTTTTCTGAATTTTGAGTTTTAAGCCAACTTTTTCACTCTCCACTTTCACTTTCATCAAGAGGCTTTTTAGTTCCTCTTCACTTTCTGCCATAAGGATGATGTCATCTGCATATCTGAGGTTATTGATATTTCTCCCGGCAATCTGGATTCCAGCTTGTGCTTCTTCCAGACCAGCATTTCTCATGATGTACTCTGCATGTAAGTTAAATAAGCAGGGTGACAGTATACAGCCTTGATGTACTCCTTCTCCAATTTGGAACCAGTCTGTTGTTCCATGTCCAGTTCTAACTGTTGCTTCCTGACCTGCATACAGGTTTCTCAAGAGGCAGGTCAGGTGGTGTATTCCCATCTCTTTCAGAATTTTCCAAAGTTTATTGGGATCCACACAGTCAAAGGCTTTGGCATAGTCAATAAAGCAGAAGTAGATATTTTTCTGGAACTCTCTTGCTTTTTCCATGATCCAGCGGATGTTGGCAATTTGATCTCTGGTTCCTCTGCCTTTTCGAAAGCCAGCTTGAACATCTGGAAGTTCACAGTTCACGTATTGCTGAAGCCTGGCTTGGAGAATTTTGAGCATTACTTTACTAGCGTGTGAGATGAGTGCAATTGTGCGGTAGTTTGAGCATTCTTTGGCATTGCCTTTCTTTGGGATTGGAATGAAAACTGACCTTTTCCTGTCCTGTGACCACTGCTGAGTTTTCCAAATTTGGTGGCATATGGAGTGCAGCACTTTCACAGCATCATCTTTCAGGATTTGGAATAACTCAACTGGAATTCCATCACCTCCACTAGCTTTGTTCGTAGTGGGCTTATCATATATGGCCTTTACTATGTTAAGGTATGTTCATTCTATGTCCATTTTTTAAGAGTTTTAATCATATATCAGTGCTGAATTTGTCAAAGGCTTTTTCTGCATCTATGGAGATTATCATATGGTTTTTAAATTTGTTGGTATGATATATCACATTGATAGATTTGCATAATTGAAGAATCCTTGCATCCCTGGAATAAACCCAACTTGATCATAGTGTATGAGCTGTTTAACGTGTTACTGAATTCTGTTTGCTAAAATTTTGTTGAGGATTTTTGCATCTGTGTTCATCAATGATATTCTCCTATAGTTTTCTTTTTTTGTGTTGTGTTTGTCTGGTTTTGGTATCAGGGTGGTGGTGGCCTCATAGAATGAGTTTGGAAGTGTTCCTTCCTATGCAGTTTTTTGAAAGAGTTTTAGAAGGATAGGCATTAGCTCTTCTCTAAATGTTTCATAGAATTCTCCTGTGAAGCCATCTGGTCCTGGGCTTTTGTTTTTTGGAGATTTTTTTTATCACAACTTCAATTTCAGTGTTTGTAATTGGGTTGTTCATAATTTCTGTTTCTTCCTGATTCAGGCTTGGAAGATTGAACTTTTTAAACAATCTGTCCATTTCTTCCAGGTTATCCATCCTGGATCATGATTCCTATCAAATTACCAATGGCATTTTTCACAGAACTAGAACAAAAACCTTCACAATTCATATGGAAACAGTAAAGACCCTGAATAGTCTAAGCAGTCTTGAGAAAGAAGAATGGAGCTGGAGGAATCAATCTTCCTGACTTCAGATTATACTACACAGCTACAGTCATCAAGACACTATGGTACTGGCACAAAAACAGAAATATAGACCAAGGAACAAGATAGAACACCCAGAAATGAACCCATGCACCTAAGGGTACCTTACTTTTGACAAAGGGACAAGAATATACAATGGGGCAGAGACAGCCTCTTCAATAAATGGTGCTGGGAAAACTGGACAGCTACATGTGAAAGCATGAAATTAGAACACTTCCTAACACTACACACAAACTCAAAATGGATTAAAGACCTAAATGAGAGAACAGAAGCTATAAAACTCTTAGAGGAAAACATAGGCAGAACACTTGATAACATAAATCAAAGCAAGGTCCTCTATGACCCACCTCCTAGAGTAATGGAAATAAAAGCAAAAGTAAACAAGTGGGACCTGATTAAACTTAAAAACTTTTGCACAGCAAAGGAAACTATAAGCAAGGTGAAAAGACAATCCTCAGAATGGGAGAAAATAATAGCAATGGAACAACTGACAACAGATTAATTTCCAAAGTATACAAACAGCTCATACAACTCAATACCAGAAAAACAAACAACCCAATCAAAAAGTGGGAAAAAGACCTAAACAGACATTTGTCCAAAGAAGACATACAGATGGCTAACAAACACAGGAAAAGATGCTCAACGTCGCTCATTATTAGAGAAATGCAAATCAAAACTACAATGAGGTATCACCTCACACAGGTCAGAAAGTCTACAAACAATAAATGCTGGAGAGGATGTGAAGAAAAGGAAACACTCTTGCACTGTTGGTGGGAATGTAAATTGACACAGCCACTATGGAAGATGATATGGAGATTCCTTAAAAAACTAGTAATAAAACCACCATATGACCCAGCAATCCCACTCCTAGGCATAAACCCTGAGGAAACCAAAATTGAAAAAGACACATGTATCCACTGTTCACTGCAGCACTATTTACAATAGCTAGAACATGGAAGCAACCTAGGTGTCCATCGACAGATGAATGGATAAAGAAGCTGTGATACATACACACAGTGGAATATTACTCAGCCGTAGAAAGGAATGCATTTGAGTCAGTTCTAATGAGGTGGATGAACCTAGAGCCTATTATATAGAGTGAAGTCAGTCAGAAAGAGAAAGATAAATATTGTATTCTAACGCATATATACAAATCTAGAAAAATGGTACTGAAGAATTTATTTACAGGGCAGCAATGGAGAAACAGAGAATAGACTTATGGACATGGGGAGAGGGGAGGAGAGGGTGAGATGTATGGAAAGAGTAACATGGAAACTTACATTACCGTGTGTAAAATAGATAGCCAACGGGAATTTGCTGTATGGCTCAAGAAACTCAAACGGGCTCTGTATCAACCTAGAGGGGTGGGATGGGGAGGGAGATGGGAGGGAGATTCAAAAGGGAGGGGATATATGTATACCTATGGCTGATTCATGTTGAGGTTTGACAGAAAACAACAAAATTCTGTAAAGCAATTATCCTTCAATTAAAAAATACATGCTGGATATAATTTCATATCAATGCCATAGATTTTATTCTTTACATTTTAAAGATAAACATACTCCATAATGTGGATGAACCTTAGTTTATTCAGCCTGCCTTTGTTGATGGTTATTAGCTTGTGTTTAGTCTTTTACTATTGTGAATGATAGCACAACAACTAGATTTCTTCAGATATCATTTCTTTGTCAGTTTATCATTGGAACAGAATTCTGAAAGTGGAATGGGCTACTCGGTCAGATGATGATGATGATGAACTGTGTGTGTGTCTGTATGAATATATAATATTACCACATTTCTCTTTATAAGAATTGTACCAATTTGAATTCCTGTTAGTGAGTTATGAAAGTACCTGTTTTATTGACACAGTGTATGTTGCTATGCTTTTGAATATTAGACAACATGTGTAAGAAATGGTACTTCTAACTATTAATTTTCTGAATATGAATGAATTTGAGCATATTTTTCTATGACTAAGTGTCACATTTTGTTTAGGCCCTTTTCCTTTTTTTTTTTTCTATTGACGGTGTTTTTTCTTCTTGGTGTTTAGAAGCTCTTTATTTGGAAGAACTATTAACCCTTTGTGGTATAAGTTGCACCAGCTTAAACTAAGTTCTTATAAGGCTTAAATGTTTTCTTATCCCATGGAATCCAGACAGGATGTTTGAGAAAGGACTCACTCCTGTCATTACTTAGCAGGCATTTCTTCATTACAGATTCAGTACTGAGGTGTTTTTTCAAGCAGGAGTTTGCTGACCTGGGCATTTAGTGTCGCTTCTTCTCTCCTCTCCCCCGTCTTGTGTTAACCCACCCACTCTCTGCGTCTGTCATCCTTTGGCTCCTGCCTTTGGTCACCTTCTTCACTTACCACCCTGGCTCTGGCAGGGTCACAGTTTTGAGCTGTCCACTTTCATGTTGATTAACTGCCCAAGAAAATGAAGAGATTGAGCACGGATACTGCGTGGGAACTTTGTTGACCTCCTTAAGCTCTTCAACCTTTCCTGGACCTCCCCACTGCTCACAGGACAGTTCTTCTGACCCTTGAGTCAGCCTTTTTGTCATCACTCAAAGATGCCCAGCCTCCTGTTCACAGCCTTGACATTAGTATTTGTAAAATCATATCTATGTAAAAATTGCATGATGAATAAATAGAAACAGTGTTAATATGTCTCACTGGCCACTTCCGTGCCTCCCTCCTTCCATGTCCCTTTGTGGGGGACAGGAACAAGTAGGAGGCAGCCAGGGCAGTCAAGAGACACAAATGGTATGCAGGTGCCTCATCCATATTCCGAGCACGATAGCAACCTTTAGTTTTGCACTGTGACAGGCTTCAACTTGCTGCTGAGAAAAGGAAATAGCTGTGTCAGCCAGAACTTTTACTCACCACAAAACTCGGTGGCTAACTATGTGGGTAAAGGCCTCTTGCAAGTCTTAGGAAAGAGTCTGGAGGAACCAGGGCTTGGGGATTTTGGGGGTGGCTGGGGGCTTCCAAGGTGGTGCTAGTGATAAAGAACCCACCTGCCAATGTAGATGTGGGTTCTGTCCCTGGGTCAGGAAGATCCCCTGGAAGAGGGCATGGCAACCTACCCCAGTATTCTTGTCTGGAGGATCTCCTGGACAGAGCAGCCTGGTGGGCTACAGTCCATAGGGTGGCAAAGAGTCAGGCACAACTGAAGCAACTTAGCATGCAGGCATAGCTAATAATACCCAATGATCTTTGATTAAAATGAGATTCTTTTAGCAGCTACGTAAGTCTTCTCACTCTGGGGAGACTGCTGACTTTCCAAGCAATAGAATCCTTCTTTACTCTGGGGGTCAACTAAGAGAACAAAACTTTCTTTAGGCTGGGTACCCCCTACCATGAGTGACCTAAAGCTTGAGAAAATAAAAGCTGACGGATTTTAATACCATCACAGTTGCAAAAGAACAATTTGAGCCCAATTAAGTCATTTTCTAAGCTATGCAGTTTTTCTTTACAAGAGAACTTCCTTATGATCATTAATGAATACTTGACATTGGTGGATGCCCCTAATGTTTGCAGACTTGGGCCGTGGCAGAGGGCAAGATGAGTTTTGGGGGCTTTCTCACCACTGCTGTCCTCTGAGATAAGACTCTAGGGCCAGTTGACGATTAGAGCCACACAACTTGTTGTCTTTGCTATCCTACTCTTCATTGCTGACCAAAAAGCAGTCACAGTGCTAGGTATGCCTGAGCTGAGTAAAGATGGGCAAAATTGTACATTTTTTGTATTTAAATTTCAACACACTTATGTGTCTCAATAGATATAAGCAAGAGAAGTTTTCCCACTGAACAAGGTGTTGTAGTTCTTGCAAGGCTTAAAATTTTCTTACCCCATGGTATCCAGTTGGAGTGTTCAAAGAACGACTCCCAACACTGCTTCAAGGGGGTCTGTTCATTACAGATCCAGTTCTGAGGTTCAAGGCAAAATATTTGCAAATTGCTACCCATAATGCACAACTAACCCCTAAGCTAATTTTTTTTCAGTCCATTTTACAATGTAGGATTATGTTGATGTTATGAAATTTTAAAAATGAAAATTCTTGCCTGCTGCACAACAGTGCTCAAGGAAAACCCAGGAAAATTGAGCCTTCCTCATTAGATATTCAGATGAACAATCCAGGCACAGCAGAAGGAAGTTGAAAAGGAAAAAACAATAAAATAAATTCCTAAACAGTCTTTGATTATGATTCTCCTAAGATTAAAAAAATACATAGCTGCTGCTTCCTTTCTGATGGAGTTTACGGAAATACACACGTAAATGGAATGCCACTCTCTATTGGCCAAAAGAAGACAAGTGCCCCATGCGGTAGTGTTTCTCTTCCAATGGAAGTGCTCAGGCAGACTCTGCATACCATTATCAGAGATGTTGTGATGAGGTGGAATAAATGACCCCTGAAAACTCCAAAATTCTATAGAACTACAGCTTTAGTAACATTCTCTTTCTTGAGGACAGTAAAGAAAGAGGAATTAATATTTAGGGGGCACCTGCTAAGAAGCACTTACCTTCCTTACAGCGTGAAGCACGGGCTTATCCCCAATTAGTGTTGCAGATTTTAATATTGTTTAAAAAGAATACAAGAAAATACCTTAAATTTACCTATTGAAGAGTTTCCACCTGCACTACGTTGTTTGGGTCTCTGGTAACTGTGGGAGATGTCGAGGGAAGATGTCTGTGTTCCCATTTGTAGACGGAGATACGCATCAGAGAGGCTGTGTAACTGTCCTCTGGGCACTCACCTAGATCAGTGAGAAGTTCCCTAATCTTCTTTAAAGTTTATTTATTTTTCTTTTTAATTGGGGGATAATTGCTTTACAATGTTGTGTTGGTTTCTGCCGTACAGCAGTGTGAATCAGCTGGAAGTATATATTGAGCAAGATCAACAGGGTGGCCAATGAGCACAATCCATGAGGTTACTGATGTCCATAGTAGCTTCATAATTAAGAAGCTGAGTGTGCCTGTTGCCAACTTTCTCACCTGTCAATAGAAAAGAAATAATACCACCCCATCTGTTACAAAGGTTGGTTGAAAATATCTTCAAGGTAAGCAGTAATTTAGTTACAGTTTTAATTGTGATTATGATGTATATGGGGGTGCAGGATACAACCTTTATGTGTCATAACAGTTGTCAAACAGTTGGTAGTTTATAATAGAGTTCAATATGCTAATGCAATTTCACTCACAGTTTAAACATTTCTGCTTATTCAATTTGTTCATTTGGTCTCTACTGATGAAAATGCCTCCAAAACATAAAGTAGAAAGGATAATTTTGAAAAGGCCATAGTTCCACAATAGTTTATTAATAATTTGGTAGATTTTCACTAGATACTGTTTTACAAATGGCTGTTATATCATTTATAGTTTAATCATTTTATATTTTAACTATTACATTGTTTTACAAAACTTTTTAATGACCACATATAATTCCACCAAAGTGATTAAACAGTTTTCTAACTGATAGGCATTTAGGTTAAAAAACATTATAGGTAAGGTTTTTGGGCATCTACCTAACAGACATTAGGTAGGTAATGTTTTCTTTCATGTTTTTGTTTTTAATGAGAAAACAGGCTTAGGCAAGGCCAGGCCTGAATTTTAAGCATCTCACTACACAATATTTTCCTAGTCCATATCTCCTGTAATAACTCAACATGACTTTTAACATAGAGTGTTTGCTAAAACTGGTTGCATGTATTTCACTGTCCTGAAGTCCAAAGGAAATTGACCATAATATATATATATATATTTTTTACCGACAGCTTTCTATAAATTTTTACTTAACGATTAGATAAAAAAATTAAAATTCAAAGGTAATAAGGGATTGCTTTGTGACCCAAATAAAACATACCTAAACTCTAAGGGTGCCTTAGCGTGGATCTGGACTTAACCAATGACTGACACTCAGCATTCGATAGCCTTGGGCTTCAAATGGGGTATGGACTTCTGTGGGAATCTAGGACTTCCATTAACTTTATTTATTTATTTATTTTATTTTATTTTATTTTTAAACTTTACATAATTGTATTAGTTTTGCCAAATATCAAAATGAATCCACCACAGGTATACATGTGTTCCCCATCCTGAACCCTCCTCCCTCCCCATACCATCCCTCTGGGTCGTCCCAGTGCACTAGCCCCAAGCATCCAGTATGGTGCATCGAACCTGGACTTGCAACTCATTTCATACATGATATTTTACATGTTTCAATGCTATTCTCCCAAATCTTCCCACCCTCTCCCTCTCCCACAGAGTCCATAAGACTGTTCTATACATCAGTGTCTCTTTTGCTGTCTCATACACAGGGTTATTGTTACCATCTTTCTAAATTCCATATATATGCATTAGTATACTGTATTGGTGTTTTTCCTTTTGGCTTACTTCACTCTGTATAATAGGCTCCAGTTTCATCCACCTCATTAGAACTGATTCCTTGCACTAGACCGTAGCTTCAGGTGCTTCCATTGTGTTTTTATTTATGATGTATTAATACTTTTACTAAAGCCTCTTGATGAAAGTGGAAGAGGAGAGTGAAAAAGTTGGCTTAAAACTCAACATTCAGAAAACAAAGATCATGACATCCAGTCCCATCACTTCTTGGGAAATAGATGGGGAAACAGTGTCAGACTTTATTTTTTTGGGCCCCAAAATCACTGCAGATGGTGACTGCAGCCATGAAATTAAAAGACGCTTACTCCTTGGAAGGAAACTTATGACCAACCTAGATAGCATATTCAAAAGCAGAGACATTACTTTGCCAACAATGATCTGTCTAGTCAAGGATATGGTTTTTCCTGTGGTCATATATGGATGTGAGAGTTGGACTGTGAAGAAGGCTGAGTGCCGAAGAATTGATGCTTTTGAACTGTGGTGTTGGAGAAGACTCTTGAGAGTCCCTTGGTCTGCAAGGAGATCCAACCAGTCCATTCTGAAGGAGATCAGCCCTGGGATTTCTTTGGAAGGAATGATGCTAAAGCTGTAACTCCAGTACTTTGGCCACCTCATGTGAAGAGTTGACTCATTGGAAAAGGCTCTGATGCTGGGAGGGATTGGGGGCAGGAGGAGAAGGGGATGACAGCGGATGAGATGGCTGGATGGCATCACTGACTCGATGGACGTGAGTCTGGGTGAACTCCAGGAGTTGGTGATGGACAGGGAGGCCTGGCATGCTGCGATTCATGGGGTCGCAAAGAGTCAGACACGACTGAGTGACTGAACTGAACTGAATACTTTTAAGCCTGAAAGAGATGAGGGACAGCAATTTTAACCTGGAAAGTGAACCAAGGACAGTCTTCTCTGAAGGCTAATAAATGTCCCTTTTTAAAAACATGGAATACTTAGTTAATTTAAACAATCACATCTGTGAGTCAAAATACATCTGGCCTTGCAGAAAACAGCCGGGGCCAGAAGCCAAGCTGGTGAAGGCTGAATCCATTGTAGCAGGGAGATAATTGGTCTCAGAAGAAAAGGCTTCCAAAAGCTCGGCTATTCAACATGACTTCAAGGAGTGTCTCTGGGGGAAGACTGATCTTGACATGCCATTCTTCTTACTGTGGTGTCCTCTGACTGTGTGTGAAGACGATGACAGGTATCAGGGGAGTCGAGAGAGAAGCTCCCAGAGTGTTTGCAGGAGATTCATTCCTGTGGCAGGCAAAGTCGATCAAGATGTGGACTCTTTGTTCAGTCCACTGGCTTCAAGGCAAGCTCCAACTCTGAGCAGAGGAGTAAGACCTCTGAAGGTGGCATGCCTCTTGCAGAGGCATGAAATGGTTTAGGGAAAGGGTGAATGTTTAGTCCGTCCTCTGTGCTAGAGTTTCCCCATCCGTGGGCTTAGAAGCTTTGGGAAATGAAGTGATGACTGTCATTGATGGATTTTTTTTTTTTCCCCATCAAGAGTGAGTCTTGTGTGCAAAAAATATGATTCAAGGGTGACGTTGGTTTTAAATATTAATATTTAGTTGAATAAAGTTGCTCAAGTAAAACCTGAGTTTTTCCTTAAGCTTCTAAATCTTATTCAATAAAGGGTATGTTTTTTGGGAACTTTTATTAATCTTTGGTACCATTTGCAGACTTAGATCATTAACCTTTTAATAATTTAAACTGTGTTTATAAGTTTAATATTACTGACTTTCTTTTTAATCAGATTAACAAAGTTTCCCAAACTCAAGTGATACTTATGTCTAATAATAAATTTACTTTATGAATAAAGTGAATCTTAAGAGCAATGTTTCTCAAAGTGTGGTCCCTGGGCCAGCAGTGTCAGCATCACCTGAGAATTTGTTAAGAATGCAAATTCCCGGATTCTACCCCAGATCTACCGAATGAGGAACTGGTCTGGTAAGCTCTCCAGGGGATTCTGAAGGGTGGGAATGTTTGAGGACCAGTGCCTTAAATGTCCCTATGTTATATGCAAATTTATAAGATTTTTGGTTAATATCATGTCCAAATTGATCCTTTAATCGAAACCATGACTTATTTTGCATTGTTGTTCTTGTTCAGTTGTTAAGTCATGTATGACTCTTTGCAGCCCTGTGAACTGCAAAATGCCAGGCTTCCCTGTCCTTCACTGTCTCCCAGAGTTTGCTCAAACTCATGTCCATTGAGTCGGTGATGCCAACCAACCATCTCATCCTCTGCGTTCCCCTTCTTCTCCTATCCTCAATCTTTCCCAGCATCAGGGTCTTTTCCAATGAGTCAGCTCTTTGCATTCAGTTCAGTTCAGTCGCTCAGTTGTGTCCAACTCTTTGTGACCCCATGAATCACAGAACACCAGGCCTCCCTGTCCATCACCAACTCCTGGAGTTCACTCAGACACACGTCCATCGAGTCAGTGATGCCATCCAGCCATCTCATCCTCTGTCGTCCCCTTCTCCTCCTGCCCCCGATCCCTCCCAGCATCAGAGTCTTTTCCAATGAGTCAATTCTTCACATGAGGTGGCCAAATAGGACAGCCTAATATGTCAAATTCTCTTATACGTTATCAGTACCTAAAATATCTCATATATAGGTTAGTTCTAAATCTAACATGAAAAATATCCTAAGAGGTATGATTTAGTTCTTCCCAGAGAATATACTGTCTAACAAAACAATTGCAGTTTTGCTTACCATGGGAATTAAGTTTTAAATTATATGTTATTAGCTCTTGGAGGTTGCTAATTGACCAAAGGTTTTGGTTGGCTGTGTGATCAGAAACTGGTGACATTTAAGGTAACCTTCCTTTTATAGTCATTATGATGTAGAGCCCACAGTTTCATGAAGGGAGTGATCACCTTTATCCACCACCTTGGGGATGAGATAGCTCATTCCCTGAATTTCAAGAGAGACTGAAGTCCACAGCCTCCACCCGTGTAATCCATAGTGCTTAGCTTTGGCTAATCTATGTATTATTTATTTATTTATTTTTAGATGTCTTTGATTTTATGATTAATTTTCAGTACATTTTGCTTAGTCACATTTAACAGACACACAAATGTTAACAAGATATGTTATTAAATTCAACTGTCCAGACATCAGGGAAAAACATTTTAGTGAGTTTATGTAATTTTCACGTGAAACATTATACATTTCCAATTTTGACTAATTATTTCCACATTTATTTGCCAAAGAACAAAACACATAGACAATTTGGGATTAGATTATAGTAACGCCAGTGATGTACCATATAAGGGGAAACCACTGTGCACACACAGGGAGAAACTATGAACGGTACTTAGGGTGGACTGCGGTCACATTCACGTCTGGAGGTGGCAAACTGATGGCAGAGGCCTTCGCTGGTTTTATCTGACATGTTAAGGCGTGATCTTTCCATGTAAGACTAGATGGTTTACAGCTCTCAACAATATGGCATCTTAACCTGTGCTCCATCACTTTGTTTCTAGGAACTTCCTTCCAGAACTGAGTTAATTCTGCTGGACCCGTGCCAGATGTCCAATTCTGCAGCCATGACCAGAAAATGGTCTTGGGCAGAGACTGTTGAACCGCCATGGGGAGACACAAGTATATCAACTGAGGCACCAGGGTCACAACCGCTATTGCTGGGCTTGACTCTACTCTTCTGGAGCAGTTGTTCTCACCTTAAATGCCACTATGGTTTTTGTTACATTTGTCAACACTATCAAAGCTTTCTTCTCTCCTGAGTCTGTACTTCCAAAATATGGTTCTTCCACTGGGCTGATGTGTAATAAGGGCCCTTAAACACACTCAGTGGTTTCTTGAAAGTTTTCATTTTGGAATCAACTTTTTCATTCTCATCTGCTTTGGTAGTAGGTTCCATTATGTTACCCTTTTTAGGAAGAGTTGTTTGTTCTTCATTAGAAATTGTTGCCAAGGTATCTTTGCCATCACTTTCTGTATCTTCTTGAAGCTTTATCCTCACTGGCAATAGGCCCATTTTCACACAACAGTGTTTGGAAATCATCATCTACAAGTGGTGGGTAGCTATACTTGAAAGGATCAGTTCCACCCATGTGAGAAGGCAGGTATTCTACACTGACATAGTCTTGGATGTCATTTTTACTCGTAAACTTCAACAAACTCACTGCTTCTGGACCAAGCCAGGTTTTCACAATTTTGAAAGCAGCATTCATTATCCAAGGCATATCAAAGATCACTATTTTTGAGAGGTATTTAGAGTAATAAACCTTAAAGCAGTTGATGATAAAGCATACAAATCCATGTCTATGTTATTTAGTCCAGTCTCTGACAGGTCAAACATCATTGTAACTGGCTTCCCATTTGCTCTCTTAGCATACCATTCCAACCAGAATGCAATAAGCTTCTTTTTGTCCAACATGGTCTTATGGTCTTTTATATGGTACTTCACCCTGATCCAGAATAACTTGTTGCCTTCTTTTGTCATAACCATGGAGATAAATGCCACCAATTTCCAGTAGCCACCTGGGAATGGAGACTTCGGTCAGGTCATTGACAGCCATTTCTTTCCTCCACTGAAAACTCTTATCAAGCATCTTCAGTGTTTCATCTACAACATTATGCCTCCAAGCCAAGTAACTTTCAACCCAGTTATCATCTTGCTGTAGCCTTTCAACATCCCGTGAATCATACTTATCTGACTTATCTGTCACATACTCAGCTTCAAACCTCCGTCGAACCTCAGAGATGAGCTTGGCTTTATTCTGGGCTTGATACTCAGCGATAGTCGTGGTCGTGGACATGATCAGAGTTAGCTTCGCTCCTTTCCACAGCTGTGGTCTGAATATCTCAGCACTGGGCAAGCTGGCCAGGAGGTAAAAAGGGAAGGGCGGGAGGTCTATTATTTATTTCTATTCTGAATTCTTGCTTTTCCTATCTGTCCCCTCTGACAACTGACCTGCATTTTTAAAATGGCTCCTGAATGAATTTACTGTATCACAAAATTGACTTGGATGTCACTTTTCTTCAGAGGTTACTTCCATGACAAAGACAAAGGGGTCTGTAAAACCTTATGCACCTTACATGTGGTCAGTGAATTATAAGTATTTGGTTTTGTGCACCTGCAGTTACTTTTCAGTCAAGTGGACTGGCTGTTGTACTTAGAAAATACAGCATTGAGCATGACTTGAGCATTACTGATTTTATTGTAGCTTTTGGTCATTATGTATTATTTTCATCTGTAGGAGCTAAACATACAGCTGAATGGAAATAGTCATAGTCATTTTCTGTTAAAAGTGTCCTCATTTGGGAAAAGCACCATAAGCAAATAAAAGGAGAGGTGCTTGATGCAAAATGCATTTAGTTATCTGTCCTATTAATTATGATCCAAGAGCAACATATTTTCTGCCAAAATGAAGTAGTTTGGGCATAGAGGCTGAAAATATATAGTGAATTTTGCTATAATACATAAGTCTAAAGGTGATTCTGCTAACATCAAGAGTATATATTTAGAATGGATTTCCAGTGGGGTGTTGCAGATATAATTCTGTCTAGCTTGAGTAATTTCCTATTTCTATTTCTGTGAACAAACTATCTACTTGTCAACGTCTCCGCGACCACCACTGCCAGGCATCTTGCATGTGTCGCAGGTGCCCCAACTGGTTTCCCTGCCCCACCCTCACCACTGCCTTTGCCCATTGACGTGGCTTCCATAGAAATCCCACAAAGCTCTCAAAATCACATCACATCACTCTTTTGCCCCAAACCCTCCAGTGCCTTGCCATCTCTTTCTGAGGAAGAGATCTTTACAATGGCTGCCAGGGGGCAGCTCAGAGGCTAAAGAATCTGCCTGCAATGCAGGAAACCTGGGTTCGATCCCTGGGCCGGGTTGGGAAGATTCCCCTGGAGAAGGGAATGGCTACCCACCCACTCCAGTATTCTTTCCCGGAGAATTGCATGGACAGAGGAGCCTGGCGGGCTACAGTCTATGAGGTCACAGAGAGTCAGACGTGACTGAGCAACTAACACTGACTTTTCAGGGCCCTCTGTGATGTGACTTTCGTTCTGTCTGACCTCACTGCCACTTTTCTAGCCACTTGAATGCTTTGCTAAACACAATCGTGTTTTCTTGTTTTGCCTCAAGGCTTTTGAATTTGCAGTTTCGTCTGCTGAAAGTAGATCTGCCCCTGGTGTTGATGTGATTCCTCACTGTCTTAACAACTTTGCTCAAATGTTACCTCTTTGACGAAGCCCATCCCATCCGCCTAATTAAAAAGGCAAAGTCTGCCTTTGTACTACCTTGCCCCCTTTCCTGCTCTGATTTATTTTTTTTTTTCATGAAGATACTCACCACCTTTTAATCACCTGATTATCTATCTTCTCCCTGATGAATGTAAACTGAGGCAGGATTTTTTTCTCTGCTGTATCCCCTGTGTTTGAAATGATGGCAGCACCCACAGTCAGCCCTCAATAAGTAGTAGTCGAGTGAAATAAATAAATGGGCTGGAAAAGGGAGAAGAGATCTCTTTATTATGCATCCTCATCAACTTCCACTGGTGGTCCCAGAATATATTTATACAAATTGTGGCCCTGGTCCTCTCTGGAGGAATGCATCTCCCAGTGGCTGTGTTGTGAATAGCTATTGTAGAGAGCTGTAGAAACTGTCTTTCAAGAGCTAGAGTGAGTCAAAAACAGAGTGGAGTGTCAGAACTTCCTATGCACAGGAGGAATATCGCTCCCCCCGCTCATAAATCCCCCCTGTAATTGCCTCAGAATTTGTGCAAATGTCACTGTCTCTCCATGGCCTGCCATTCCTCACCCCATACTCAGCCCATCCCCAAGCCTAGAACATCAGGGACAGGGAGGTAGGGGCCTAGCTCTGCCACTCATTCCTCATAGGGGCATTCACGGTCATGGCAGTCTAACGTTGTGGACTTGTTGTCCAATCTTACTGTTGGTTTGGGCTAATGATACAGTTTAGGCCAAAACATATTTCTTACCTATGCCTTGGTAGTATCTATTCTCTCAGCTCCACACTTGCTTTCGCTTCGTGCTGGGATTGGAAGACTGCAACTGTTTACCAAGCCGTCTTTGCCAGCTGTCTAAAAGGAGTGCAGCTCCAGTTTTTCCACTTAGGACTCATGTGGTTCCATCAAAGTAGCAGTCTGTGTGGGCTCACAAGAGTCTGTCCGGGAGCAGTAGTGGTTTCCTGATCCTAGATGAGCAACAATTCTCTTTTTCCCTCTTCCAACACCCCTCCCATCAGCCTTAGAAATTCCAGCTCCTCTGTAACCAGGGTCATTTCTCAACATTGCTCTGTTTGAAATATGGAGTGTGTTTTCCTGTTTCTGGTTGGATGCTGATGAACTATTCAAATCCTAAACGTATGATTTTTTCCTCTGCTTTCCAAGTGCATAGATCACAACAATATGGCTAGTCTATAAAATCTGAGAATCACAAAGAGAATCTTGTTGACAGGTTAACTAGAAGTGGGGTGTCCTATGTGATCGGTTAGGGGTGCATATTTGGTTTTCTCTTTGCTCCTAAGTAGGAAGCAGGGTCAAAAATTGGGGAAGCTGTCAGCTTTAAGGCTTGGACATTTGGGGCTGATTATTACAAAGTTATTGTTTGGCCTCCTTAGTTGTTACTAGAGGTAGCAGTCTGACTTCCTGCAAGGCTGATTTATAGTAGCCTTGATTTCCAGGGCTGGTGATTATAAAGGGTTAGTTTCCTGGGCAGGCTGCTGCCAGTCCTAGGTCAGAGTTCTATTTTGATATATGGCCTGGCCACTGTTTCTTTATGTGGTCAGTCCCTCAGAGTTAAAGGTCTTGTGGAATCCTCACTTTCCTGCTGAATTCAGAGAAGCTTGTTGGATCTGGGCCAAAGCTACAATCTTGGGTTAAAGGGAAGAATGGCTGTCTCGGGCCTTTTAAGCACTTTGAGTCAGGTCATGAGCCCCAGAACAGAGTGGAGGCTGAAATCAAGAGACAGATTTGATATCTCACCCTAATGCCAGAAACTCAGAATCGCCTGATCAGTCAGCCTACTTTCTTGAGAAGTAGACTCCTCCTTCAAATCTAGGGAAATCTGGACAGTTGAATTTTAAAAGCTACAAAAATTGGCAGTGTGTTTATTTTCCAGATAACTTTTTTTTTTTTTTTTTAGAATTATATTTTGAGGTGTTTGCTCAGACTTCCAACAACCCCTGAACAATACTGAGTACATTTGATCTCTTTGTTAATTTTTGTTTACATTTAAAAGTCTTACAAGAAAGTCCCCAAAGGAGAGTTAACAACTGCATGAACAGCAATCACACATATTGCTTGCTGGGTGTTCCAGCCTGTCTGGAATGGGGCCCCAGCAATGTTCTTTGCATGACGTAATTATAAATGAAAATACATCTGTGGTGAACAAAAGCATTTCATCCCATGCAATTGATCTTGCATTACATCTCCTTCAGTGGAGAAGTCACGGTTTGTTAAAAATACAATATATTTTCCGCTAAAAAATTCATTGCTTCTACAACTGATTTTCTATTTTGTCAGACCAGTTCTTGGTTTCCTCTTGAAATCACTTCATAGCAGTGGACACAGGATGGGAGAAAGAGAACATGACAGAGTTATTACACAAACCCGTTGGCTGTGGCAGAGGGCCAGAATGAAACCTAAACACAGTCTCGTTTCCAGATAACACTGCAAAGCTATCAAGTAGCACCTGCCTTTCTCCCCCTGCCTCTTGTTTTCTGTCTTAAAATGATCTAGATCACCCTCACTTTGGTAGAAAACAACATCTGAATCCAGGAACCTTCTTTTTTATTGGCAACTTTTATCGATTCTCTAAAATGTCTTTGGCTGGACTGACTGTTCTCAGCTTCTGTCTTTTGTGATGATGACATAGCACTGGCTCACGTGTTTAAGCCGCCCGCCCAGGTTTTTTCCCCTTCTTGGAGACAAAGGAGTGTTGCCGTCATTTGATATCCTTGAAGCAGAAGCAAGAGCTTCAAAGGACGCCCAGGAGAGTCATAGGAACAGGCTTCCCAGCTGCTTCCTGAATGATGCATTTCATGTAAATTCCTTCCAAAAAACATTGGCATCCCAGGCAAAAGGCCCCACGAAATCTGTATCTGGAGGCTGCATGCCTTAAAGAATCTTTTTTTAAGTCTGTGTTTGCTGGGAGTATACGTTTTAGGTTGATCCTTTAGCTATGCCTTTGAATTCTCAGACACACTTGGGGTACACTGAAATGCCCAGACAGATGCATATGCCCCTATTTCCTGGACATTCAGCATGTTCAGACTGTGTGAAGATCAGTTTGTAATGGGAAGATTTTTCAGCCTGCCTCTGTAGTCAATGATATACTCCATCTTTACTAGGTTGGAATGGAGAAGGCAATAGCAACCCACTCCAGTACTCTTGCCTGGAAAATCCCATGGACGGAGGTGCCTGGTGGGCTGCAGTCCTTAGGGTTGCTAAGAGTCGGACACGACTGAGCAGCGTCACTTTCACTTTTCACTTTCATGCATTGGAGAAGGAAATGGCAACCCACTCCAGTGTTCTTGCCTGGAGAATCTCAGGGATGGGGGAGCCTGGTGGGCTGCCATCTCTGGGGTTGCAGAGTTGGAAACGACTGAAGCGACTTAGCAGCAGCAGCAGCAGTGTAAAAATGGTTGTTTCAAGGGGCCTCTTAGGAGAAAAGCCATTTTACTGTAGGCTTTCCAGATAGGTCAAATAGTAAAGAATCCACCTGTAATGTGGGAGACCTGGGTTCAATCCCTGGGTCGTGAAGATCCCCTGGAGAAGGAAATGGCAGCCCATTTCAGTATTCTCACCTGGAGAATTCCATGGATAGAGGAGCCTGGTGAGCTGCAGTTCATGGGGTCGCAAACAGTTGGACACGACTGAGTGTCTAACACTTCAACACACTTCCCTATCCTTTTCCAGACTTGTTTTCCATGTGAACCACATAGCATGGGTGTGGTTATTTCTATAGGAGAGATCCATTCATTGCCCACTGAAGCTGCCTCTAGTTTTAATGAGTAGAGAAAAGGCTTTTCTTTTGACACTTTAAGCCATACGTAGGATGCAACCTCTGAAGGGTGTTTTTGTTTTTAAGTGATTTGGTTAAAACAAATTTAATTTGGGGAAGCATGCACAAGAAATATTTTAGACTGGCTTCCATCATGACCTCCTTGGTAACCCAAGTCCCCTTGCCTTCCAGCTCCCCTTGCCTTCTCCTCCACCTTAAATACAAAGAGAGACTACTGCTCCAACACCCAGGGGGCTGCATCTTGCTTTGAAGGATGCAGCAGAATGCTCAGGCTGCCAAATTCCTGATGACCAGAGAGGTCTTGCTAGGGACCAATTTAAGTTGGCAAGCGCATAAGCTTCATTGGGCTATTTCAAAGTTCATACAGCTTTAGCGCTAATCCTCTTAACATATTAAGCTGAGTAACTCACAGACTATGATGGCAGTGGCATAAAGGCCCCTTCTATTTTGATTTACATTTCTCTGCATGCTAGCATGCCAGTCAATTCACTCTCCCCTCCAAATGCCTTCTTCACCGTGCCCTGCCCCAAGATGGTGGAAATTATTTGTAGCCCAAACTGCTTGGGCTAATTTATTTGAAGATCTTATATAACACTATTTTCCCAAAACCTTGGAACACTTACAAGTATATTGGCTTAGTGATTGGGTTTTTTTTGTTTTTTTTTTCCCCCTTCTGCAAAGGATAACATCTTGGCTGTATACAAGGTAAGCATTTCCAGTATGAATGTTTAATGAAGATGAAGTCAGCATGCAGCTTGCTATTTATTTTGCTTTCTAATAAACTCAGACTCAGCAATAGTCTTATTACTGATGTGACTCCTTGCAACGATTTTTCAGCTGCTGTATGCTCAGAAGGAATTTCCTTCAACATTACCATGCTTATGATAAATTTAACTACACAAAGTATGAAGATGTCAAGGTGGTGAAGAAGCTAAACATAACCCCTAAGAACTTTTTTTTTAAAACCTCCAAACACCATGTGTGTGTTCATATATGACAGAAACAGAGCCAGAAAGAGTAAACTCTGAGGTTTTCCAAATGTATTTCAGATTCCAAATGGGTCTTATGTGGATGCTACCAGGGGGAAAAAAAAAAAATCCATCACTGGTGGAATAAAAATGCTTGTGTGAAAAAAGAGTTAGAAACCCAGAGGAAAACAGGCTGTTGAAAACCTAGAAACACTACAAGAGTCTAAGAAATGTCAAAAAGAACTCAGCATAGAACACAGTCCAGAGATTATACCCCAGTCCCAGCTGAGTTGCGAGCTGGTTGTGCTTCCTCAGACAAGATGCTTTGCCCTCTGGCTTGAGTTTACTGTCTTGTAAAATGTCCAGGTGTCACTAGTATGACCCTAAGGTACCTTTAGGGGCTTCCCAGGTGGTTCAGTTGTAAAGAATCTGCCTGCCAATGTAAGAGATACAGGTTTGATCCCTGAGTGGGGAAGATCGCCTGGAGAAGGAAATGACAACTTAAAAACTGGATGCTAACACTGTGACAATGAGGACCATTCACTGAGGACATATATCCCAGTTGACTGTAAGCATATCTTTTCTAGAATCCTGTAAGTCACCCGCAAAGGCAAGTATTACAAGGTCCATTTTAAAGTCGTAAAAATACAGCTTGGAGAATAATCTGGCCAAAGTCACATTGATTATAAACGGAGGATTTGGGATCCACACTCAAGTTTTCCTGACTTCACAGCCCCTTTGCTTTTTGGTTTTGCTGCCTTTTCAAAGCTGGCAGAAATGCTAGTGGGCTTTGATGAGCATGGAGAAGTAGCCACAACCATCTCCTTTCCTCACGTTTCCCCTCTGGTATCATAAATGATACTTGCTTGGATGCTGAGACAGATTACAGAAATAAAGTCCACATTTGTTCAGATTCAATAGACAGCTTTTGGTTGAAAGGAAGGAACACAGAAATGGAAGGTGAAGTCTTGGATTATGTGTTACTGTTTAAAAACCCGCTCATTTTTAGACCTGTGGAAAAGCAGAAACAAGAATAAATGGAAATCCAGTCATTTAAAAGCAAATTTAAAATCTTGTCAAAAGGATGAGAAATTCCATATGTTGCTGGAAACTCTTCCAACCTCAAATAGGCACCCCAAATTGTCTGATGACCAAGATACTCAGTGTCTGTGTTGGAAAATGAAAGTATCATGGTTCAGAACACAGTCATGAGTTCTGCTGTCTCTGGTAATGAAACTAATTCTATAAGGTGAATGGATGGGAGTAATTGGTACATTGCTAGCCTGAGAAACACCAAATAAATAGATCATGAGGTGGGAGGACCACTTAGCTTTTTAAAGAGATGATGCCATATGGAAGACCATTGGCCTTGGAGTTAGATGAGTTCCTGTTACAGCTCAGGGTGTGGTAGTAGGAAGATACCTATCCTTCCTGTGTCTGGGTATTCGTACCTATGAAATGAGACTGGTAATACCTGCCTCAGAAGATGCAGTGTGGTAATATATACAAATGCACTTACAGTCACTGGCACATGGTGGAAACTCAAAAATATAATCTATCTTTATCTTCCCTTTCTGTTTTACTCAAATCCCTCATTTCACAGTTGAATTCAGCTTATACTAGGGAAGAGTCAATGGAAGCAAAATAGCTGTTCACCATCTTTGTCTTGATGGTCTTTCAAATGCCTATGGATGTACAATTTATTCTTGAGTCTCAGATGTGTCTTCCCCACTCCAAAACATTGTGCAGATGCTGATAAATCTTATTTTCATTTTTGAGCATTTTCTCAAACTTCTCATGTATCACTGGTCTGGAGAGACAATATAATTATTAAAAATATAGCAAGAGCATTGACTATAGAGTCAGATTGCTGGATTTAAATCTCATATTCAACATCTAAAATTCCTGTGATCGGGAGAAACATGCTTACCTCTCTATGACTCAGGTTTCTCATTTGTAAAATTATAGTAACAGTATTATATAACTCACTTTTGAAGGCTAATACTTTAAAAATTCTTAGAAATAATACCTGGGAATACTGATACGTATTAGCTGTCACTATGATTACTATCATTAATGTATTATACTTAAGGAGAGCTTATCACTCGGGATTTTCATAGATATTCGAGCATTTTGTGCATTTAACATTTCTTTTAACTCACTGACACACTTTCACTTGCATATGCCTTTATTTACATATGGATATCTAGGCGTCTTACATAGAGTTACTCTGTGTATTGTTTTAGTGCATCTTATACTTTCTGTTTTGATTCATCTTTCAGATATATAAGTGGACCTAGTTCATTTATTTTTGAGTTCTATAAATCTTTATAGGCATATAGCTTCTTTTTATGTTTTCCCTTCAATGTCCATTTAAGTTAATTTAGCCTTTTCCCTTCCCCAACAAAGCTGTGGTGAACAACCTTAAATATATAATTTTGTGTATCTACTTGAAGGTTTCTCAGAGATGTGTACATAGAAATAGGATGACCTTGTTGGAAAATATATGCAGTCTTGATTTCAATTAACACTGCCAGACTGAGCATCTAGTAGAATGCTCTTTTGCTGGCCTAGGTTAAACTGATAAATTTCTGGTCTTATGGTTGCAGACTCTTTACCATGAGTGCCACCCGGGAAGCCCAGGAATTCCTTATGTATCCTCAATATGAATCATTTGTCAATTATGCACACTGACAAGCACTGTTGTAAGCCATTAGTAGCACAATGTTAAGGCAGACTGCTGTGATTCAAATACTGACTCCCCCATTCATTAATTTTGTGACCTTGCTCAAATTCCTTAACCTCGCTGAGGTTTAGTTTCCTCATCTATAAATTAGAGTGGTAACTGACTACCTTCAGGAAGAACTATGAGGACTAATTGAGTCAAAGCATACAAACCATTTAGACTAGAACATGGCACAGAAAGGGCTGGTTGTCTTTTGGAAATTTTAATATGCCAAATACAGCAATTTTTACTTTTTTTTCACTCTATTCTAATGATTTGACCCTACCCTTATGCTCATTCAATTCCCCTCATGCTCCTTGATGAAACTATGTGCTGTTAGGTCAAGAACCATGTCTTGGTAGATTTTTGTTTCCAATAAATGGCCTATCCCATATAGGAAGTATCAATTTCACGTTTGTAGAACAAATGACTGGATGGATGCTTCTGGTGCATGTCACCTCTCTTGTTAGTAAAGTCCCCTTTCATTTCCTTAAGGTATAGTTGGTGCCACTGAAGGGCGAGTTCCTTTCCTCCAGTAGCATTGTGATGAAATCTACGGAGAGACCCCCTTTGGGGACTTATGTTACTTACTAATAGCTGAATTTTTGAGACAAGAGTTCCTAATATATTTAAAAACTGACTTCAACAGAAGAGCTGCTTTTCACTTTCCATTATAACTGCAAACTGGAAAAATATTTATTCCAGTTCCATCATGTGGGTCAGTTTTTGAACTTTAGGTGTCCCTGTGGTATATGAATGTAAAGACATGACTGATATCTTGGTAAAAATCTCTTCATAAAATCCAAAGAGACCTGCACAGAATCCAGAATGAATTGCAGATGAATTTAAGATTAGACACCCTATCCTGATTTATAATTCAGTTCTCTTAGACTTTTTGTAGTGTAAAGTTTTAGAAATATTCAGATTATCTCAAAATGGGACCTTGAATTTCAAGATTCTCTGAACTCATGTAAGAAAAATGTGTTTTTAACCTTGAAGATTTCCCTTAACTTGGCGTGGAACTTCAATTTTGATAAAAATCCATAAAGGGTAACTCATAGAACAAAAGGTAAATGATAAAACGTGTATTAATGCAATTTAAAAGAGCTGAGAGAATGCAAGGAGGAATAAAAAGGATCAGGCAAAAGGGAAGTGACATTGAATGATAATTAATAGTTTTACAAGATATTAAAACCTTAGTAGTATCTTTTTATGGAGAAGGAAATGGCAACCCACTCCAGTGTTCCTTCCTGGAGAATCCCATGGACAGAGAAGCCTGGTAGGCTGCAGTCCATGGGGTCGCACAGAGTCAGACACGACTGAAGCTACTTAGCAGCAGCAGCAGCAGCAGTATCTTTTTATGATTCATATACTACATATTTGGCTGAAACTAGCCATGAAATTAAAAGACGCTTACTCCTTGGAAGAAAAGTTATGACCAACCTAGATAGCATATTCAAAAGCAGAGACATTACTTTGCCAACAAAGGTTCATCTAGTCAAGGCTATGGTTTTTCCAGTGGTCATGTATGGATGTGAGAGTTGGACTGTGAAGAAGGCTGAGTGCCGAAGAATTGATGCTTTTGAACTGTGTTGGAGAAGACTCTTGAGAGTCCCTTGGTCTGCAAGGAGATCCAACCAGTCCATTCTGAAGGAGATCAGCCCTTGGATTTCTTTGGAAGGAATGATGCTAAAGCTGAAACTCCAGTACTTTGGCCACCTCATGAGAAGAGTTGACTCATTGGAAAAGACTCTGATGCTGGGAGGGATTGGGGGCAGGAGGAGAAGCGGGCAACAGAGGATGAGATGGCTGGATGGCATCACTGACTCGATGGACTGAGTCTGAGTGAACTCTGGGAGTTGGTGATGGACAGGGAGGCCTGGTGTGCTGTAATTCATGGGGTCACAAAGAGTCGGACATGACTGAGCAACTGAACTGAACTGATGAGACTAAATTGAAAAGAAGTAACATAGGAGCTGTGTTACATATTCTCTAAAAATTGAAAATGAAACAGAACAGATGTACAGTGAAATATTTTGCTGTCACTGTTAAGGTGTAAATATAAATTTGTGGTCATCTTGTTAATTCTCATGTAAGATTATCATTAGTGAATTTTTCTTTAATGTATTAAATTTAAGACTTTCAATGTAGCTGAGCCATAGGGAACATGGATATAATAAACACTCAAGGTTTCTTACATCTTTATTTAATCTATCAATAGCTTCTGCTCTTCTAGTGACTGTGTTTTCAACCAAGTTGCTTTAATGAATTTTGCAATTTTTAGCTAATGAGTGGGAATTAGTACTCAGTCACTAACAAATTACCTCCTCATCTAATTTCTTCTGGCTCTCCTAGATAAATCACATTAATGTAGTCTGGATATTACACTTGGATTGAATAGCAAAGTGCTGGTTCTCATTGACTATTTCCAACTGAGTCCTTTCCTCTGCTCTTCTAAGCAGAAACGTGCAGAGTCCGATCTCCTCTCATCCTTCAAGTGAATGGGCCTTCCAAGGTTTGTTAGTAACAGGTAAGGACCAGACTGAGAACACATGGACTTCCCCCAGGCTTCCCCTTTCTGTATTCATTCAGTTATTTATTCATTCCTTCAGCAAATAGGAATTGAGCGACAGCTATAGAATGCTTATTTGGTGCTAGAGACAGAGATGAACAAAATGTGGTCCTTCCCGTAGGAGACTGACAGTGAGAGACATTAAAACTGTTGCTGTGTGGTGAGTTAAGTGCTCTGGGAACTGTGGAGAAGATCTGAGAGGCAACCTCATGTATCTCAAGAGCAAAAGAAGGGAGCGAGCTGATTTTCCAGGAAGGAAGAGAAATTCGTCATTGGAGGAGACAAGACAAGACCATTCCAGGCCTGGGGAACCATGTAAACAGTGGCTCAGAGGTTTGAGACCCATATCTGGTTTGAGGAAATTTCAAATTTCTCAGTATTTTTAGGGGGAGGAGAGTGGAGATAAATGAGAGTAAGAGAATTTGGAAAGGGCCAGGATGGTGCGAGTATTGTTCATCAGGCTCAAATGTCTAGACTTCATCCAGAGGACTGGAGTAGGAAATGGCAACCCACTCCAGTCTTCTTGCCTGGAAAATTCCGTGAACAGAAGAGCCTGGTGTGCTGCAGTCCATGGGGTCACACACAGTTGGACACAACAGAGTGACTGAGCATGCAATCCAGAAGACAATGAGGAACCATCCAAGGCTCCTACACAAGAGAGTAAGATGGCAGCAGGATAGAGAAGGGATGGTATGGAGACATGTCTGCAGAGAAGAGATCCAGTGAGTAAAAGTACAACTCTATAGAGAGAGATGATAGATAGAACGATAGGAGGTGGGGCTCCCAAATTTTAAGAGAGAAAAAGATTGATAGCCAAAATAAAGTGAAGGCAAGGATAGAGGAGGAGTCGATGGTATTTCCACATTGGGACTCGAGTACCTAAGTGGCATCATCCTCAAAAAAAGGAAATTGAGGGGAAACTGTGGGGGAGAGTAAAGATGAATTCCACTGGGGGTGTTTTGAGTCTCAGATCTAGCTATCAGGCATCCAGGCACACTCCGGATGTGGTATCACAGACCCAAATGTAACTTGATTTTTACAGTGTGTGTTGCAATTATAGATTCAGAGGATTAATACTAGAACTCAAACCTTGCCCAGGTAGCAGGAAATGAAGTTTATCTCTTTAAAAGGGCCCCTGTTCTCTCCCTTAATATGTCCAAGAATTGCTTTGCTCTTAATTGACAATGCCTAGGTTTAAGTATGGGGGAACAAGGGGGGAAGTCACTTGTTAACTACACATGGCTCATTGAGATAAACTGTAACCGAGATGGATGCCCTTAGCTGAAGCTTGGAAACCCTGAAAGTAAGACCAACATGGAGATGTATCGCTTAGGCTTACTCCTGGACCAGGGCTTCCCAGGTGGCTCAGTGGTAAAGAATCTGTCTGCCCACACAGGAGATGTGGGTTGGTTTGATCCCTGGATCAGGAAGCTCCCCTAGAGAAGGAAATGGCAACCCACTCCAGTATCTTGCCTGGAAAATCCCAAGGACAAACAAGCCTGGCGGGCTATAGTCCAGGGGTCACAAGAGTCAGACACAACTGAAGCGACTAAACAACAACTACTCCTAAAACATCAGCAAAGAGCTAATGACTCATTGATCAAAAGGTAGGGTCTACAAGTAAGTTTGAGGCTTTTCATTTGCTGCTATTCCCTTAGATGATGATCACTTTCTCACATTGTGATTAGTCAAAAATACATGGGAAAAAAAAAATTGGCCCTAGCTTCCCTTAGAAACGTATAGCTCTTAAACATATCCTCCCCTGCCTTTCTACAGAGAAGAGCTGTCTCTGATGATTAGGCCATTGTCTACATTGAAGAAGGTCTTTCTCCAGTGGAGACACTCTGTTTATGAAGAGGACACGTGGCCTAGAATGAAAAAGCCTTGGGTGTTCAGGTTTAGTACTGAAGTGTTGTGACCAAGTCACCTGCTCCCAAGTCCTCTCCTCTAGATGCCATCCCAGGTACTGGACTGACTCCCTGCCCCAGTGCTATAGAGTCCTCCAGGGAGGATGACTGGAGCATCCAGCAGATTCTCAGTCAAGAGTAGCTCATGATATATGAATTGGAGTCCTTGAGGTTGTGGCATTTTCCATCTGCTCCTGTAGTCATCTCCCTGGGGGTACAGTCTGACCCCACTTCCTCCCTGCGCAGAAATTCTGGGCTGGTATAAGTTCTGGGACCCAGATCATCATCTACATTATCTTCAGGACAGAGGCCAGTCTGCTGCTGCTGCTGCTAAGTCGCTTCAGTCGTGTCCGACTCTGTGCAACCCCATAGACGGCAGCCCACCAGGCTCCCCCATCCCTGGGATTCTCCAGGCAAGAATACTGCAGTGGGTTGCCATTTCCTTCTCCAATGCATGAAAGTAAAAGTGAAGTCGCTCAGTCATGTCTGACCCTCAGCGATCCCATGGATTCAGCCTTCTAGGCACCTCCGTCCATGGGATTTTCCAGGCAAGAGTACTGGAGTGGGGTGCCATTGTGGTTACTTAATCTTCCACTCTGGTAGAGTGATTATTTGTGTTTTCCCCAGATTTACATGTAGAAATCCTAGCCCTTGATCAATGATATTTGGAGGGGAGGCTGTTGGGAGGTAATTAAGGTTAGGCTAGGCCACGAGGGTAATGCCCTCATGATGAGACTAATTCTCTTAAAAAAAAAAAAAAAGACACGGCACTCTTTCTGCTCTCTGCCATCTGAGGATACAGAAGGCCATCTGCCAACTAGGAAGCAGTACAGCAGACACTGGCTCTGTAGATATCCCGGTCTTTTACTGCCAGACTCCAGAATGGTGAGATATAAAAGTCTGTTGCTTAAGCTACTCAGACTATGGTATTTGTTATAGCAGCTGGCACTGACTGAGACACACCCCAATGGCAATACACTTCCAGGAGAACACACCTTCTTAACCCTGGTCCTTGACCTAGGCCACCCCAGCGCACTCTCAGTTTTTACTATTGCAGGAAATATGAGAAAGTCCTCAGCCTTCCACCCACTAGAAAACTCTGTGCTACTTGTGCAAATGGACAGACCCCTCCTTCGACTTCCACATATCAAAGTGAGCAGGAGTTTCTTAGACTTCACAAACACAGATAAACCCTCCAAAGGAATACTGTTATGCACATTGCCCAGGATAAACATTGCTGCTTGCCTTTTATTTATATAACTAAGTGAGACACTGGCCATCCTTGCTGCAGTAGCGAAGACAACTTGCTTCTCTTCCTCCCAGCCATATGAAAGGTTGATCTTTTTAAATTAAGACTGGGCACTGACTTCTTCAGTCTTAGAGCAAGAAGCGTACCAAATGTGGAGATCTTGAGTGAGAGCACTCAGGGCAAGGTTGCAGGTGAGAGGCTGGGAGGAGGGGACTTATGGAGGGGACAGCAGAGGAGCGGGGAGAGGGCAAGAGAAGGGAGGCAATGGGAGAGGTGTGGCCAGGAGATGAGGAAGAGTTGTGCCAAGAGCCAGTGGGGAGAGTTTCCAGGAAGGAGTGGTTTGACTGAGTGTCCAATACTCAGGAATTTAAGTGAAATAAAGGCTGAAAAATGTCTCCTTTTGCACCTTGACTCAGGAGGCAGGATGGAGCCTTGCAGCAGAGTTCACAGGCTTTGTGTGCAGTGGGCTAAAATAAAGGCAGATGTCAGAGGACAACCTGAACAGGTCTCTCCTAAATATTTTGTGGGATGAACAAGGCAGGACAGGGGCCCTGAGATAGAGTAAAACAGGATCATAGCAAAGGACTAAGTGTGGCAGGGGTCTGGGAATTCCAGGCGACCAAAGTTACCCTTAGAAGTTTGGGGAAGGAGAGCAGGGGTAAGTATGAGGTGTGCCTTCTCTCCTCCAGTCTGCCTCTGCCCATGGGATAGGGCAGCTACTCCAGCCCTTGTTTAACATGGTCATGAGATGCAGAGAGAAGAGCCTGCGGATGAGGGATCAATATTGTCCTTGAAAAGAAGGGACAAAAGAGGAAGCAAAGGAAAGAATGGAGATAGGTGATCCCCCAAACATGAAGGGGACAGGCAGACAGGGAGTGCTTGTAGAGGGCTAGAAGTAAATATTGAGTTATAATGCAAGTGATTTAAGCAACACTTCGACACCTTAACTGGTTTGGTGTTTTTTAAAAGTTGAATTGACTAAACTTACTTAGATCCCTTATAAGACACACATTTATTTTTTTTAATATAAATTTATTTTAATTGGAGGTTAATTACTTTACAATATTGGTTTTGCCATACATCAACATGAATCTGCCACAGGTATATACATGTTCCCCATCCTGAACCCCCCTCCCTCCACCCTCCCCATACCATCCCTCTGGGTCGTCCCAGTGCACCAGCCCCAAGCATCCAGTATCATGCATCGAACCTGGACTGGCGATTCGTTTCATATATGATATTATACATGTTTCAGTGCCATTCTCCCAAATCATCCCACCCTCTCCCTCTCCCACAGAGTCCGAAGGACTGTTCTATACATCTGAAGACACACATTTAAACAACCATAATGATCCCCAAAAAAGAAAAATGAGCCCCTCTCTATGGTTTTATTGTCTTCAGCTATTTAAGGCTTTATTGTTGTCAAAACAAGCAGTTAATTTAGTTAATTTAGCTAACCAGCCAGTTATATCAGGAGGAAAACAAGGCTTTAACAAGAGTCATGTTTCAAAATGCAAGCCCCAGGCACCAGCTGTTAGGCTGGACTTTCCACTTTTCTGTTTGTAATATTGGCATGGAAAGCCAGGGCTCCCGAGGCCTGGAATGGCAATCAAAGAAAGGCTGTTAAAATGTGAACAGTAGTTGAGGATTAGAGCAAAAGAGATAATCTTCCAATATCTTCTGCTGATACAGTGACTGTTTCTAAAACGCTTTCTACTTCATTGTATGATTTCCCATAAAATCATAGGGAGAGACAAGAGGCTGGCATGAACATTATTTACATTTTAGAGAAGTGGAAACTAGAGCCTCAAGAAATTACATGTTTGGAGCAATTCCAGGCAACACATCATGAGTAGGACCATAAACAAAGCTTGTGTTTTTCAAAATCCCATTTGTGGGCTTCATCTATTATAGCACGTGATCTCCATGCTTTTATGAAGCAATCTACCTCTAGCGGCAGGCCCCGGTGGGTGCCTGATGCTTATTTGTTGAAGATGATAATAATGATCGTGATAACAGCCATCATCTGGAATGAACAAATGGTAAGTAGCCAAAGGGAGCCCAATGAGAGAAGTGTTTATGGAATTTTATCATCAGTCATAATGGTGCAAATGGAAAAGGAATGGCAACATCAAAGAAACAGCAAGATGAGGAGCAGGCCTCTCTTCATTTCAGTTTAGTTAAACTTCGATTTTTATGACACAGAAATAAATGGGAGCATGTTTTAAACTGAGTCCTTAGCAAAAAAGAAACATAAAGACAAGGAAGTGATGATAAGCTTCTCATAAACCAACTGATAAAATCCCAAGTGGGAAACACCCATCAAAACTGAATGTCTGGTATAACAATCAGCAGCTGTGAAAACTCTTCTCCCTGAGGTCATAGGGAAATGAATTAATGAATTCACAAGCAATTCTTTCTCTAACAGTCTTGTAAGAAAATTCAAGGCACTGCCAGAAGGCCCATGGCAAGCAATTCACTTGGCATCTGACTAATGGTGTAAACTCTGAGTTGATATCATGTTGGCTTGAAGATGTCACTGATATGCTTTGCTACCATCATCAACAGAATGATGCACGGCAGGGCAACTTTGGTGATGGACCTTCTATTACACATCATCTTTGTTTTCTACCACAGTTGACATTTTTTGTTTTTCTTTCCTGGCCCATTTTGGAATTAAAACCACTCAGGGTTGGAATTGACTTTCTATTTTAAGTGAAGTGAAAGTGAAGTTGCTCAGTCGTGTCCGACTCTTTGCGACCCCATGGACTGTTTGTCTACCAGGCTCCTCTGTCCATGGGACTTTCCAGGCAAGAATACTGGAGTGGGTTGTCATTTCCTGCTCAAGGGTAGCATAATCTAATCCAAATACATCACATTGCTACAGCTTTCTGGTCAATTCTGCTTTCCCATAACATGTTTCAGTCATTGTACAACTTTGGGCAAGGGACAAAGGCACTGGGTCCAACTTTTGCAGTTTAAGAGTAAAGTTCTTTTCAAGTTGAAAATGATATGATTTCTTATCCATTTCATCTAGGTAGTGAATCATTACATGGATTACTTTAGTATGAAATGTAAACGATAGTACCAGAAATCAAGGCAGAAATGACCGTAGGGACAGTGGTGGTGGTGATGGTGGGGTCCCAGTAAGGCAAGCAGAGGCGGGAGAAACATTGTGTTGCCCAACAATTTTGTTTGGGTTTTTCCATCATGTTTTATGGAAAAACTGGAGTGGACTTATTGGCCAACCCAGTAGAATGAGGCACGATTGGTGCTCCCAGAGTGGCTCAGTTCTGAGTATTACCTGGAGGGAGATACCCACATCCTCCCTAGTTGAGAGTGGGCACAAGAGGCAGACTCTTACCCTGGGTTAATATTTCTGAAAGTGTGGTTTTAAGTTACATCAAAGAGGGCTCTGTTATAATCTTGGGGACATTCTGGGTTACATAAAATCAAACAGAATATACCCTTTGGAAGGGTTTTCAAAGTCCCTAGTGGATAGACATGCATTCAAAACTCCATGAGGCATATTTCCCAGTATTCAGTGGTTCCGAAACTCATCTGAACATTTATTTTCTTCATGGAGATTCTCAAGGGTTCAATTTTCCAATGAACAGATTTTTGCAAACATTCTTTGTAGTAATACTTGGCAAATTCAAGTTCACCCCAGAGTGAGGCCCAAAGGATCCCTTAATGTGAAATCCTGGCATTTATATTAGACCTGTGCTTAACAAGCCCTGAGTTTACAGTAGATAACTCTTGGGGCAAAACTAGCCTCCACAATTCATAAGTTGACCTTCAACTTGTTTTTGTTTGCATAGTTTTCTTACTTGCTTATCTTATCTCCTGAGCAAAGGTTAGCTCAATTTTGACTGAAAGGATGTTTTTAAAATGTGTAACCTATTTATGTATTTCCCCTTGAGGTGTGACTAATATATTTTCCTCTCTATTCGTGTAGAATTTCAGAACAGATTTTATCATCAATTTCGTTATAGTAAAATTGACAAACTTTACAACTCAAGTTTTCTGAATGACAGAAAAAATATCCATTGATTTATCTGGCTAATTTTGATGTTTTTAATCATATTAAAAAACCAATCATACCCTATGTGATATAATTCATAATTGAAATGTTTCAAATTTCCAGTCTTTCCAAAACAGAATCAAATTTTGAGAATTGAGCAAAAAATTCTTTTTAAATTGTAAAATTTCTTGAATGAGACAAAACTCATTTTGGAGATATATAAAATCAAATGAAAATCTGGAGATCACCACATGCTTGTCTATCTTCCACTTGAACAGAAAAATGATTTTATAAAATGCATGTTTGGGAAAGTCAAGGTTAAATAAAACAATTCCTACTAGAGGATGAACCTCTTATTACATAGTCTGTCTTCCCCACTATTGTATAGGAAAGAGTCACATACAGTATGTTAAAGACAAATTTAATGTTTTTCACCTACAAATAACTAAGGAGAAAAATGTGTAGATGGAAAAATGACAAAGTGGTTTCATCCAAGTCCAGTACATATGCGTTTGACAAATACCTCCCATTGTTTTTTTAAATGGATTCGGTTGAAAAGGTCCCTTAGTGTGGCTTTCCTCAGTGGATTTCCAATCATGTTGAAAGCCTTCAAATAGGCCCTGAGAAATGCTGGATGACTGAGAGTCATTTAATTTTAGCTTATCAGAATATTGTTATATGAGAACTGTTTGGTACCCAAACATTTCTCCACTCCGCTTAGATACAACTTTATTAACCTAAAACAAAACACTAGGGTAGAGGGCAAAGTACAGGAACAACTCGTGTTTATTGATATCACAGTTTATCACGTAGTGTTAATACCATAGAACCACCTATGCAAATTCTTAAAATCATGATAAAATAGAGCTGGGGAATGGGAAGTGAGGCATAGTTGGTTTATCATTTGAGAACAGAGTTTAGGAGACAATTAGTAAGTGAATGCTTTGTAATCATACTCCTCACTTTCTAATTGTGTGTACATCTGAAAATTGCTAAGAGAATAGATTTTAACATTTCTCATCATAAGAAAAAGTAATGGTGTGGTAATGGATCCTAATTAATTGACTTGTAGGTATCATTTTGCAATATATACATATATCAAATTATTATGTCATATACCTGAAAAAATAATATAATGTGATATTTCATTTAAAAGTTATAAAAAAGAAAGCAAATCTTTGATTTCTATGTCACCCCTTTCTCCCACCCCCAGTATAACAAGCACATCTCTTGAATTTGAAAGATGTTTCTTAATTCAGCAACCCCTACACTTTTTAGTCTCAGTAGACTTTGCATTCTTAAAAATTATCAGAACTCTAAAAACGTATTGTTTTGTCAGTTATATAGTAATACATCAACATTTACTGTGTCAGAAATTAAAACTGAGAGTTTTTAGAATCCACAAATACACATTTCATTAGCCATCAGAGCAATGGCATCGCATATAATTACTGGAAAACTGAACATAACATAGCAAAATGTTTTCATATTACTGAAATAGTTTTATCTTGTGAACCACCAGAAAGAGACTCAGGGACCCCCTCCAAGGGGACTCTGGGGATTCTCCAGGCAAGAACACTGGAGTGGGTTGCCATTTCCTTCTCTAAGAACAACTATATTAATTCATTAATAAGTATTAACTAATACCTACCATGTGCTGGACACTGAAAGAGTTACTATATATGTATTTATATATGTATTAAAACCCTGACTTCTTGATACTTTAAGAATGTAATCTATAAGCTTCTAAATAAGCTTCTTAATAGTCCAGATCATGTCTTAGTCATAGTATAGCCTCACAGTTCTGTGGACATACATTGTAAATGCTCAGTAAATAACTCGTATAATAAACAGGTAAACAGTTCCATGGTTTACCTGCACCATTCAATTTCTTTGTCTCTGAACCTGTGATTACCCATTTTATCTGAAACCATGCAATGTTTATACCATTTTAAACATGGATATATGACTTATTCTATTACATTCCCAAAATAAACTAGAGTGAGAAGAAAAGTAGAATAGGAGAAAGCAAATCAAACACAATGACCAAAGAGACATAAAAGCAGTTGATTGTTATTCAGTTCTGTAGCATTATTCTCTGAGGGGTTTTGAATCCTAAAGATTCATGGTACAGACAGAACAGGAACCTGCTGAGACTCAGCCAGACCTGAATCCGAGTTGTGGAACTGTTGGGAAAAGTTTTACTTCATTAAACCAATTTTGTTGTTTTTCAGTTGCTAAGTCATGTCCTGCTCTTTGTGATCCCATGGACTCTAGCCCGCCAGGCTCCTCTGTCCTCCACTGTCTCCCAGAGATTGCTCAAATTCATGTCCATTGAGTTGGTGATGCTGTCTAACCATCTCATCCTCTGTCGTCCCCTTCTCCTCCTGCCTTCAATCTTTCCCAGCATCGGGGTCTTTTCCAGTGAGTCAGATCTTCACATCAGGCAGCAAAAGTATTAGAGCTTCAGCTTCAGCGTGACCTTCCAATGAATATGCAGGGTTAATTTTCTTTGGGATTGACTGAGTCAATTTATTCCTCTTAAGAAGAATGGGACAGTTATTATGAAAATCAAATTTGAATGATATACATGAATAAAGTTTAGAACCTTTAAAAGATGGAACAAATATAGTTGACCCTTGAACAATCCGAGTCTGGACTGCATGGGTCCACTTTCAATAGTAAATACTACAGTATTACATGATTGACAGATGGTTCACAACTGATCGAATGGAGGGATGCAGAACCAAGGATCAGACAGAAGCAAGCAGGAAGCCCGGATAATGGAGGAGCCATGGATACAGAGGGCTAACTGTAAGTTATCAAGTTGAAAGACTGACACTATTAAATTTCAAGACTTAAAGTTATTACAATTAAAACAGGGTAAAATTGGTTCAGAGGTAAATAGATCAGTAGAATATAATCAAGTTCAGAAATAGACTCATATATGGTACATACAGGCAACTGTGATATAGTTGGGTAAAGATTTTTTTTTAATGAATAGTTCTGGACCAACATGATAATATGTTAGAAAATATCAAATTCTGTCTCATAGTGTATAGAGGTCAGCTTAAAGTTATGAAAACAAAGTCACAACCTCATTCATCATCAAGGAAGTACAAATTAAAATCCTTAAGGCAACTCTGATCCTGGGGAGAAACTGGCCTTGCCATGCTATGTCATGCTACTGGGGGAAATATGAATTTGTATTACCACTGTGGAACACTAGTAGTATTGACTACACATACCTTGTTATCTTTATTACATTATTCTGTAGTAAGTTTTTAAAATAATCATCAAGTGTTGCCACATTCTTAAATTTTTTCCTCGATGTTTTATGGTTCTTACTGTGCTCTGAATGGAATCTCCTTCCCCTTTTTTTTCACTTCTGATTGCATTGTCTTGTTGGTTATTACTGCATTACAGGGAAGTTTGATTTTCTGTGTTGATCCTTTCTATGGCCGTGTGTATTTATATTTAAGTAGATATCCTTAGAATCTAAATTAGTTTCATTTTTTATCTCATCCTTTCAGTTTTCCACATTATATTTATGTTTTTTGGATTAGTGCTTTGGTAAGGATCTTTGCTAACATATTGAATATTAGTGATGATAGCAGCCAAAATATCCAATGCCTGACAATTGAGATAATGTTTCCAATACTGTATTATTAAAAATCATGGTTTTATAACTTTTTGGTGACTACTGTTTTTCAGGTTAAGGAAGTTTTCTCCTATTGCTAATTTTCTAAGTGATTTTATTTAGAATGAGTGATGAATTTTATAAAATTCATTTCTGCATGTGTTTTTTATTTTATGTATAATTTATTATATATATATTCCTTATATTCTTAATGTTTAAAAAATTTTCATTCCTATCATTCTTTAAATATATTCCTGTGTCCAACTTGGAAATAATGTGTGTATGTATTTGTCGTCTATGTTTATATACTCTTTTTATACTTCTTTCTTGTTTCAAAATAGAGATAATCCTAGGTCTTAAAATGAGGTAAAACGTTCCCTCTTTTTCTGTTCGCTCTATTGAAAGCTATCTTTTCTTTAAAGATTTTGAAGTTCTCAACCCAATCATTTGGACCCAGTCTTTCTTAGAAGTATGTCTTATCAGCCCTTGACTCTGATTCTTACAAGATTTCTTAAAGGTTTATGAAATTTTCTTGAGTCAATTTTGGTAACATATATTTTCTTAGAAGAAAACAGTGACTTTTTCCAGGTTTTAAAGTTTATTGATAAAAATATACTTTACACACTTTTATAATTTTAATCCTCTTTAGTACAGTTAAAGACTATTATTTGTAAGACCATTGGCATATTTTATCATATCTCTTTTGATCAGAGTTATCAAGGTTTATCTACTTTTAAACAATTGTATTTTCTTTTCAAAGATCCAGACTTTGGTTTTTAATGATGCAGTGCATGATTCTTTTACTATTCTACAATACTCACGTACATGAATATATTTAATTCTGTGGACATTCTGAAATGATATGTGGTCCTTTCCACTTGGAACAGTTCCAATGAACTCTTTTACCAGTGAGAGACCTTCTTTTATTTTGCTAAATTTACCTTAAAATAGACTCTATGTGTAAAAGTGTGGAAAAGCCCAAATGCAACTATGGCTTGAGATCATTTTCTCAAACCACTAAAATGTCGTATCTCTAGCTGGACCTCATCTTATGCTACCAGGTCAGGATTTTCATTAAAGACAGATCTCTGCTATTTGCTTCTTTTCTCCACCCTTCAATAATTAAACAAAATTACCTAAATCCAATATTCTATTGTCCACTGAGACTATCCCATCTTGGTTAGAATTACAATTATTTTGCTCCTATATATTGTTTGACATTCCAAATATCAAAGACCTCAGAAAATTCGGGACTACAAATAATCCCTCTATATCCATGACTATAATACAAGCATTTCATGTGCTCTTTGACTTTTGATCCAGTTCATCTGATTTGAATGGCTTTGAAGAAAGAAGTTCTAACACAAAAAATATTTAACCTGAGAAACAATTCTCTCAACGTGTTTGCTCATTCACTTCTCACTTAATGTGAGAAACATGAAGGTTGAAATACTTTTTGGAAAACAGTATTTCAAAAGATTCACTCAGACAGAAAGTTAAAGTAGGCTATACATTTCCCTCCCCTGGTGGCTTGAAGTGCCACCATCCACTGACTAACAAAAAATGGAAAAACATCTTTTGTGACTAGTTGACATTTTACTTTCTTTGGAAATAAAGAAGGAGATGTGTCTATAACTGCCCACAGCACTGCTCAAAGTGAGAGTTAGGCAGCCATCTACTTTGGCTGGAAACAAAGTCATCACTTCCTTGGTAGTTTAAAGTCTCAGAGCAAACACTGGTTTAAAGCCTATAGTATCCTGTTGCTCACTTCCTGATTTACAACTTTCAGGGACAGAGAGATTGTCCTGTAGCAAAGACAGATGGTTAAGAACGTGAAAGCCACACTATGTTGATCACTTTGAGCAAAGAGAACATGTGTAAAATTACTCTGAATGCCTGTTTACTTGTACGCTTAGGTATTTTGCCTTTCCCATCTCCATCTCTGTGTTTGCTTTATACCCAGTCCCACCTTGCGTCAATTTTTGCAGAAAAAGATTAGGCAGGTTGGGCTGCTCCTTTCCACTGGCTTGAAACACACATTAGCCCTATGCTGCCAAAATAAACTACCTTTTCCTCTTCTGTTCTCTTTGGATCTCTGTAATTGCGGAAGTTGAGCTGATTTGAGCGACATAAGAATGAAAAAACCACCCCCTGCTCTGCTTTGCAAACTGCCATTCATTTCAGGAAAATAACTCTGCCTGTTGGCTGGAAATCCAGCTGCTTGTCATGTTAGAGCATGTGGCGTCTGCTGCTGAGTCCAGCTGTACAGCCGAGATCAGTGCCCTAAGGACTGAGCACAGAAATGCTGTGATCCCTGGTGGTGACAGGGTCTCTGCTAACAAGCCTCTAGACATTCAAGATGAAATGTCATCACCCCAGCTCAGCTATCACAGAAGGATGAAACAAAGCATCTAAAGACCTTTAATAGCATCAGAGTCTGGGAAATAAGTGAAGCATCCTTGTGTAGTTCCCCATTCCATAGAGTTGATGTCAATTCTGTGAGCAACTGTGACCCCTCTCTTTCACCTTCATCCCTAATACTCAGAGATGAAAAGATCACATGGAACAACAACTTTCCCCATGATTGAACTTAAAGCATTTTCAGATCTGGCTGCTAGTTGTCATTCATTACTCAATAAATCATTTTAAACACCTATTGTGTAAAAGTCCCTGTGCTAGAAGTTGAAGTTGATGAAGAAATGAATAGTCAAATTCTCTGCCTTCATGGAGTCACAGGTAAGAATCAGTCGATATTTATTTCAGGTCCCCAGTCCCACTGCACTGGCCCTACTCCAATGACTGGTGTCCTAATAAGAGAGAAAATTGCATCCAGGAACAAAGGGAAAAAAGCCTTGCGATGATGGAGGCCGAGATTGGAGGGAGGTATCAACAAACCCAAGAATGTCAGGGATTCCCAGCAATCTCAAGAACCTGGGGAAGAGGCACAGAACAGCCTCTAGAAGGAACAAATCCAGCTGACACCTTGATTTCAGACTTCAGACATCCAGAACTATGAGACAAAAACATTCCTGTTGTTTTAAGCCACCTGGTTTGTGGTAACTTGTGCCTGCAGTCCTGAGGTATTAATAACTTGATCTATAATTCCTGGACTAGGCTATGAAAGAGAAACTTTCAGACTGAGGAGAGTGCAAAGAAGCTGGGGAAGGTAGAATGCAACAAGCAATGAATACATGGCCTTCAACCTTGATTGATTCCTCTAAACGTCTATGAAACTAGTTTCACTCTTGTAACAAATAATAAGAGCCAAGTTCTCTTTCCTAGACCACTTCTGCAAGTAGTGCCACCTGGGGAAGGTCTCTATAAGCCAACCACTGAAGAGGCATCTGTCAGTTGGACCGCTTTCCTTCCGGTCAATTCTTTCATTACAGCAAGCATCGTTCAAGCCTCAGCTTGTTTCTGGCTATGGAAAGTGGAAAGTCACATGTGCTAGCAGCTGTCTAGAAAATGACATCATCATGGCTGTGGATATGGCTAAGTTTTACTGAGTTCAGTAATTTTTTTTTTTTTGGTACTATATGGTGTGTGATCATAAGCGATGAGTGAGTTTTCAAAACATGCCAGGACTAACATATCCAAAGATTGCCATCCATTAAGACAGTCACCAATGTCTTTATAACTCTGAATATTGCTAGAACTCCTCTTGTGCAATTGTCTTCAAATCTGGTTAATGAAGCACATGAGAAGCCAGCCTCATAAATTTATAGTCCTACATAATTTTGACCATTAAGGATGTCACCGTGCTTGATGGATCTTACCCACCTTATCCATCAGAATTGACTCTGAATAACTTTTGACCATATCTCCAAATAAAATCCACCATCCATGGAGTAATACTTGCTTCCAGTGAGCACATTCAAAAGAAAAATAGCTTCTAAAATTCCTTTCAAAGGAAGGTTCAGCACAGTGACTTACAGGTGGTTGACACCCAATTAAAATTTTGTGGAATTGCTTTGAATACACTGTGGGTTCTGAAGACACCGCCAAAGGATAAATACGGAAGTATTAAAAGAACATAGCTTTCTAATGTGCTTTGTAGAAGGAAATGATAGTCAACTATATGTTTAAATTGTAATCCACATTAAAAATAAAGTAATATAGGGACTTCCCTAGAGGTCCAGGGGTTAAGACTCATGCTTTCAATGCAGGGAGCACATGTTTGATCCCTGGTCAGAGAAGTAAGATCCCACAGGATACATGGTGCGAGAAAAAAACCAAAAACACAACATTATAAATCAGCTATATTTCAATAAAAATTTAGCTAAAAATAAAATAATTTAACTTTGTTGCTATATTAATTCAGTACCTATGTTCCTATTAGGAGATCCAATTTTATGGATTTGGCAAATTACGAAGAGTGCATTGCAAACTATGCTTATGACTGTTTACTTTTTGTTTTCTTGGATTAATAATAGCATAGTGAAACATTTTACCAAAAATTTATTATTTAGTTTCATTTTGTCAACACCATCTATTCATTTCCTTGTCAAACTACAACTGTGAATCTAAAGGTTACATTTGTAAAAGCAGCAGGAAAGCAGTAAAATAAACTGATACAAACACTAAAAACCACTAGCACTGGGGTAACTAATATTCGGACTTTCTGAGGCTCAAGGTTAAAAACCCATCTGTCAGTGCAGGAGACGTGGATTCAACGCCTGGGTTGGGAATATCACCTGAGGAAGGAAATGGCAGCCCACTCCAGTATTCTCACCTGGGAGATTCCATGGACAGAGGAGGCTGGAGAGTATAGCCCATGGGGTCACAAAAGCGTCTGACACAACTTAGCAACTAAATAACGACAAGTAATGCACAGGTAGCATGAATTGTTTTCACTCCAAGAACACTGTTGGAGAAGATTCAGAGAGGGAAAGATGCATTAGAACTAAATGCCTAGATGACAAGTGCGACTGGATTGCCAACAAAAGAGAAAGGGACTGAAGCTGTTTAAACAAAGGAAGCGTTTTGGTGATTTAATGCATGGTCTTGTTTTCCTTTGGTAACCTTATCACTTTACCTAGCTCTTTGGCCAGTCACTCTAACAGATGTAAAATGACAGGTCAAAGCAAAGCCACTAATTTTTTTTTTTTAAGTGAACGTGGAATACTAGGCTTTAAAAGTGGCTCAGGTTGTAGGAATGTAAAATGGTGCAGTACCTTGAAAAATAGTTTGGTGATTTCTCAAAAGGTTTAACATGGATTTACCACATGTCACAGTAATTTCACTCCTAGATATATATCCAAGAGAAACTAAGATATATGTCCACACAAATGTTCATAGCAGCATTATTCATAATAACAAACAAGTAGAAGCAACCTAAGTGCCGATCAACTGTGAATATATAAACAAAAAGTGAGGTATCCATACAATGGAATGTTATTTGGTAATAAAAAATGAAGGGGCAATATATGCCACAATATGAATAAAACTTGAAAACATTATGCTACATGAAGTTATTCACAAAGGATCACAGATTATATTATTAAATTTATAGGACATTTCCAAAGTAGGCAAATCTATAAGGGACAAAAACAGATTAGTGATTGCCAGAGGCTGGGAAGGAGGCGGGAGATTGGGGAATGACTGCTAATGGGTCCCCAGTTTCTTTTGGGGGTGTTGAAAATATTTAAAAATTGACCCAGTGCTGGTTGCACAACCATGTGAAATCACTAAAATCGTTGGATTATATACTTTATTTTTTTAAAGCCTTTTTGATGTGAACCAATTTTAAGGTCTTCATTGAATCTGTTACAATATTGCTTCTGTTTTATGTTTTGGCTCTTTTAGCCAGAAGCAATGTGGGATCTTTCTTAGCTCCCTAATCAGGGATCAAACCTGTACCCCCTGCATAGAAAGACCTAGTCTTAACCACTGAACCACAAGGGAAGTCTCAGAATTTTACTCTTTAAATATGTGAAATGTATGGGTGTTTATCTAAACAAAGCTGTTAAAAAAAAAAATGACTCAAATCTTTTTTGAAAGCCTCAAGCTTTGTGTTAAAAGGATTTTCTCCGTAGGTGCTGGTACCTCTCCGGGGTAAGAGATAAGGAATGAAATTAAACTTTCAGGATCTGGAAAAGTCCAGTTTCTGCTGCTTCCCCAGAAATAAGAAGGGTTAAGTCAAATTTGGGATAGAGATATTTTAGCCATTTTATTATGTTTATAATTTTTTTTTTTGGGTCAGAGCATCTCATTATTACCATAAGTCAATAGATAGGTGTTTAAACATTTGATATCGTGAAAACAGAAGTAGTTCTTAGGAGATTATCCTGGGTTCTGATGTTTCTGAGTTTCCCCAATGTCTCAGAAATTTCTGGAATCACATTAAGGATTCCAGGGACATTCAGTCTTGTTTATATCCTTAAATTGTGATCCAGCTATAGTTTCTTTAGGAAGTCAACTCTCATTGATGTCACTGCTTAAGCTCTCAGTTATTGGGTAGTTTTTCCTACCAGTCATTTATCTAATTTTATGTGTACTCTCTTATTCGATCCTTACAACAATGCAATACTGCATAACACCAAGGGGGAACATCTCAAGTGGATGCAATGTTTGAAGCAACAGTTCTAAGTTTCATTATCTTCAGTGGCTTGGAAGAGGGTTCAGAGCCTCACCTAAGGTGACATAACCAGGAAACTTTGGAGCAGAAGGTGAGCTTTGACCCACCTGACTCAGGACTTTACTAGATGAGGCTCCGGGTTGAGAGTTTGTGAAGGCAGTTGGTTAGTACATTGAAGGAGGGGATCATGACAGTACAACACGGGGCTAAGCCTAGGGCTCTGTTCAGACATCCTCTTTGGAATACGGGTTAAATCACTTAAAACTGTAGACTGTGATCAATTACTTAAGTTCATCTGCCTCCTTTACTCTTGGCTGTGATAACAGAATGATAATTTTATAATATTTTGAGGTGTGGAGTGAAATAATCCTTGTAAAGAGGTTGATACAGTGTTTGGTATACTATAAAGCTACTAACAAGTGTCACTTTTTAAGGTGTTTATGAGTGTATGACTTTATAGGGAAATTATGCTACTCTGTCCACACATTTTTTTTTTAACATTTTGGTCATGCCCCATGGCATGTGGGATCTTAGTTCCCCAACCAGAGATTGAACCCATACCCCCTGCATTGGAAGTGCAAAGTCTTAACCACTGGACCACCAGGGAAGTCCCAGGTCCACACTTTTGAAGCTGTCAAATGACAGAACTATACAATTCTTCTTCTTTTTTTTAATTTTATTTTATTTTTAAACTTTACAAATTGTATTAGTTTTGCCAAATATCAAAATGAATCCGCCACAGGTATACATGTGTTCCCCATCCGGAACCCTCCTCCCTCCCCATACCATCCCTCTGGGTCGTCCCAGTGCACTAGCCCCAAGCATCCAGTATCGTGCATCAAACCTGGACTGGCAACTCATTTCATACATGATATATTCTTGCTGTCTTAGTGACAGAGTTGGAGCTCCACATCATGGATGGATTAGTGAAGAATCAATCACTGATATTTTGCATACAGAGATGAGCTAAAAAAGCATCAGTTCAGTGATTTCAAGTATACATGTATGCATAATTTTCATAAGCATTGAGTAGCATGTGTTTTTACAGCACTGGGTGACTAAGGCTTATTTTGCCATTATCCTGTTGTGAACAGGCATGGAATGTTTAGTTACTTCAATGCACCTGTACAAAACACCTTTATTTGAGAATCTACATTTGAGAAGCATTTATATTTGAGAGACAACCTGCCAATATATATTTTTTTCAGGAAAAAAAAAAGCAATGAAGATATTCTCTATACACTAATATATAAGTTCTTCAAAACATATTAGCAAAAAAAAAAAAAGGAAAGCCGTGAAGCATTGTGATTTGTATGATAAAATTGGTGTAAAGGGGGTGGGGAGAATGTGAATGTATAGCTATATCTTCAGCTGGAATGGGAGAAGGACTCTTCATTCTAGGCCATTTTGCGCATGTGGATTTATTCTTGTGAATGTGTTACTTATTCAGAAAGTTAAACATACACTTTAAAAAGTAAATCTCCCCAGCGGCTTTTGGTTAGAGGAAGTAGAGGAATCATATTCACATCACTTTTTAATAAATAGTAATTGTTGAAGGACAGAGGGAAAAAGGGCACGGGGAATTCTTATTTGTCGCTTAGAACAGAGAATGCAAATGAAGAGTCAGTTGTTTTCAATCACCTTATTTATAATTATGAACCTGAGGATAAGAAAATAATGTCACCGAACACAAGGAGAAACCCCAGTTGGTGGCGGTGAGCTAAGGAGAGAAACATAACTAAGCAGCCCAGAGTTTGTTACCCAGGAGAAGACCCTGACCTTGCGGCTAGGTGTGCAAAGTCACATTCAAGGAGTGTCAAACACAATTATATTTTGCACTTACCACTTTGAGCCATAGAATTGTTTTTTTCAAAATTTACAAAACGCTAAGGGTTAAAAGAAAGTTTGTTTTAGCACATTATGTATGTTATATAATATGGGTATAGTTAAATAAATGCATAATAAATGTGCTTATCTTATAAAACTTTTAGTTCATACAAATATGTCAAGCAAATCAGCTATGCTGGCTTTGAAAAAAATCAAGGTTTATTTCAAAATGGAAAAAGAATTTAGAGCCAGGAAGACTAGAACCATCACCACATGCCTGATAGAACAACGAATCATTTTCCTATTGTTATATAGTGATTCTTTTTTATAAAAATGTTTGATTATTTTATAAAAGTGATTTAGAATAATTCCATTACTTAGATTTCTCTGAAAGAGAAATAATCTGTAAACTCTAAGTGCCTTGGGTTCAAGATGGTATCTTATCTTGTACTCCATTATCAGGTGCTAAATAAGAATTGTTCATTTTTTTGAGTTCACAGATCATCCAAGTAGAGCTTTATTTGAATATAGGATGACAAACTCAGCTATGCCTGTTTGTTTTTCAAATGATTTAGGGCTAACAGACCACTGCCTGCTTGAATAGTAGGAGTGTAGCAGTCAGTAGGTTGGGGTAATTTACAGCCTCATGAGGACTTCCCAGATGGCTCAGTGGTAAAGAATCCAACTGCAATGCAGGAGATGTGAGTTCATTCCCTGGATCGGGACGATCCCCTGGAGTCGAGATGGCAACCCACTCCAGTATTCTTGCAGGGGTAATCCCATGGACAGAGGAGCCTTGTGGGCTGTAGTCCATGAGATTGCAAAGAATCAGACACTATTGAGTGACTGCATGCATGCATGCGTGCACAGAAACACACACACACACTACACAGTTCCATGAGGAGGACCTTCCTCTTTCCCTTTCAGGAGAAAGAGTAGTCTAAGGATAAAAAGCCATCCAGTCTGAAATATCTTGTGTTACAGAGTGAATTAAAAAACCAAAAACGACATTGACTTGAGTTGCCTTCTCAGGCAATCATATTACTTGCATACCCAAAGAAAATAACTGAGTGAATCACTGGATGCTTTGAGTGCTCAGGCACGTGTGCCTGGAGGTTGCTTTTTAGATTTAAGAGTAGATTGCCCAGAATATGTAAAACTTGGAATATAATTCCCAGTTCTGCTACTTCCAACTGTATGGCCTTGGACAATTTATTTCACTTAAACTTGAGTTTTCCCCATTGGTAAAAGGGGATGAGGGGTTGAGCAGAGGCAGGCTGCCGGTTTTGATGACAAACTAAGACCTCTTGTACCTCATAAGAAATATATCAGGATATCACCTCAGACTACTGATCATGCTTCCTTCTAATTCCCACACTTTGATGGTTTGTCCATGGACTTTTGACCACACAGACCACATGGGCTCAGCCATACAGATTTACACTACTTGAAATTTGACAAGTCATGTTTGTTATTCCAGATCGCATGCCAGGCCTGCCTCCCCTAGTCTCCATCCCTGTCACCGCTCCCTCGCCACCCTCTCAGTGCAGCAGTGGTCTCAAATTCCCCAGTGTCCCTGACCACCCTCTTCTCTCTGGTTTAGTGTTTTCTACTGAATTAACAATTCAACTTTGGTACTGCAGCAGGACAATTTCTAGCTCAAAAATATTATGATTTCTACTAGAATAGCTCCTTATGAATGGAAATAATTTTAAGCCTCTTTATTCAGAAATAAATGCATTTATCCCTAAAGTTATATTGAGCACAATCACATTTTTAGTGCATCAGGGGGATTCAGGATCTCCCAGTGACTTATAATCACATTATTACACATATCAATTTTCCTCATATGCCTTTGTGGGGGCATTTTGATTATTGGAGTTTACTGCAAATTGGCCTATATCCATGTGATCAATGAGTGTAACTGTTGTCAGCATTTTATCAAGTCTTTTTGGAGTTAGTGAAAGTGAAAGTGAAGTCTCTCAGTCGTGTCCAACTCTTTGCAACCCCATGGACTGACCTCATGGACTGTAGCCTACCAGGCTCCTCCCTCCATGGGATTCTCCAGGCAACAGTACTGGAGTGGGTTGCCATTTCCTTCTCCAGGGGATCTTCCTGACCCAGGGATCGAACCCAGGTCTCCCACATTCCAGGCAGATGCTTTAACCTCTGAGCCACCTTAAGACTATTCTTTTTGCTCACTCTTGTCTTGAGTTTTTCTGTTGACCTATGCTGACTTTTCTATAAATTCCTGAAGAGTATTCAACTCTTTCATTTTCCAATTATTCATTTACCTGGATACAGTTTTTGCTATTTTCATCTCTACACTCAGATTTTTTATTCCATTACTTAATCATAATTCACCTACTATTATTTAACTATTTGCTATTTAACTGTTTACTATTACTATAAACTATTTAACTATTTACTATTTAAATATTTTTAAATAGTAAATAATACTATTATTTAAATACTTATTATGGACCTATGTCCATAGAGTAAGACAAATGAGTTGAGAACATGATACACAGACATGCACATGCATTTCTTTTTAATTTTTAAAATTTATTTATTTTTAATTGAAGGATAATTGCTTTACAGTATTGTATTGGTTTCTGCCAAACATCAACATGAACCAGCCATAGATACACAAAGATACATATAGATATGTCTCTTCCCTCTTTAACCTCCCTCCCACCTCACTCCCCATCCCACCACTCTAGGTGATTTCAGAGCCTTGGTTCAAGTTCCCTGAGTCATACAGCAAATTCTCATTGGTTATCTGTTTTACATATGGCAATGTATATTTCCATGTACTCCTTCCATACATACCACCCTCTCCTTCCTCATCCCCTCCCCACCCCCCCCACCATGTCTGTAAGTCTGTTCCCTGTGTCTGTGTCTCCATTGCTGCTCTGCAAATAATTTTGTCAGAGCACATTCATTTTTTAATCACTCTGAAGGTAGATTAAACATTGTCTCTTTAGTCTTTTGTGCTTATATAAATACATTGAATAAAAAATGCTGTTAAATACCACAATGTCAGTTTATTTCAAACAAACTATAAATATAACAATAGTTAGTGTTCCACAAAATTCTTTATGGTTTCTGAGAAAAGTCATGAAACAATGATGGCTGTAGATGTAAGCAGAGGAGTCATTTTACTATGTTGTTTAAAGGATTCTAGAAATCTTTTCCCAAGCATCTCCCCTAAAAGTGTACCAGATGGCAGATGTCCCTACCACCTGCTTTGTTAAAGCACAATATTCAGAACATCTCGATTTTATGTAGTCTCATTCCTTAGTGAATAAAGCTCATTTATCTGTAACTCAGCTGAATACTTTTTTTTTTTTTGCAATTTATTTGTGAGATCATTTAGCAACCTCACAAGTTTAAAGTCTTCGGGAAAAGTATAGAAGATAGGTTCATGAAGAGAGAAGAGACATAAGGAAATATTTAAACTGTGAAATACAGAGTAACAGAAGTTGGTTGTAATAATTTGATTTGGGCAGTAGAATAGTTGTTGTTTAGGTTTTATGTAAGAAACAAGAACAGGTACTTTGCTGGTAGTCTGGTGGTTAAGAATGCAAGCTGCAATGCAGGTTAGGGTTAGGTTCTGTCCCTGGTCTGGAAATTAAGATCTGACATTCCTGAGGCAACAAAGCCTGAGCACTGCAACTACTGAGCCTGGGTGCTCTGGAGCCCCTAGGGCCACAACAAAAGATTCTGCATGATGCAAGGAAGATCTCTTGTGTGGCAACTAAGAATCGACACTATCCCTTCTCCAGCGGATCTTCCCGACCCAGGAATCAAACCAGGATCTCTTGCATGGCAGGTGATTCTTTACCAACTAAGCTATCAGGGAAGCCAAATAAATCTGGCCCATATCTTCATTTCTTCCGGTGTCCCAGGGCCAAATTTATTTTTATAAATAAATACATATTTAAAAAAAGAAACAAGGACAGAAGATTGGACTGGAACATTGGTATGATATAATGATGGTTTAGCCTTGGGACACAGGAAGAAATGAAGATGTAGGCCAGACCAACAGGTCAAGACTGGGAGAATTGTTCCAAGTCCTAAGGAGAGACTTAGAATGCAGGATGAACACAAGCAATCAGAGGAAGCAGACACTCAGAAAGACACAGCCAAGTGTTCAAGGTCTTTAGGACTTAGGACCGTTGCTGCACATCAGGGTTCAGCGCTGATGTCTTCAAACCTGCCCAGTCGGGGCATGAAGAGCTTGATCAGCTCCAGTTGGCCCCTGGCTTCACCTGGCAGATGGTGACAGAGACTGTCAAGGCTACATATGGTACTGAAGTTATCCTTGTAGTGTCTGGATGCATACCAGACTGTGCCCTAGAAACATCAATTCTGCACCCACGCCATCTCAGCATTTCTAATATACAGCCATCAGTTTGGCATCTGAGCTTTTGCTTTCTGGCTTTGCTTTTTTCTTTTTCAAATAAGGTGCCTCATTAAGGTCCTCACAGGAACTGCCAGGAAGACTGGAGAACTTCTCTTTCTGCAGGTCTTAGCAAACACAGTCTAAGGCAGTGTTTTCAGACCCAAACCCCAGCTGTCCTCTCTGCTGATGGAAACTTTTGTGGCAGAGTGCAAATCGCTCAACTAGTGATTTTAGGGTGTATGTGAAATTTCTGCTGCAACGCCAAAGGGGGATTTCTCAGAAGCGTTTCTCCATGTCAATCTCACAAACATCAAGTGGTGCCTAGTGGCAGCTAGACTGGCACTTCCTGCATCTTCCCTGTTTGTGCTCTGTTTACATGAGGTTTGGTGTCAGGATCTGGTCTGTGTGAGGATAAAGCGACAGCTATCTGACCCATCACCTTCTCCAGGGTTCCTGGGAAGGCAGAGGCAATTTTAGTTCTCTAAGTGGAGGATATGAAACATTGGAGAAATCAAACCCCAGCTAAGGAAGGAATTGCAGTGAGTTTATTCTGTTTTCCGGCTAGTTTAGCTGAATAAACTTTACAATTAGTGAGCCTTTGGAGATGGACTGTGTGCAGAAGTCAAAGAAGGAAACCAAATCTTTAGACAGAAAGGGAAAAGACAAGGCCACATGAGGAGGATATCTGGTTAGGAAAGAGACACGAAAAAGATTCAGAATAGGTCATTTAAAATAGCATAAGTTTAGTGCTCATTTAAGTGTGATGGAGTTGTCTATAGAATACATTGCAAATTAGTGAAAGTTGCTCAATAGTGCCTGACTCTTTGTGACCCCATGGACTAAACAGTCCATGGAATTCTCCAGGCCAGAATACTGGAGTGGGTAGCCTTTCCCTTCACCAGGGGATCGTCCCAACCCAGAAATCAAACCCAGGTCTCACACGTTGCAAGCAGATTCTTGACCAGTTGAGGCACAAGGGAAGCCCCAGAATATGGGAGTGGGTAGCCTATCCCTTCTCCAGCAGATCTTCCCGACCAAGGATTTGAACAGTCAGATTCTAACATTCACCACCAACTAATGTTGCAAGTTAGCAGTGGATTGCATAGATTTTTAAGAGTATTCCTCATTCTAAAAAAAACAAAATTGGTAGCCAAAATGAATTTAGAAGACCAGAGTGGAAGAACTTCCTGGATATTTACCGAACCCATTTCTTCTTTGTCCTGAGCTCATAGCTTAGCTGTAGTTCTCAGTCTTCCATGTGTGGACATGTGATTGACTTCCCATAAACGAAACAGAAGCATGAGTAACATATAGTAGTTCTCAGCCGAGTCCACTGTTACCTGCCTCAAGATACCTCTTTTTCAGATTCTTTTCCATTATAAGTTATTACATAATATTGAGTATAGTTCCCTGTGTTACACAGTAGGTCCTTGTTGGCTATCTATTTTATTTATAGTAGTATCCATATGTTAATCTCAAACTCCTAGTTTGTGCCCCCCCCCCCCCTTTCCTCTTTGGTAAACATAAGCTTGTTTTCTATGTTTGTGAGTCTATTTCTGTTTTGTATATAAGTTCATTTCAAGATTATTTTTAGATTCCACATATAAGCAGTATCATGATATGTGTCTTCCCTTGTCTGACTTCCCTTAGTATTATAATCTCTAGATCCATCCATGTTGCTGCAAATGGCTTTATTTCATTCTTTTTATTATTATTACTGTTGTTGCCTTCTTCTGAGTGGCTGGAAGTCATCACCCAAGCAACCTTGGAAGCCACAAGTTGCATGGTGATTCCTGTGGATCATCCCTTGGAAGAGAGCTGTCTGCTAATTAGGAATGCCCAGTTTGGATATGGCACAATCAAGAAATGGTTTCTGTTTATTACACATTTTAGAGGTTGTTACAGCAGCTCAGGGCTTCCCAAGTGGCTCAGTGGTAAAAAATCCACCTGCCAGGGCAGGAGACGCAGGTTGGATCCCTGGGTCGGGAAGATACTCTGGGAGAGGAAATGGCAACCCACTCTAGTATTATTGCCTGCAGAATTCCATGGCCAGAGGAGCCTGGTGGGATACAGTCCCCGGGGTCACAAAGAGTCAGACATGAGTTAGCAACTGAACAACAACAGTAGCAGCGCAATCAATACAACTATAATACTGTAACTAATACAACCCTTGAAATTCTTTACATTAGAAGGTCACTCATGTTTTTCTGGCAGTTTTAACTCTATCAAAGTTTAACACAGCACTGCCTAGAATACCACACATCTACACCACAATGGTGCAAATTAAGATTTATTTAACTAAGAAGACGTAAATAGAATATCAGGGAAGTATTTTTCTTTCCTGGTATATGCAAACTGAGACCTTCATGGCAGTGTATAATGGACTCTAATTCTTTAAGTTGCAGTGGGATCTGAACATTCAGAAATTTTCTAAACAGTGTCAGTTTTTTCATTATCCTTCATCTCTCAAGCGAATGTGCCTTATTCCTTAAGTCTTCATAAAAGCAAAAAAAAAAAAAAATTGCTCTTGGAATAGTTTTGCCTATTAATCCAGACTTGTTTTTGACATGCCTTAGAGCAGATGTCCCAACTTTTGGGCACCAAGAGTCAGTTTCCTGGAAGACAATTTTTCCATGGACGAGGATGGGGAGGGTAGTGATTTGGGGATGATTCGAGCTCCTGACATTTCCCGTGCACTTTAAGCTAATGCCACCACTGATCTGGCAGGAGGTACCGGTCCGCAGCTCAGAGGTGCGAGACCTTAGAAGGAAACTCCTTCTACTTCTAGCTGCTGTGGCTCTTGTCAACTTTCAATCTCAGCCATACAGATGACACAGAGGAGAGGACAGGGCTTTCCTGGGTAACCTGAGTTATAAAAGGCAACATCTGGAGAGTTGGCAGAGTTGGCAGAGATGATCGAGAATAACCTCCACAATGGCCCATAGCTGCTGGTGTTTCTTCCAAGGCGAGCAGGGAGCCAGAAACGCAAATAAATTAATAAACTTTATTCACAACCTAAAAGTTGAGAATTATGTTTTATTTGGTGGGAATTGTTAGGACTTGGAAGCCTGGGAGGCAGTCTTTCAAGTGACCCTGAGAGAACTGCTTAGAGGAGGCAGGGGTAGGAGGGTGGGGAGGACTCAGGTTATATAGAAGTTTGCAACAAAGGGCAGGTAGTCTGATATCAAAAAGTATCTGTGAATTAAAGAAAACCTGAAAGCTCAAGTAAGGAAATCAGCACTTTTCTGTGTTTGGAAAGATGCGAGAGTCTGCCCTCATTGCAATCATTACTTTCATATGCATCTCAGCTATCTGGGGGCAGGTTCCTGTATTTTTCCTCAGTGCTCACCACAGGAAGTGGCTGTAACCTAGTGCCAGATCTCAGACATTGTTCTCCTTCCTGGTTGCCCTGGAGGGCTGCAATAGCTGATGACTGTGGCATCATTGTTTATTGATATGGTAGGAAATATTCAATTTCTCATAAAAATATTCCATTTCTCATAATACACATCATATATGTTTATATATATTTTATATAATGATGTATTTTTATATATAAAATATTTTATATATAATTTGTATTGATCCCCTGGAGAAGGGAATGGCTACCCACTCCAGTATTCTGGCCTGAAAAATTCCATGGACTGTATGGACCATGGAATCACTAAGAGTTGGACATGACTGACTTTCACTTTCGTGCATTTATATACATTATATATAAAATAAATGTTTTATATACATTAATATATAAATATATATTTGTACATATGTGTGTGTGTGTTCAGTCGCTAAGTCATGTCCAACTCTTTGTGACCCCGTGGACTGTAGCCTGCCAGGCTTCTCTGTCCATGGAATTCTCCAGGCAAGAATACTGGAGTGGGTTGCCATGCCTTCCTCCAAGGGATCTTCCTGACCCAGGGTCGAACCCACATCTCTCATGTCTTCTGCATCGGCAGGTGGGTTCTTTACCACTAGACCCACCTAATACTAAATCCCATGGCAGAGCACATTAAAAGTAACAAAGGAAACAAAGAAACATATGTAAATAAATTTCCAATGCTATCAAAGACAGAGTTCCCCAGGATCAAACGACTTGTGTTAGTCTCTTCTTGTTTCCTCTGGTAGCCGGCTTAGAAGCTGCTTCACTTGAAGGCAGCTCTACATTCTGGGCCTCCTGGGGGCCTCCACATGATGTTTACACACTGATATTACTTTTCCAGGCAGGGTCAAGAGGAAAGCCCCATTTAATAATGCCCACATGAAGCCCTTTGCTCATCTGTAGAGTCTTCTGTATTCTAAGTGTAAATTGCAAGATGTCCCAGGAAAGAAAACTGTTGGTTATAAAAAAACTAGTTAAAGTTTCATTTGTAGACCAGTATCTATCTGATAATTTTTGTAAATATTCCTTTGATATATAAAAACATACAGTTTCTATGTGGTGAGCATATATTTACTAACTTCAGCTTATCAATTGAATGATTCTATTCCTTTGTGTTAATGACTTTTCCGATTTCCTTACTGAATTTGAAAATTCATAAACCATAATTTTTAAGACTCAGTGATTCTTTAGGTGCTTTCACTGAATCCCTTTACATTCCCTGATTAGTTTGGGGTCACGTCTTCTGCATGTCCTCCTTGGGTCCATATGCTGCCATGTGCAGACTGTAGCCACATGTTAGACTATTGGAGGTGTAAGCCTGCACCCTGTCACCATGTTACAGATACTAGAGAGGCCTTGTGGCCCCCGAGTGTCCTCTGTTGCCAAAGCCATCCCCTCCCAAACTCCGGGACACATTCATGCACAGCTCCTTGGAACCAGGAAGATAGGCACCTCCTTCCTAAAAATCATGTGAGCTGGTGACTCTGTCTCATCAGGGAACATGGGTCTTTTGCATCCAAGTTAACCCCACAGACTAGTTATTTGGATGCACATCCAACCTGAGCTTCTTGTGGCCCTGAATGACAGCATTCTGCCCCAGTTCCCCTCACTCAGAATTTGAGGAACCCAAGGTCACACTCACAAACTCCAGGCCCCTCTCAGAGACACACAGTAAGTCGCATACATAGCAACCTTCAAGTTGCGAACTTTCAAAGATGCGAATGTGCATCCTATCAACGTCAGGTGTGAGTGAAATTGCAGCTTGCCCTTTATCTCCTGTTGCTGACGATCCTTCAGCTGTATCACTTTCCACCTCCTCTCCCTTCTCCAGTCAGTAACCCTTCTTGTCTGTTCACTCGATGCCAGCGCCTGTATGCCAGCTGTTGTATTGTGTGACTGTACTTTTCAATGTACTATACTATATATATACCTAAAGAAACTAAAGACCTATATATAGAAAACTATAAAACACTGGTGAAAGAAATCAAAGAGGACACTAACAGATGGAGAAATATACCATGTTCATGGATTGGAAGAATCAATATAGTGAAAATGAGTATACTACCCAAAGCAATTTATAGATTCGATGCAATCCCTATCAAGCTACCAACGGTATTCTTCACAGAGCTAGAACAAATAATTTCACAATTTGTATGGAAATACAAAAAACCTCGAATAGTCAAAGCTATCTTGAGAAAGAAGAATGGAACTGGAGGAATCAACCTGCCTGACTTCAGGCTCTACTACAAAGCCACAGTCATCAAGACATATGGTACTGGCACAAAGACAGAAATATAGATCAATGGAACAAAATAGCCCAGAGATAAATCCACGCACATATGGACACCTTATCTTTGACAAAGGAGGCAAGAATATACAATGGATTAAAGACAATCTCTTTAACAAGTGGTGCTGGGAAAACTGGTCAACCACTTGTAAAAGAATGAAACTAGAGCACTTTCTAACACCATAAACAAAAATAAACTCAAAATGGATTAAAGATCTAAACATAAGACCAGAAACTATAAAACTCCTAGAGGAGAACATAGGCAAAACACTCTCTGACATACATCACAGCAGGTCCTCTATGACCCAGAATATTGGAAATAAAAGCAAAAATAAACAAATGGGACCTAATTAAACTTAAAAGCTTCTGCAAAACAAAGGAAACTATAAGCAAGGTGAAAAGACAGCCTTCAGAATGGGAGAAAATAATAGCAAATGAAGCAACAAACAACTAATCTCAAAAATATGCAAGCAACTCCTACAGCTCAATTCCAGAAAAATAAATGACCCAATCAAAAAATGGGCCAAAGAACTAAATAGACATTTCTCCAAAGAAGACATACAGATGGCTAAGAAACACATGAAAAGATGCTCAACATCACTCATTATCAGAGAAATGCAAATCAAAACCACTATGAGGTACCATTTCACGCCAGTCAGAATGGCTGCAATCCAAAAGTCTACAAGCAATGAATGCTGGAGAGGGTGTGGAGAAAAGGGAACCCTCTTACACTGTTGGTGGGAATGCAAACTAGTACAGCCACTATGGAGAACAGTGTGGAGATTCCTTCAAAAACTGGAAATAGAACTAACTTATGACCCAGCAATCCCACTGCTGGGCATACACACTGAGGAAACCAGAAGGGAAAGAGACACGTGCACCCCAATGTTCATCACAGCACTGTGTATAATAGCCAGGACATGGAAGCAACCTAGATGCCCATCAGCAGATGAATGGATAAGAAAGCTATGGTACATATACACAATGGAGTATTAGTCAGCCATTAAAAAGAATACATTTGAATCAGTTCTAATGAGGTGGATGAAACTGGAGCCTATTATACAGAGTGAAGTAAGCCAGAAAGAAAAACACCAATACAGTATACTAATGCATATATATGGAATTTAGAAAGATGGTAACAATAACCCTGTATATGAGACAGCAAAAGAGACACAGAGGTATAGAACAGTCTTTTGGACTCTGTGGGAGAGGGAGAGGGTGGGATAATTTGGGAGAATGGCATTGAAATATGTATAATATCATATATGAAATGAGTCTCCAGTCCAGGTTCAATGCATGATACTGGATGCTTGGGGCTGGTGCACTGGGACGACCCAGAGGGATGGTATGGGGAGGGAGGAGGGAGGAGGGTTCAGGATGGGGAACACATGTATACCTGTAGCAGATTCATTTTGATATATGGCAAAACCAATACAATATTGTAAAGTTAAATTTAAAAAATAAATAAAATACTGAAAAAAAAATGTCTTCTTGATTTTTTGTGTTTGAAAAAGTGAAAGTCTGTCAGTCGTGTCCAACTCTTTGTGACCCCATGTACTATACAGTCCATGGAATTCTCCAGGCTAGAATACTGGAGTGGGTAGCCTTTCCCTTTTCCAGGGTATCTTCCTGACCCAGGGATTGAATCCAGGTCTCCCTCATTGAGGGCAGATTCTTTACCAGCTGAGCCACCAGGGAAGCCCAAGAATACTGGAGTGGCTAGCCTATCCCTTCTCCTGTGGATTGTCCCAACCCAGGAATTGAACCAGGGTCTCCTGCATTGCAGGAGGATTCTTTACCAACTGAGCTATCAGGGAAGTTTGTTGTTTATGTAATATTTGTGTGAAAAGTATTATAAACCTATTACTGCACAGTGCTATATAGACAAATGTGTTAGTTAGGTACCTAGGCTTTCTTTGTTGGACTTAAAAACAAATTGGACTTATGAATGTGCTCTTGGAATGAAATTCATTCGTATGTAGGGGACTTACTGTGGTCAGAAGTCATCCCCATAATGGCAGGGGGCAGAGGGTCATCATTCAGTCCCATCCCCCTCAGCTCTGCTTTCTGTCCCTGAAACACTTTTCTCTAGGCAATTGGCTGGATGGGCTCTAGACTATTCAATTACCTTCTGATCCTCAATGCAGGAATTTAGCCCAGCTGTTAACACAAGGGCCATCCTGCATGAGCAAAGAAGGCTCCTGCCCTGCCATCATTCAGTATCAGCTGCAGATAGTTGTTTAAGTCATGGAGACAAACTTCTCACATTGGAAAAACTTACTGAGATGAGAATAGAATTTATGGTGATGACTATGGCTTTCCAGGGCCTTCTGAATATGTTAAGTCCATCAGAAAACTTTAAATTTCTCTTTGTTTCTATTACAAGGGCTTCCCTGGTGGTTCAGATTTTAAAGAATCTACCTGCAATTCAGGAGACCCATATTCCATCCCTGGGTTGGGATGATTCATCCAGAGAAGGAAATGGCAACCCACTCCAGTATTCTTGCCTGGAGAATTCCATGGACAGAGGAGACTGGTAGGCTACAGTCCACGGGGATGCAAAGAATCAGACAGGATTGAGCGACTTCCACTTTTCTGTTAGAGTGTTCTGAAAGCAGTGATTTGGTAAGGGAGTGAAAACATGTATATGTCACAGAACCTCCTTGCTTATGTCACATGCCAATGAAAAACTCTTCTTCTGATCATAATATTACTCTAGAATGTCATTTGATAATACAGGAAGTTCATAAACCATTAGGATAATGATTCCTAACATGACTTGTCAGTAAAATATGGAAATCATTTCTTGTTACCCATTCATATTAACTTATCTTACATTTATTTAGTTGTAGCAAAGACTTTCTGAAGTGATCGTTTCCTACTGATTAATTCCCAATTCTAACAGATCACTAGATGATGTACAGAGATGTTTTCTTAACAGTGTATTTTTACAAAAAGAAATATTTAGATCTCAACTGACTCAGTTATGAGGCCTCATAAACGTGAGGGAAATAGCTGCCCATATAGTCACCGGCCTGTTTGAGAAATACTCAGAGACACTCATGGCCATGGTTACCTATGAATTAAAGGATTCTTCTTCCAGCACCCTTCATAACTCACTGATCTCTCTTGATCCTCTCTTTCTGACACTGCTTCTATTCCCCTTCATCCCTCACTCTGGCCTCAGGATTTACCTGTGACTCCAGACACCCACTGGAGAAGGCAATGGCACCCCACTCCAGTACTCTTGCCTGGAAAATCCCATGGAAGGAGGAACCTGGTAGGCTGCAGTCCATGGGGTTGCTAAGAGTCAGGCATGACTGAGTGACTTCACTTCCACTTTTCACTTTCATGCATTGGAGAAGGAAATGGCACTCTTTGTGTTCTTGCCTGGAGAATCCCAGGGACGGCGGAGCCTAGTGGGCTGCCGTCTATGGGGTCACACAGAGTCGGACACGACTGAAGCAACTTAGCAGCAGCAGCACAGTAGCATCTGAATTGCTGCCCACTTTCTTAAGGTACGGGGCTTCCCAGGTGGCAATAGAGGTAAAGAAACCACCTGCCAATGAAGGAGACATGAGCTGTGGGTTCAGTCCCTGGGTCAGGAAGAGTCCCTGGGTCAGGAAGATCCCCTGGAGGAGGACATAGGAACCCACTACAGTATTCTTGCCTGAAGAATCCCATGGACAGAGGAGCCTGGCAGGCTACAGTCTGTAGGGTCACAAAGAGTCGGACAGGACTGAAGTACGGATAGATCCCCCATAACCCTTTATCCCAAGTACATAGTTAATTAGGTCAGTTTAGGATGCCAGGGTATCTCTGCTGAATTTACTCAAGAGTTCTTCTAACCAGGTAAGAACTGATTAGAAGTTACATCTTCTAAGCAGATGTAAACAAATTTGAATTGATAGACGGTGGTTCACGCAACCAGTATCCTTCTAAACAGTACTTCAATTTGCTTCAACAGAAGAAATACTAGGATAATTGTAAGTATTAGTGATTGGTGTGAGTGTATTTCTGTGTGGAGATGCAGACAGTGCAAGAGAGGGGAGGGGAGACATTTTGAGGGTCTTCTCCCTAAATTTGTTGGGGCTTCCCAGGTGGCTCAGCATTAAAAAAAAAAATCAATCTGCACAATGCAGGAGCTGTAGGAGATGTGGGTTCACTCACTGGGTTGGGAAGAGGAGGAAATGGCAACCCCCTCCAGTATTCTTGCCTGGAAAATTCCATGGACAGAGGAGCCTGGAGGGCTATAGTCCACAGGATTGCAAAGAGTTGGACAAGAGTTAGCAACTGAGCATGCAGATGTACATTCCAAGTCTCCCCATCTCTTTGTTTATCAGCTTCTTTGAACATTTGAACTTGCCTGTAGGTATTTTTCCAGGCACTAAACATCTCATCACCTTTTCTAAGGTTGTGGTTTTTTCCTTTGGTGATGAAGAAATTGCACTATCATGATTTTTCCCTTTCCACAGTTCTTAAGCATCAGTAGATGTGCTCATTGTATTTACTATGTCCATTGTAACAACAGCAATAGGAAAACATGAGACTGTACTACTGTTCTGAGTGTTGAAAGGTTTTTGAAGTAGGAGTCCATGAGTAAGAACCCCAACCCCATTCATACACTCACAAAAAAATAAATAAATAAAAATCTTGATACAGAAATAAACAACTTTAAACAATTGCTGTACTGTGGGGATTTTCACCCACTTTACCAAACCTATCACTTCTCACTAAGCCTGACCTCTGCACAGCCACACTCAGTTATGCAAAGAAGGCATTCCCCCCTTTCCCAAGAGAAAAGAGGCAATTTTAGAAATAGAAGAGATGATAGGAAGACCATGGGGGGAAAACTCACATGTCATCACTTTCCCTTCTTTCCTGGCTTTTTCTCTAACATTCAGTGTAAATGCTAGGGGGCAAAAAAAGAACCCAAACTTTTACAGGGAAGAATTCACATTTCTTAGGCAGGTATCTCTAGTCAGGCAGACACTCTATCTCATTTTAAGCCAGAGTGGCACCCTTAGGAGATAAGAATTGGAGAGGATTATGCAAAAGATCGAAGGCCAAAAGAGGAGCACTGAAAAGTAGTAGGTAATCCTAAACAGATGTTGTTAGGATCAAGATCAGGCTCTATTTCTTAAGCAGAGAAAGGGCCCAGAGCCGGCCCTGCTTTGATGGATCCCAAGTGGCTATCCACACTGCTGTGACACTGATCATGTTCACAAAACTGGAGATGACATCCCCAAAAGGCCACCAGAGATAAGCGGTTACAGAAAATTTAGCTGTCAGTAGATAAGGAAATATTTAGCATGCTTTCCCCTAATTCTTGTGAGGGAATAAGCTATGTTCTTACTTACCTTAATACTTGGCTGGAGTAAATATACTTAATACATAATTATGACACTAAACTGTCAATTAAACATGACAAATATTTCTTGGTTAGAATCATTCAGGAACACAAGGTAATCCCAACTGTCACTGAACAGTCTTATGAAGCTCTTCATCCAGGGATGGTTTTCCCTTCAAGGTCTCACATGTCGTAGGGAAATTCCAAGGGGCTTTATCAGTTAATTGGAAAGCAAATACTGACAACCCTTTCATGCACAATACTTAGAATTTAACGCTGATAACACTGAAAGAGAAAAAAAAAATTTGCTGAAATTGAGTTCAGCATCTAATATGACTACGACTCACTATTGATGGATAATAAGGGAAAATGTCCCATGAAGGAAAGTAGAATAACTGAAATTATTCCCCTGAACTACCAGGTAAATGTCAGCTGACCCCTAAGATGACTTGCCCTTGGTAGAGAAATGATATTTTGAAATAAATGACTGTTGACCTCGCTGAGTTCTCTTCTGTGACAGTCTGCCTGTTAGCTCTGTGCTCAGTGTCCAGGGATTTGTTTTGTATTAAACATGGATGGGATTGGCCACAATGAAGGATGAATACAAAGGTTTTTGAACATTGTTTGGCTATTCTTGATATTCATGGAATAATCGTCTTCTTAGAGAAGGACATTGAGGGAATTAATGACACTGGCATAGTTTTTGGCTTCCTTGGAGCTATCTAAACAAAAAGAAGTAGCAATAATTGGAGAGCGCAGAAGGAAATGAATTCCAGTGTGGAAGTCAACAAGCAAATACTTCGGCTGGAGCCTGAGCCCAGACACATGGTAATGAGACCAGTGGCAATTTCTCTATGCAGCCCTGGTCCACACAGTGCAAACCCAATAAGCAACAGGATCCAAAGCCCCAAGACCTGCAGCTGAAGTGCAAACAACAGCCACTTTGCATGTCGGGAAAGGGCGCTTTCATTTGAGTTGAAAGGTCCAGTCAACAGCCCCTCATAACTACAACCAACTGGAGGAATGTGTGGCAGCTGAGCTGAGCGATACAGAACAGCTCAGTGTTTTAGAATCCCCAAGGAGGCTGAAGACGTTTCACAGGCACTGCCTTCATTAGTATACCTGGTAGGAAGATAAAAGTCATAATATATATTTTTCACATTCTATTGATAGTATAACAGCAACAGCAAACAGGCCCTGAGAAAAGAAATGTTTCCCTAATTGAGGCACAGAGAAAGCAGGATAGAATTCACTCCTAAATGTAAAACTGGTGTTTCTTGGTCCTCACAAAATGCTGAAATATGAGGAAAAACTTAAAATGTGCACTCAAGGCTAACTACTCATGACATTAAAAATAAAACCACTCAAGCAAAACAGTGAAGGACTATCAAACGGTCACTGAAGGCCCTGGCCATGCTTTACTTTTAAAAATAAATTATTTTTTTCAAAATGTCCATAAACCAATTTGCCATTAATGCGAAATAATAGGCAGCAAATCTGAATAAATACCTATATGACAATTCTAAGGACTGGTTTCTGACTAGGATGTTTCTCTTTTTTCAACACTGTCCAGTAGGAGGTCCAGTGGTGCCCACCACACTCAGGCTCTAACTTCAGACATAAGTGACACCTTCCTCCCTGCATTCTGAGGCACTTACACTGTTTTAATGAACAGAAGCATTTTTTGAAGGTGCTGGTTGGCTCATACTCATTTTTGACTTCCAATGACACAGTGGTAAAGAATTTACCTGCCACTGCAGGAGATGCAGGTTCAGTCCCTGGGTTGGGGAGATCTCTGAAGTAGGAAGTTGCAACCCACTCCAGTATTCTTGCCTGGAAAATCCCATGGACAGAGGAGCCTGACGGGCCGCCGTTCAGGTGGCCCCAAAGAGTCACACACAAATGAGCATGCACAAAGGAGGAGAGCACAAGTTAAATGTGTTACGCTGCACAGTTAGTACACGATAAATATTTGTTAAGAGAATGAATGCATAATTGAATAAATATGTATCCAGAAAATATTCTACCAAGACTGATACCAAAAAGACAATAAAATAGCAATCAAATGGCAATGAAATCGCTTGAAAATTACAAAGGAATGCTACACCAATTGGCACATCCTTTACTTTTCTCATGAGCGTACTCAGAAGAGATTGTAACTGAATGTGCATCTTTGTTATTGTGTGTCTTAATTTTTTCTGTGTCAGTGCTGGCACTGTTTTCATTAAATAGTTGTTTACAGTGTGCGGTGAAATGGTATGCCATAACACACTGTGACTAGAAATGCCTTTGTTCTTTGCTACTGTTGTTGCTTAGTCTGTAAGTCCTGTCTGACTCTTCTGCGACCCCATGGACTGTAGCCCACCATGGTCTTCTGTCTATGGGATTTCCCAGGCAATAATACTGGAGTGGGTTGCCATTTCCTTCTCTAGGGGATCTTCCCCACCTAAGGATTGAAACTGTGTCTCCTGCATTGACAGACAGATTCCTTACCTCTGAGCCACCAGGGAAGCCCATTGTTCTCTATTAGAGTAGGTAACATCTATACTAAACATGCAGTTCAGTTCAGTCGCTCAGTCGTGTCCGACTCTTTGCGACCCCATGAATCGCAGCACGCCAGGCTTCCCTGTCCATCACCAACTCCCGGAGTTCACCCAAACCCATGTCCATTGAGTCAGTGATGCCATCCAGCCATCTCATCCTCTGTCATCCCCTTCTCCTCTTGCCCCCAATCCCTCCCAGCATCAGAGTCTTTTCCAATGAGTCAACTCTTCGCGTGAGGTGGCCAAAGTACTGGAGTTTCAGCTTTAGCATCATTCCTTCCAAAGAAATCCCAGGGCTGATCCCCTTCAGAATGGACTGGTTGGATCTCCTTGCAGACCAAGGGACTCTCAAGAGTCTTCTCCAACACCACAGTTCAAAAGCATCAATTC